>NW_020699449.1:7212670-7311442 GCF_002925995.2 Terrapene triunguis | reverse complement strand
TTTTTTTTTCTTTAAGCAAGTGCAGTATGAGATGCTAACTGCAGCTTTTACAGCCTTTCTGAATTGGCTACACTCCAGATAATCTCCAAATAAATATTCTGACCCTTTGGAATGAACAAGTGTTTAATTACAATATTAAAACACCTCCGCCTGACACAGACTCAATACCATACCTCTCAGTTGGTACTGGACTCTGTTGGAGGAGACACAAGGAAACACTTACATTATGGCTGCACAGGCATAGTGGATGGGAGGCAATGAAGCAATAGTTTCTGAAAGGCTTTATGAAGTTTGTCATCTCAGCAATATCTGGGTGGGGCAAAACTTGCCTGAACCCTCAAGTTGTATTCATTGAAATAGGTGGGAGCTGAGTGCGTTCAACAATTCACAGGAGTACTCAGCAATTTATAGAATAGGAAACATGATCTAGTGACCAGGGACCAGCCTGTTTTACCTGCCCAATTGGAGATTATATCTTCCAGGATGGGCAGACTATACCTTCCTCTGTCGTGACCGAGATGAGGGTAGTCAGATCTAGTGGTCAGAGCATTTGTCGGGCAGGGTCAGGTTACCAGGAGACCAGGGTTGGGCACCATGTTACAGACAGCAATCAAATAGTGAAGTCGAGGACAAACCAAAGTCAAAAGCCAGAGTCTAGGGTCTATTGCAAGCAGGGTCTGAAGAAGAGATGGGCAGGCAGTCTGTGGTGTTGCTCAGATAGCTCCCCTTCATGGCTTCCTTGTTTAAGTACTGATAGCAGCCAATCAGGGGGCTGTGAGGAGCCGCCACTCAGACCCTACTGGACGATACTTCCTGCCAAACCTAACCTCACAGTGCCCGCCCATGGCAACCCAGCCAAAGTCTCTGGTGTCGATGTGGAGGTGTCAGTGATCCAGAACCCCTATAGCCCCAGCTTCTAGCTTGGCAGATTCTAAACAGCCTCCTCCTCTGCGTCATTGAGCGCCTTTCTGTCTGCTCAGGTACAGAGATAGCCTCTCCATGGAAAAGATGGGCACCTTTTAAGCGGTTCAATAATAGGCTCGTTTACACCATTCTTCTCCCATCCTGTCTTATTCACTTTGAAGCAGCAGCGAGATTGACACCCTCTAATCTTAACAATAGCACCCAGTAATAGAGGCCTCTCTTTCCATTCAACCCACACTGATCCTCCTTTAAGCAAGCTATGTACGCCAAAACACATTCCCATTTCCCTCTGTGTTGTAGGAGGTCCATCTCAATGGCTGTGGTACAGACCAGGAAATTACTTGCTCTTACCCTATTAATGACAAAGGTGTCAAACACACAAGCCCAGATTTAAAAAAAAATGTTTAGGGGTTGCTGTGCTCAGCATTGCAAAGCCCTAATGACTTAGGCTCTTAAGTCTCATTGGAAGTTAGTGGGACTTAAGCTCTTAGGTCAATTAGTCTGAGAGCCTCAAACATAGTTAGGAGCTTAATTCCATTGATTTCAAGGGTAGTTAGGTGCCTAAATAGCTTTGAGGTTTTGGGTCTTAGGCCTTACCATGCTGGGCAGAGCAACACAGAGCAATGAGTCAACAGTGTGCCCTTGTTGCCAAGAAGGCTAATGGCATTTTGGGCTGTATAAGTAGGGGCATTGCCAGCAGATCAAAGGACATGATCATTCCCCTCTATTCGACATTGGTGAGGCCTCATCTGGAGTACTGTGTCCAGTTTTGGGCCACGCACTACAAGAAGGATGTGGAAAAATTGGAAAGAGTCCAGCAGAGGGCAACAAAAATGATTAGGGGTCTGGAGCACATGACTTCTGAGGAGAGGCTAGGGGACTGGGATTGTTTAGTCTGCAGAAGAGAATAATGAGGGGGGATTTGATAGCTGCTTTCAACTACCTGAAAGGGGGTTCCAAAGAGGATGGATCTAGACTGTTCTCAGTGGTAGCAGATGACAGAACAAGGAGTAATGGTTGCAGTGGGGGAGGTTTAGGTTGGATTAGGAAAAACTTTTTCACTAGGAGGGTGGTGAAGCACTGGAATGGGTTACCTAGGGAAGTGGTGGAATCTCCTTCCTTAGAGGTTTTTAAGGTCAGGCTTGACAAAGCCCTGGCTGGGATGATTTAGTTGGGATTAGACCTGCTTTGAGCAGGGGGTTGGACTAGATGACCTCCTGAGGTCCCTTCCAACCCTTCTATGAACACTGAAAATATCTTTTAAAAATATGGGCCATGATCTTTGCCTTTGTGGCTTTCAGTTGACCAGTGTCCCCTGGGCTGCTCCATTTCAAGATGAGGGCTCATATCCTTAAAAGTCTCCTTGTAAATCACAACCACCCTGTCCCTGATCCACTTTAAATTTAACAATATTGCAAGTAGAGCTGTTGGGAAGACTGAATTTCCCCCCTATAGGAAATTCTGATATTTCTTTTCTCCTGAAATGTGATGAAAGTCAAAATAAAGCTTTTGATCAAAATGAAATGTTTTGTTTTGAAATGTCAGCATTTTTGACATTTTGAAATGTTGCTGCAAAATGAAATGTTTTGAGGGTTCCTGTTGGAAAAATTAGTCAAAATTGACATTTTCCCACAAAAAAGGTCTATTTTGAGGAATCTCCCTCTCCCACTCTCCCTCTCCAGGAAGACTTTCTTTCAGTTATATTTCAACTAGCTCTAAGTGCACATTAGCAATCCAAGGCTATTTGTGAATGCTATTTTTGGACATAATTCCAAATAAATACACATCACTTGCCTTTGTTTGGGCTATCTCCCCCATTACTTTACTTCAAACCATATGTTCCTTTTTTCTTCATGTTTCCTACTCATGCTTCCACTGGTTCTACCTATGTTCTCTGTCACATTCTTCCCAGAGAACATAAGGCATGTATGTATACTAGGTCTTTCTTTCCCTGTGGGATTTTTGTTTGTTGTTTCTGGCACCATATTTCCATTACTTTCCTGCTGGGTGACTTGCATTTTCACCAGCTCAGACTGCTGTGCTAGTTGCACCAACTCTTCTTGAATTACCTCAGAATTCATTATAATTTTCTAAAGGTTTCTTGATGAAAATCCCAAGTGCTAGCTAGATGTCGGTGTCCTTCCTAACTGATGCCTAAGTCATAATCCTCTGTTTGTTCATACTGGGCCCTGGAAAAGGGTCACCCACTTCCTCTGAATCTTGGTATTTTTTTGCAGCACCATGCATGTCCCATAATTCAACCTATTGTGGAGAAAGGGCACAATCCATGGTGTCCACTGTTATAGGGTGGCCTCTTTCCCTAAGAAGAAGCAAGCCGAGGAAGGTGTCCATTCACAGAGATACCCAGAGGTTGTGGTGGCCTTGGCTCCTCCAGGTGAGAACTTCCACTGCTGCGCCTTCATTGAAGAGATGCCTGAATATTGAGTCCTGTTGAATATGAAGCTGTCTGCAACCTCAGGTTGCTATTATCATTCAGTACTTATGTGGTGGGACTGAGGTGCCACCTCTTATATGCAGAGAAAGACCACGGGGCAGGAGGAAGCAGCAGGGGGAAGAAGTATGCCACCATGTGGGCAGTAAAAATTGGTAGGAGATGAAAAATAATCAGAAGAAGGGAAGTTAAACCCTATTTACAGGGAAGTTCAAAGAACTTCTGTTGGGAATGAAACTTAGCTTTGGCCAAAACAGCCTCCCCAAAGCATTCAGCGTCTAAGGGCTGTAGACATGGGATGTTACCGTGATGCAAGCCAGGGTGTGAGTCTACAGCACACTAACTTGCTGGGTAGTAACGTCCTGTGTGGACACCGCTACAGCATAGTGAAAGTTCTAGAATGTGCTTTGGATGTACTCCGATTTGAAATGGCCCTCCAGAACATTCAGCAGTGTTGTTGTAGTGTGCACACAGGATGTTACTGCATGGCAAGTTGGCGCACTGTAGAGTCACACCCAGGCTTGCAGAACAGTACTGGCCCTTATAGACCAGCCCTAACTGTGCTAGGCATCCAACTCTCATTGAAAACTGAAGTGATAACCTGTGTGTGGGAAAAATAATGTGGCCTTATTCATAGATTAACAAAGAGTTTGTACTTGCCATCTCGTCAGGAAAGCGTCTGAAACTACACACGTCACTAATTTCTTTAGCTGTCATCATCTCCCTTATTTCCTTTTTGCCCTAATTTTAATTGCAGATATACAGTTAGATTTTCTCTGGCCACATGTAACCAAAGCCTTTTGAAGTTCTGACTCCATTTATAATGTCGCTGCTGCCCAGAACTGACATTCTGCTGAGTACGCTAGCACTTGCTCTCAGTTCATAATCTTAATTAGAGCACTATGCTTTGTCCCTGAGAGAGAAGAATTCTGTGCTTCTTTTCGGGGTGGGGGTGAATAAGAGGTTGCCCTCATTCTGTCCCTGTGGTGGGAGAGAGAGAAGAAACATCCCATCCACAACAGCCCTCTACCACAGACCTCTTGGGAGAGTGGGGTGACTGTCCCTATTCCCCCTACCCTTGGTCTCTCCCTTCCCTGACAATGTCAGCATTCAGGTTAATCTCATATCCCCGTCCTTAAAGCACCCTTCTCCTTCCCTGTCCCCCATAATTTCTTTTGGAGGGGGAGAACAACTGGAGATGTCTCCATTATAATGGCAAATTCCCCTCCGCTGCAACTTTTATTAGTGGGAGCTGGCTATCAAAGTCCCATAGGCTAATTTGAAAATCCCACTTGTGCTAGCTCTGATAGAGCTGAGTGATCAGTTTAGTAAATTACATGTTACTTCTTTCTCTTCTCACAGAATATCTGCCAGAAGAATGCACTCTTTTTGAAAATGTATTTAGTTACATTTATTCAAATAATGTTTTCTCTCAGTCTTTTACCCAATGGATTTATCACAGATATTCTCGATTGTAGCTGTGTTGCTTCGTTTTGATAGGTCACATGCTATTGTTCCTGTTTCCTGATTGGCTATGTCTGTGCACTCATCCAATGTCAAAGTTCACATGGGTGAATTTAAAATTTGGTTTCACTGAATGCTTGTATACATGGCTTTTCCTACAAACACTTTTTTTTCTTAAAAAGGTTGGATTGCCTGAATATTCCTAGAGAAAAACATAAAAGGCTTTAGTCTGGCCAAAGCAAAGCCATTTAAAATGTAACAAATGTTTTTAGAATATTGTTTGTACTCTTTGCCTGGTTCTATTCTCCAAACAACTATAGATTAGCATTCCTGGCAGAATGCTTTATCTTTGAAGAGGGGCATCCCTTCCTCTTTACTTCAAGTCTCTTTTTAGAGATGTATCTATACTGACAATGGCACTCTGTCCTCAATAACTTGTGAACAGGACATGATATTTTAAAAATATGAAAAAAACCCTCTACATCCACCAAAATAGGGCCATTTGTTAAATTCGGCTCCCACCCCAGGCTACCTGAAATCAAAACCCATTCACTCTCCCTATTCTCCTCTAACATCCAGTTCTTGAAAGGGCCATTTTGAGCAAAAATAGGTGCCTACATCTTTTTGCTTGCAAAATATGCCCTCCTAGGGAATAGTGCATGCAAAATACATAAGTCATATGCAAAGTAGGTATGTAAAACCTTTGCAAACTGGGTAACTTTTTGAGATTACCTGTCTGTAATTTATTAATCGTTCCTCTTGCTTTTCCAGGATATGTTGCTGGATCTACCATAGATAACTATAGGCCTGATTCTCCACTTTATACACTATTTTGAAATAAGAGTAACAGTGAAATAGACTGGAAAATCAGGTCCTTTGTGTCTTTTCTATGTTCAGTGCATATTCCATAGTATGTTCTGTCAGTGTAAAGGGGCGAGATTCTGGCCATAACTCACCAGTAGGGAAAAGTGGACCCCGTGGGGACAGGTTGATGAAGAATCAAGGAGCTGGGATGCTCTTGATTCTTTTATAAGCCAAGTAGACCTCAGACAGAAGGGATGACTGAGCCGCCTGTATGTATGTGTCAATGTTAACATTCTAATGTAAGATTTTTTTGGTTTCTTCCCCTCCATAGTTTCCCAGGTTCTCTTGTGGCCTCCAGGTCACCATACCCAACCTCTCCAATACACCCTTTCTCAGGCTCTCTATGCACCAACATTTCATTGCTCCCCTCTGCAAACTCACCACAACCATCATTCTAATATACACCATCAGGGTCTCCCACTCTGCAAACCCCCTTGCAATACTGCTGAATATGTAGGATCGGGAGCTGGGGGTCGTCTGTCAGCCTTCTGAGCCCAGTTTGAAATCTATCCCACGATGGAGCACAGTGCTAGAGCCCAGGCTAGTGGAATGCCATAGGGAAGAGTGAATGAAAAGCTGAGCTTTACTCAGGAAGGTACCGAGACGCTAATCTCAGTGTTTTCAGTCCTTAAATAAGAGGGTTTTAGACATGCACACAGCACCAAGCCCTTTCTTTATTATTTATTATCATAGCACCTAGAATCCCTAGTCATGGACAAGGACTATATTGTGCTAGGTACAGTACAGAAACAGAACAAAAAGGTGGTCCCTACCCCCGGGGGCTGACAATCTAAGTATAGGACAAGAGGCAATAGATGGATGCAGACAGACAAGGAAGTACAAACAAATAGACCATATTGGTCAGCATGATAGATAGTGGTCTCTACACTCTGGCAGGCCAAGTGTTGTCATGTTTTTTTGTAGGCATTATGGCAAAGGACCATTTTAAGGAGGGACTTGAAAGAGGTAATGAGGTAGCTTTACAGATGTTAATGGGAGCGCCTGGCTAGTGTGGGCCAGCATGGGAGAAAACACAATGGTGTTTGTTTGAAAATGTAACAAGTGGGCAGTGGAGACTGGCACCATGGGCCAATCGGTAGTGAGTAATTCTGAGCTATTTTTACTGTCTCTAATACTAACTATGTAATATGCTTAGTGGCTATGATCGATCTGTCACAAATGTAATAAAATTTCATTATTTCATTGTGCATTTAATGAAGAGAAGGCAGAGCTGTATTGGTAATTTGAAGGGGGGGGAGCACTTACACAAACAATAGTGCAGATCTTTCAAGAGAACTTCTCTGAATTGTCATTAAACTTTCCCTGACAAACTGCATTCTGCATATCTAAAAGCAATGAGATCTTTGTAAAACAAAGGATTTTTTCCCTTTCCTTAAGAGAACTAAACTGAAAGCATTTGACAGATGAATAGACAGAATTAACTTAATACAGTAAAATTACCACTTAGCAGAATTGATTTTACCCTGTGGTTTTAAATTGCTATTTATAACCCATACTAATCAAATTCTGTCTTTCTCTTTAGGATCATAATTACCGTCTCCTCCCTTTTTGCCTCATCTTTGTCTACTAAGACTGGTTTGTATACTTTGTTGTTCTCATTCTATCCTTATGCTGCAGATGAGGCAGCTCTTGATTTATCTGTTTTAGCGGCAGTTCTGGTCTCTGGTGGGGGCAATCTTGAACCAAATTGTTGCTTGAAGTTCCAAGTTAAATGAGCCTCACCTAAAAGGATGAGAAGCAGCTGCTCCTCTAGATGAAAAATTGGAAATCAAATTTGAAAAGCCATGCTGGCTTTCCAGTTTCATAAGAATCAGTAGGCAGGAAGCTTAGCCGTGTTCTTAATATGGAAAGAGCTGAAGCAAGTCTGTTTGCTTACTGTGGAATATTTTATTAAATAATGTAAATACATTTCCAAGACTAACATCAGCTTTGAGGGGGGTTGATCTCCTAGAAGTTACAATGCACTTCATTTCTTTCTTTTCTTTTTCTTTTTTCTTTTTTGCCACCATAGGAATAATTGTGGAAGCACTTCAATACAACTGATTATAAAACAGCTCCTGAGGGGAGAAGGTAATAGCCAGTACCTGAGTGGTTTACAATCAGTACTTCGCAGAGCTGGTCTTTAGTTGTAAATCACAAACAAAATGCATATCATAGACAAAAGCCACTTTAGTAAAAGGTTTTTAGCAGTCTGTGCAAACAAAGCAAGGATTAGTAGGCAAACATGAGTTAAAATAACTGCACTTATTCCAGCCATTGTAAACTAAGGTCCAGAAATTGTGTTATTTTAATTGACATGAGTAATAAAAGGAAATAAGGATGTTGGACCTGATTTTTCAGAAGACATTCTCCACTCACACATGTGCACATTTCTTGTGCACTATCAATCGTGCAAGTAGATTGTAGATTCTGTCGCTTGCGTAGATGTCCAAATGAGTTTTTTGCATATGAAAATATGAGCTGCGTGATAGAGTTCAAGTAAAATACTTTAAGACGTACGGAAAGTTATAACCAATGGAGTTTACAGAGAAACTTTCCTCATGGATAGATGATTCCATAGCTACCAGGGTCTCTTGCATTTTTCTCTGAAGCCTATGGGGTGATGCGCTGTAAGAGACAGCATACTCAATTAGGTGGAGCTCTGGTTTGATGAGGCAAGGCAATTCCTACCTCCCTACAATTGCACATGTACCAAGTGGAGGCCAGGATGGGACTATAGCTGGGTGATATTTTTCAGCTGAAACTTTTCTTCCTGATGAAAAATGGAGAAGTGGGTCAACCAAAACATTTCATGAATTTGTGTCAAATTCACCAGATTGTTTCTATCAAGAAAAACAAACCAACCAACCAACAAAAGGAAATTTGGAAAAAAAAATCACATTCCAATTTTTATTCAAAGCAATTTTATATTAAGAATTTATCATTTATTTTAAAAAGGCTTTTAAAAAATCTCTCAAGTGATATGTAACTTTTCATCTGACCCAAAACAAATTTTAAATATATTGATTTTGGTTTTTTTGGTTTAGCCACTGGACTGAAAAAATAAGTTATTCACACAGTTCTATTTGGGAACCCATTAAAAGCAGACCCTATATGTTTTCAGAGGGAAAAAGTGCTGCTTTTGTGCAACAAAAAGTGCAACAATTTGTAGGTACAAACCAACAGTTTGTAGGTAATAGAGAAAAGAAACCTAACTAGAAATTGACCATAGTGACCTGATGTAGGATTGTTAATCCAGATTTCACAAAGAATTTTTTCTTTTTAATTTCCTAAAAAGAAAAAAGTCTTTGTGAAATCTGGATTAACAATCCTACATATCTATTCAAGGGACACCATCCTAGGACCTAATCACATCAGCCACACCATCAGAGGCTCGTTCAACTGCACATCTACCAGTTGGAGAACACTTCAACCTCCCTGGTCACTCAATTACAGACCTAAAAGTCACAATACTCCAACAAAAACAGACTCCAAAGAGAAACTGCTGAATTGGAATTAATTTGCAAACTGGACACCATTAAATTAGTCTTGAATAAATACTGGGAGTGGATGGGTCATTACACAAAGTAAAACTATTTCCCTATGCTAATTTTTCCCCTACTCTTACTCGCACCTTCTTGTCAACTGTTGGAAATGGGCCATCCTGATTATCACTACAAAAGTTTTTTCTCCTGCTGATAATAGCCCACCTTAATTGATTAGTCTCATTATAGCTGGTATAGCAATACCCATTTTTTCATGTTCTCTGTGTATATATCTTCCTACTGTATTTTCCACTCCATGCATCCGATGAAGTGGGTTTTAGCCCACAAAAGCTTATGCCCAAATAAATTTGTTAGTCTCTAAGGTGCCACAAGTCCTCCTCGTTCTTTGAACAGCATATGTTGTTTCAAAATACACCGTGCTTGGATAATTTCATGATGGCAGATCCCTTTTTTTTTGCTGCTTCTCAGTAGCCTTCCCGCTGCTGCAGTGAATCCTTGGTCGTTACACTTGTATCTTCAAAAACTGGGAGAAAAAAGGAAAGAAAAAAGAAATATCTGTGTTTAGGGCCTTCTCTCCTTGCCCCAGCTTGGAGCTCCTTACCTCCCTCCGAATCCCTCAGCCCTAGCTCGGAGCAACCTACCGCATCCCAAACCCCTCAGCCCAATCTCCACCCCCAAGCCTGCACCCCCAGTAGGAGCCCTCTAATTCCTGTGCGCCCCAGCTCCCTACCTCAGCCCGGATCCCCCTCCTGCTCTACGAACCCCTCGGTCCCAGCCCGGATCCCCCTCCTATACCCAAGCCCCTCATCCCTGGCCCCACCCCAGAGCCCGCACCCCAACTCCCTGTGCCAGCCTGGTAAAAATGAGTGAGTGAGGGTGGGTAGAGCGAGCGACAGAGTGAGGGGGGAACGGACTGAGCAGGGGGTGGGGCAAGGGAAGGGGTGGAGCAAGGGTGTTTGGTTTTGTGCAAGTAGAAAGTTGGCAACCCTACCATTGAAAGAGGGCAGTATTTATCATCTGTCTTACTGATTTGTTCATTTATATCTTTAAATAAAATTAATTAAATGACTCAGGACCACCAAGTTCTGCACATAGCCGATCTTTGTAGTTTCACATTCTGCTGCTCCCCATATCTTTGACATCCCTCCTCCCCTCCTCCACTTCCCTCCTCTTGCTTATTATACCCACTTGGAAAGTCTAGGTTTAAATTTGTTTGTAAACTCTCAAAGACTGGGAGGTGCCTTTCTAGAAGAACAAATTTTTCCTTGATATAAATTCATTGGCTTCACTGGAGGTACAGCAAGGAATATTTGTGCTCATTTATAATTTGTATAATACCTAGCACAATAGGACCCAATTCCAGACCAGATTAGACTCTTGAGGCACTAGCGTAATACAAATTGTCATTCTCTTTCTCAAGACACTGTGGACTAGGGAAGGGACAATATTGGGCCCTCCCACCTGCTTCATCCCCTTTGAACCAATCCAGTGAGACAAAGGGGTAAGAAACTGACTTTCTCTCCACAACTTGGGAATCCCCGGTTACACTAAAGCGGGTACAGCCAACTTCTGTGCAACTGTACATGTTCTCAGCAATTCCCAGCACTGGGAGAGTGTCAGGGGTGTGGCTGAAATTCGGTGCTACAACCAGGAAGTCTAAATTAGAGTAACTGCCAAAAAATCTGGACCAAATATCTGATTAAAACAGAGTAGTACTAACAGCATAATACACTTTGCTAAGACTTTTTAAAAGACACTGGAGAATACTGGAGAATATTCATGGGAATACTGACTGAGTTTTTAGAAAAATAGTCTTGACTGTATACACTCTATTACAGAGCATGGAATCAAAAGAGGGGCAAAGCTCCATGGGAGAAATAAAAAAGAGCCATCCTACATCTCCAGCTATAATTCTGGGAATGAATATACATTTGTAATTAGCTGAGTATTAATGGAACACTTATGTTATGTTAGGGGCCAGCTTGAAAATACAGAAAATGTGCTTTTATTATTCTCCCTTCACTAAAAACATACAAACAAAGGCAGCCCTGGTGTAAATCCATTTATTTCATGACAGTGTGGATATGTGAAGTTCATGTGCATGTGTATATATATATATATATATATTTAATGGGAAGTGTTTATGTGTAGGCTTTTACTTTTTCCACACAAACATCTAAGACCGGATTCTATTGTTTATGGTTTGAAAAAAGATGGAAATAGTGGTTGTAATTTTTGTTGTTTTTTAGATATAAATTCAGACCAGCCACTGTTCCTCAATATTAATAGGCTGACTAGGCTGCAGGTCTCAAATCATTCCTTTAGGTTGCTTTGCAAATCCCAGTGACAGTTTTATTTAATGCAGAATGAAAAATTGATCCCAGCACCAATGCACAGTGTCTCTCATTGGCAAATAAGTCCAGGGTAATTCTACATTAGTTCCCTGAAGGTGGCACCATGGTAACTCTCTCTGCACTTCCTATCAAATAAATGACCTTTTCCTCACTTGCTGGAAGATGAACCTGGTGTTGGCCCTGATTCAGCAAGATAGTTAAGTACATGCCTAACTATAAACACGTTCGTAGATCCATTGATCCCACTCACGGGCTAAAAGCTAGGCACATGCTTAACTACCTTGCTGAATCAGGGCCATTGCCAGCAAAGGGTGCCTGGGAAGATGGATCAGTGTATAGCAACAGTATAGCTAGTTGAAATGTTACCATTATGAGATTTAAGAAAAGAGGAAAAACTACTTACAATACTGTCACAAGACTCTTCCCCTTTCCCTCCTTGTTTCAAACAACTTAGAGCTGGTTGAATTTTTTTATCTGGAAAATATTTCATTCATTTCTCTCACCACTTCCTTTTCTTTTTTTCCTTGACAAGGTCTAATTCACCAACAGTATTTGTTAGATGGGATGTAAACCTGAGCTTCGGACGAGTTGGGGTCATTACATTCTATTAGTCTTAACCCACTTCCTGTTGAGAATTGATTTCACGCTGTCCTTCCCAAATTCCAAGTTGGATAATTGCTTGCTAAGTAACAGAAAAAAATACCTTCTTCATTTTCCTTAGGTTAAGGGATTATTCAAGCCCTGTTGGGTCCATATGCATCACTCCATTTTGCAGTATGGGGGGGAGGTGATCTTAAGGCTACATCCTGCTTTTTTTGTTCGTGCAATGGATCCCGTTCACTCCCAAATGAGTTCCAGGTGCAGAATTTATAAATGGCTTTAAACGTTTGTAAAATACTGGTATCCTTCATTTGAAATGCACTACGATACTGTGCCTGGGCCAAATCATGAGCACCTGAGAACAGATTTATGGAAGTATTTAGGGCACCTAAGGATGCAGAAAGGCACCTATTGGGATTTACAAAATCCCCTAAGTGAGCTAGGCCCAGGTCCTCAAAGGTATTTAGATGCCTAACTCCCATTGATTTCAGTGGGAGTTAGGTACCCTAATACCTCTGAGGATCTGCGCCTTAGAATCTAACTACCATTGACTTTAAAGTGGATTTTCAATGGAAGTTAGGTGACTAACCAGCTTTAGGGGCTTTTGAAAATTCCGCTAGGCTCCTATCCACATCCTTAGATGACTAAATACCTTTGTAAATCTGGCCACTGCTGAGCATCTTTCTGGGTTTGACCCTATAAATCTGAAACCATTTAATCACCAAGAAGTAATAAGCTGAAGCACAAAATATAAGTAAGTTGAAACGATAAAGACAGCAGCTAAGAATGAGGGATTTTCTTTTTTAGAGATGAATTTTTGTGTCTCAGATGTTTCATGAAAAAAAAGTTGACCTTTTTTATAGGGATTTGTTTTATTCTCCCCCTCCCAAAGATATCTTTTCAAAGTAATTGCTTATATAAGCCCATTGCTATAAAAGCTGTAGATCTGAGCCCCTTTAAAAAAAGGAATAACAGTGCAGTTCAGCAACTCTGCTGAGGTTCACAGGGCCATATTTGTCACTATTGTAACATCACTATTTGCTTCCATTTACATGGGAAGAATTTGGCTTATGCAGTGCAATGGGATCACAAGAGTCTTCTGTGCTCCCAGACTGGAATTCAGTAGCTACTGGTTGACTGATAAGCTGCCATTAAGATCTCACCACGAAGCCAGTCAAAATGGGCCAATGCTACCAGTAAAGGAAAAGGATCTAGCAGAACACCGTTCTCATATACAACACTCCTTGAAGTGTGTGTGTGTGTGTGAGAGAGAGTGATTTAAACAGTTTAAATGAAAGATTATTACTGGTAGCATTGGGCTGAAGTTCAGATTGATTTCCTAGCTTCATTGAATTTTGATCTCCGTCCTCCCCATGTGCTCAGAAGAACAATGAATAGTTGCAATGGGAAAGATGATTAGAAGGGCAGAGGAAGTAGCATGAGCAGAAAGATCAGAAAATAGTCTTGCAAGCTTAAGCAAACACCGGCAGGCAATCCCTAGGGATCTTTCCCACTTCTGCTAAATTGTAAACATAAACCAACATTAGCACTCTTTGAGGAAGAGAGAGAGGAGTATGGGAGGTAGAGGGTGTAGTCAGGGACAAAGGAAGTGTGATTAAAGCCAATGCCATAAAACTGAAAATGAACCAAAAAGGGATCGATTCTTTGTGAACAACCAAGTACCCATAATTCCAGAGCAAGATGCTGAGGAAAAGCAATATGTTGGGATGGCTAATGGAGGGTGTGAATGTAAGGAGATAATCTGATAATCTGTGGATCACACTTTACATACTGTGAACTTAGATACAAACAGTTCCTAGACTTTACCATGGGTACAAGTAAAATCTTAAGACTCCTGTTGATTTCAGTGGTCTTTGGTTCAGGCCCTGATTGCAGGTTCAGTTACATTATGTATCGTATTGCAAGTAAAGGAAGATATTCTGGTTGCTACTGCATATACTGACTGTTGGATTTTCAGTGGTGCGCTCTGTAATTCCCAAGGATACTGCTCATGAAAATGAAGGCAAAAGGTAAATTTCAACCTGCAGAAGACATTGACCCAGTTGTAACAGGGTTAAAAAGAAGAGGCAGTGGCCTTTGATTAGTGTTGTAAATTCCTCTACCGTGAACTATCTCTCTTGCATATCAAAAATGCAAAAACCAGCAAGATGAAAAGCAGACATTAACTTCTGAACTTCTCAGTTTAATGAAAACAATCAGGGAATCTGAAATATATAATTAAATCCTGGCAAATTGCATAAAACTAATCTGGTCTAAAGGAAAGGGGCAAAGTGAAGGATTGTGGGATATTCCCTTGGTGCCATGTATTTAACCTTTAGAAAGATGCAGTACTGCATAAATCATAAAAAACATTTTAAAGGTTAAAGGGAAAGCCTCTAACCCCTTAAAGGATTACATAGTTGTAAATTATTTTCTTGGCTTCAAATGAGATAAAGCATCTTATTGGCAAAAATCATTTCCACTAACTGTATTTTGAGCATCTGCAAACATGAGCAGGGTTGAAAAATAAGGAATAAAATAATCTTTAATGAGAACATTTTCAAAGGAAGATTTTATTGTTACTAGAACTGGAATTTGTTGCCCATTTATGATATCTCTCTATATTAGCATACGGAACCTTAGTTAGTTTTTCATTTAATCTGTAATGGTTTTCTTTGATTAAACCACATGATGCCTCAAAGCTTCCATCACATTATGAGGTGAGGACTCAAATGTTCGTCCACTTAAGATTCCAAATCCACAGCCCAGTGCGTCTGTGTTTTAAATTGATAAAGGCAAAAGAAGCTGAACACAGAACGGCCATTTTACTTTTTAAAATATAAGGCACAAAACCTGTGCAGTGTATGCTTACCTTATTGTTTCAACTCAAAATACATTGGGGCAAGTTAACTGCTAGTCTGTTCCCCAGTCCCATGGCTGATTACACCCCAGAATTAACAGGAGGGACATACGTTGTAAATCTAACAAATTTAACCCATTATTTAAAGATAACTTTGAATGAACAAGAGACATTGCTTTAGCAGAATTTTGGAAATGCAGGACTCTCTTAAAGTAGCTCTATTGTTGTCACTGGAGTGCAGGTATTCCATGGATGAATTTGATGTTTATAACAATTAGTTATAAATAATGCAATCTGTCTGGATGAAAGTGGACATTCATGGGGGTGTCTCTTATCCAAGGAAAAAGTGGGTATTATGTCACCTACCCATCAACAAGGAGTGAGGTAGTCCAGGCTATCCAAAAACTGACCTTAGTAGAGTGAAGAAAACACTGTTTCTTCCTTCAATCAGAAGCCACTCTCCAGCATGTAATCCTTAAGAGCTTGATCCTGCCAGATGCTGAATCTCTTGTGAATTGCTGAGTGCCTAGAAATCCACTAAACTCAGTACTAGTTAAGAATGTAGACAAATAGCCAGAAAGGGTTAAACATCTTGAAAAATAAATGACTCAGATTCAACCCTTAAAGACATGCAGGGAGATGGGGTGTGTGTGTGTGTGTGTGTGTGTGTATATAAGTAGTAGTCAACAATGTAATCAACAGTCCCTGTCTGTGCTGTATTCTGATAATTCAGAGATCAAAAGAACACCCTAGCATTTAAATGAATTGTAAACACAGGATATCTCTGTATTCATCTCTCTTTGAAATGTATAGTAAATCATCGGTGAATAGTGGAGAAACAGGCAATTGTCTTATGTTAATTCATATAGCGAAGTACCGGTGATGGACCCACTTCAAAGACGCCCTGATTACCTATTGTTCCCCAAGGGAATCCAACTTGACAAAGAAGACATGAAATTGTATAAAAGATCCTTGGGTCCTGATCCTTTTAATCTCAGATCTCCTTAAGCTTCATAAAGGGAAGTTTGAGTCGTAAGATGAGAACCCAGTTAAGCTGGTACACCATGGATATGATATTGCACATTAGACTATAACCTATGAACTAAATTCTAAAAGAACTCTTTGCAACTACAAAGCTAACCATCTCTGCTTTGAGTTCAATTCTTGAAGTTCAGATTCATGTCTGTATGTATATTAATATTTTAACCATTCTCTCTTTCTTTTGTTTTTTGAATACATTTTAGTTTAGTTCATAAGAATTGGCTATAAGCATGTATTAGGGTAAAATCTGGAATATTCATTAATCTGGGAGGTAATGTGTTCAATCTTTTGGGATAGGTAGAACCTTTTCCTTTACATGATGAAATAAGATTTTCAGAAATCTTCATCATATTTGACTTGGGTACCTGGATGGAGGCCTGAGGCTGGGTTACTTCAAGGGAACCGTGTTGGCTTCTGGGCAACTGGAGAGGTAATTAAGAAGCCGTTTTATGCTGGATTGGTAAATCTAATATTGATAATATCCACCAGTTTTGGGGATTATCTGCCCTATTCTTTGCAGTTCACGCTAATTGAGTGACCTCAGCTAGCCCGCACTGGGACCCCGGTCATAGGGGGTGCTTAGCACCGGTGTGATTAAACCCTAGATCACGGCTCATCCCAACGGCTAAAGCAGAGTTCATGTCCTCTGAGATGGTTTTTTTTAAGATTCTCTTTATAGACAAATTTATTTTTATAGCCAGTAATTTCTGTATGTCTTTCTCTTCCCTAATTCTTTAGCACTCACCAACATTGTCATGAGAATAGGATCCTTGCTTCTTTAGGGGTGAATGAGCTTCTTATTCCTCACAAGTAATCACAACCTGCTCATGATGCCCTTCTTGTGAAAATAACAATGATGCAACAAACAGAGGATTATGAATTCAGATAAAAATTACGTTTCAGGAAGGGCAGATAAGTATAATTCATAAGGAACAAAGAACCAAGGAAAGCATATGACCAAAACTATATAACATACTAAAATTATCTGTTTGGCTCTCGAAAAGGCACTGCCTGATTTTCAACCTGTTTGCTTTAAATCCTTTTGTATCTTTCTATACTTCTGTCATTTAATAGATGCATTGCACCAGTTACTCTGGACCAGTTTCTGATCTCCATTACGCCAGGATAAACCCAGAGTAACTTTGCTGGCTTCATCAAACCAAGTTACTCAGAATTTACACTAGTGTAATGGAGATCAGAATCTAGTCCTGAATGTTCAGTAATACAGGACATGCTGTCTGCCTCAAATACAGTCAGGTGATTAATACAAACAATAGCTCAACTATTTTCTATTGTTTTGCTAGGGAGCTTAGATATATTTATTGGGCTGCATCTCTCATGTGAGCTCTGCAAAAGTGACTGCCTGCCTGGTTAGTATAACACAGAAGTCTTTGATGTCTGGGTAGATTGGGTACCTCCAACACCATTGTTATTTCCCTACCAGATCACAAGCAACAATGGAACTCATTACATATCTTTAGTTGAAAGAAAACCAAAAAAAAAAATCATATAGAGAGGTTTTTTAATATCTTGCATAACTATGCATATTATATACATATAAAAATTACACATGCTTAATTAAGCATGTGACTAGTCACATAGAAGTCAAAAGGGACTAGTCACATGGCTAAAATTAAGCACGTACTTAAGTGCTTTGCTGGTGCATGCCTTTCCCAAAAAATCCCAACAGCCCATCTTCACCCTTCTTTAAAAGCATGAAGCACTTGATGCTTAAGTGTTTCACTAGATGGGGGCCTATAGGGAGTAATCCTTCTCTAGCTACCTGCAGTGGGTAATTAGTGAGCATCTATTGTGATCACAGTAAAAAGAACATGAGTACTTGTGGCACCTTAGAGACTAACAAATTTATTTGAGCATAAGCTTTTGTGGGCTACAGCCCACTTCATCGGATGCATAGAATGGAACATATACTGAGGAGATATATATACATACAGATAACATGAAAAGGTGGGAGTTGCCCAACCAACTCTAAGAAGCTAATTAATTAAGATGAACTGTTGTCAGCAGGAGGAAAAAAAACTTTTGTAGTGATAATCAAGATAGCCCATTTAAGACAGTTTGACAAGAAACTGTGAGGATACTTAACATGGGGGAAATAGATTCAATGTGTGTAATGGCTCAGCCATTCCCAGTCTCTATTTAAGCCTAAATTGATAATATCTAGTTTGCATATCAATTCAAGTTCAGCAGTTTCTCGTTGGAGTCTGTTTTTGAAGCTTTTCTGTTGCAAAATTGCCACCTTTAAATCTGTTACTGAATGACCAGAGAGGTTGAAGTGTTCTCCTACTGGTTTTTGAATGTTATGATTCCCTGATGTCAGTTTTGTGTCCATTTATTCTTTTGCGTAGAGACTGTCCCGTTCGGCCAATGTACATGGCAGAGGGGCATTGCTGGCACATGATGGCATATATCACATTGGTAGATGTGCAGGTGAATGAGCCCCTGATGGTGTGGCTGATGTGATTAGGTCCTATGATGGTGTCACTTGAATAGATATGTGGACAGAGTTGGCATCGGGTTTCGTTGCAAGGATAGGTTCCTGGGTTAGTGTTTTTGTTCTTTGGTGTGTGGTTGCTGGTGAGTATTTGCTTCAGGTTGGGGGGCTGTCTGTAAGCGAGGACAGGTCTGTCTCCCAAGATCTGTGAGAGTGAGGGATCATCTTTCAGGATAGGTTGTAGATCTTTGATGATGCACTGGAGAGGTTTTAGTTGGGGGCTGAAGGTAATGGCTAATGGTGTTCTGTAGGGGCCTCGAAAGCTGGAAGTGGCCCAGGCTTCTCTGGACCTCTGAGAGGGCCTGGGCACTGATGTCATCAAACAAGCAAATCAACAAAATCTGATCTGCAGCAGATTATCAATGTGGGCTGCCCATCTGAGACAGCCTATTGTTATGCTAAAAGGTATCAATGGCTGCCAGCAGAAATGTCTTGGATACAATAGGTGTGCTAAGCACTCTTCACTGCTTAACAGAAGGAGCAATGGCCTTTATTTAGGAAAGAGAGCAGCAAACAATGAAGGCTATAGCCCACAGACTAGGCTGCATGGCAGATCAGAGGCAAGCCATGTGGACTGAGGTGTTTTCCTGGTTGCAAACGAAGGGATTAGAATATTTAGTTGCAGCCTGTGTGTGTTGGAGGCAGAATGCTAGGGTAATTCTAATTCTTTTGGTTTAATTTTGGGCATTTTGGAATAACCTCTTCTAGCTAGCACTGAATGTAGTTTTGTTATTTTTAGTTTTGGTTTTCTTGATTACC
The DNA here is from genome assembly GCF_002925995.2 of Terrapene triunguis. Taxonomy (NCBI): domain Eukaryota; kingdom Metazoa; phylum Chordata; order Testudines; family Emydidae; genus Terrapene; species Terrapene triunguis. Next base: position 7,292,103 of record NW_020699449.1, on the reverse strand, counting down.
TGCTGGTATTTGGGGGTTACTCTCAGACACACTTGGGTCGATGTTTCTGTTTTAAATCCAACTTTTTAAACATCCTGAGATGGTATAGCATTTGTAGTATTGTGTAGTATTTTAATAAATTACTGAAAAGTCTATACAATATTGTATTTTATTCATGCATTTACTCATGCTTTATTGAAGCAGGCATATTAAGTAGTCCTGGACATACAACTGTTTTTAGGCATGTAGCACAAAGGAGAGAAATAATAGTGAGCTGATTGAGTTTTAGTAACATTGTGTCTCATTATACAGTATGGCTAGCTACTGTTTACATCTTTTCCTGCGGAGGCTTGCAAACTTCTTCAAACACATAATGGGCTAGGTCCTCAGCTGGTGTAAGTTGGCATAGCTGCGCAGAAGTCAATGGAGTTAAGTCAGTTTATAGCAGCCCATAAAATGTCTATTCTGCTGATATTAACTAGTGTTAGCTAAGGAAGAAAAGGTTCTGCAGTGGTTCATGTATCTGATTCACTAATCCATAATTTAGGCAGAAGTTATAAATTTAACTACGGTACTTACTTAGCCTTAGAGGTACACATCTTTTATCTTGGTATTTCTATTATATTTTATTAGTGCATGTGCTTTTAGGCTCTTACCTAGTATCAAGAAATTGCACTCAAAGTTGTTATATATACAGATTAAAAGAGTGCTAAGTTATATTCCTGTGTGTCATACTCCTGTATGTCAAAGTGTCTATTCTGCAAACCACTCTACGTGGTTATCAGTATACTTTCTGCAGAAGACTGTTACACATTTTCACAATAACTTTCCTTTTGGAAATACACTAAACTCAATTATTTTATGACAAGAATTTTTATTTAAATCAACTTCTGGAAGAGCCAAAGCTGCACTTCTCAAATGTTAAATATTGACTGAACTTGTCACAGTTAAGGGCAACTGCACCTATATTCCTTCTCCGTGGTCCCTCAAAGGCCCCCACTCTAGGCTACTGGCTTTTCAGCTGTCACCCGTCTTGAGTAAAGACCTGCATCTCCTTGCTTTCAGACCAAGATTTTTCCAGGCTGCGCGTTTCCCAACATATACTCCGATATCCCCAGCAACTCAGACTTCCTAAACAGGCCAGTGTCTATGCTTTGCTTTCTCTTTGAAGGCTATGAAAGCGTGATTACCAGCAGTTAAGTTACCACATAATGCTTTATAAGCAAGCACATTTATTTTTAAGGTAAAAGCATTACAAAGAAAATATGTTAAAACAATAAAAGAACGTACATACATGCTAATGAGTTTATAATCCCCCAACTCCATTAAGGGCTCTGGCAGGAGTCAGTCCTTCAAATCCCACACAGGGTTTTTCTGTGGTTACAAGTTCAAAACAGCACAACCAGCAGTCAGTTCATCTGTTTCTTTATACAAATTGGGCCTTTTATCTTGAGACTTCAGGAACAGGCACTCAGTAGACAATGGTTCCCTCCTCAGGGTATAGCTTCCAAGACTGGGTTTTTGCATAAATGGGGAGGAAGGGACAGAATTTGCATTGAAATTCCCCGGGCAAACCACTTGATACTGTTTGTCTCAAAAGTCCATTCTTCTTTGGCACATTGTTCAGTACTGTCCTTTGAAGTTCATAACACTTCCTAGGATTCACATCACTTCTCGCCCCTAAAGAGATGACATGCAATCCTGACCCACAGTAATGCATAACCTTTGCATTTAAAACAGTGGACTCTAAAGATACTTAAACTTAACAACCATGTTTTTCAAGGATCTGTCACACTTCTATCTTTTTTCAATACTAGGGATTTGTGAACCAGTTACATGAACCAATGGTGGGACCGCTTCTTCCTTAACTGTCACTTGTCAGCAGCAGCAGCACAATGGAAGTTGTATGAAGCATCATTGAATATAAGGTGGTTTTCCAAAGTATAAGACGTTGGGACAGGTCCTCAACTACTGTAAACTAACATAACTTCATTGGCTTCTGTTGACCTGTGTTTGTTTATGCCAGTTGAGGCTTTGACCTATTAGCTGTATGGAGAAGTTCACAAGCTTCTGAAGAAATAAATATACAGTCTGGAGGGCCAAGTTGTGTAACCAAACATAATCATGTATACAAATCTCAGTCCTCTCCATAACTTTTCTCACCTCTGAAATAAATGCTTAAAAATAGCTATTATGCCAGTGCCTCTTTAATGTGCTTGATTCAATAAAGCATGGTGATAAAAAGACCAATGAGGTTTATGACATGATTGTTTTACTATAAACATCTGGCTTTCAAGAAATTATGTTTTACATATATGGACGAGTCATTGTCTAACATGGTCTGAGCACAGATGTGGGAAACAGAAACTCCTGCTGAGTTCTAATGCCAGCTCTGATGGTGACTCCCTTCCTTGCCTTCTGTCATATAAGATTCGCTTCAGTTTCAACATGTATAAAATGGAGATATCTACCACAGAGAGCTGATAGTTAAATTGTTAATGCTTGTCAAGCCACTTTGAAGATTTCAAGTGCCAAATATTATTACATAGCGTACTAGCCTCAAGTGTAGTTCTTTCTCAGGAACACACCATGAAGCAATAGATCTTTATTGATACACATTCTCTTCTTTCTGTCCCAGACACTTCAAAGATAAAGGGGCAAACATATCTTTTCATCAGAGCAACATGCTGGGTGTAGCTGCTTTAAAGCCCTCAAGTGATGACCCTATTTCCATAGCATTTTATATTACTCACATAGCTCTCTTCTTGGTTGAACTTCAATAATTTGCAAGTTGCCCCTCTTGGTCCAGAGGTTAGCAAAGCAACCACAGCCAGACTTGCTAAGCAAGCGAGCGACTTGATGCCAGAACAACACAGTAAAAGTTATTCTGTTTCAGATTTATGTCCTACTAATGAAAGTTGTCCCCTGCTGCTTTCAGGTGTATGGAAATCTTACACACTTGCTCACTGCTCCAGAAGTAGACCTCAGCTGGTTGTTCCTTCCAGCCCTAGTAATCAGGTTGCACTGGATGATAAGTGCTCACATTGTCAGATGCCTTCACAAGGAAAAGAGATAGAAATTTACTCTGTTAACAAGCCCACACCAATCCAGCAGTGGATTTCAGACAGTACAGCAAAGCTTGTTTTTTCTGTCCCTATATGTTACCGAGGGTTCATTTCTTGCTACATCTACCGGGCATGTTTACAAAGCGCCGGTTCTATACAGCTGGAAGTCTGCAGTGTTGCAAGTCATCTATTCTGATGGATGCAATCTACTAATGTGCTTAGAAATAACAAGAATTAAAGAAGTAATCATGGGTCCATGGAAAGCATATTTTATAACCACATTAGTTTATCTAATTTTAGCACAATCATCAAAAAGCTTTTATAGCTAAGGTTCTTGAATAGGATTTTATGGGAAATAGTTTTTCCATCTCTGTGAGAACTTGTTTATTTTTTCCCCATCCTGAAACAGAACAAGAAATCAATTTAAAAAAACCAACATCATCATTCTGATTTGGATCAATTGCAACATTTCATTCTGATATGTTTTGATTTTCACTGTTTCTTTTTAAATGTTTTAGTCTAAATTTACTAACATTTCAAAATGAAAAAAACAGTTCAACATGAAACAGTGAAACTTTTCTTTTTGAACATGTCAAACTGGGACACTTTAGGAATGCAGACGTCTCCATATAGCTCCAGCTGGCTGTTTCAGCTATGCACCAGGAGGAGGACTGAGGGAAAGTCCTGCAGAAAGTGTAGCCTGGCTCTCTTCCCTACCTGCCCAGCCACACTCTGATATTAGAGGAGCTAATGGTGGAAGGAAGCTCGTAGTCCCCCCGCCCTCCACATCGTAGCCATCCGACCACCCAGCACAACATCAGAGGGGAACTGCTCCAACCCAACCCGCTGTATGCAAGATATCCTGCCTTCCCCACTGACACCAGGAAAGATTGAAGTATAATTGCCTTCTGCTGCTATGGCAAGGAATATTTGTCAGGTAAGGAATCTTTTATTGTGACCTTCATAAGATGTGGGGATGGGGAGCATCGCAAGTTGAAAGGGTTGCAGATGAAAGAATGGATGAAGTTGGAGAGGCAGGAAAAGGATGAAAGGGAGAGGGAATATTCAACTGGAAATATAAAGAAAGAATATTAGGCTAATGAATTTTATGGGTGGCAGAGTATTTTACTCAGGGAACATCACGTGTATCCTAGACTCGAGCTGGAAAATGTTTGAGGGTGCCCTTGTTAAAATTTTGGCAGCACATCACAGCCAAATCCACTGACTCGTGGGCTATGGCCCTTACGGCATAGCAATCTGTACTGTGCACTGAGCTGGTAATGTAGTTTCTATCAGGTAAGACAGTTTTTACTTGCTTGAACTTGCTGTCAACTCAGTGAAAAGAATAAAACTCATAAAGGAAGCATGGCTTTTTGCAGCAGTCAGTAATCTGCTGCCACCACTCGTTCTCTAGTTCCAGCCTTTACCCTCTTGGGGCAACCTCTTCTCCTGTTCCAAATGGTCCACCGACATTGTGAATTTTTAGTTTCTTTCTGAACATGTGTGAGAGTTTTTATTACCCCGGGAGGAAAATCTGTTTTCTAAAAGGAGATTAGAAGCGGGGAGCAACAAACTCACAGCATATGAACTGTTTGTGCATACTGTGCTTAGAATAAAAGGAATTTTGAAAAGGGGTAATAAACACAAATGGCTCTTGAGGGTGAGTGCAAGCTAATTAGCCTTGAATACAGGAAGATGCTGCTAGCTTCTTAATGATACCCATTCCCATGTTCTACTATAATAAGCTAACTTTAAAAATACAAACCCAAATGCAATTTTGTTCTAAAGCAGAAATGGTACCAGATATTTATTGTTTTAATGTCCCTGTGAATTACCAAAAAAACAAACTAGGGAGAAGAAGACTTAAACTCACGGGTTCTTGGTCTCCAGCCTTTTTTAGTCCCTCCTAAACTACAATGACATCTCTGGAGGTTGAACTCATCTATCTAGGTGCATGAATCAGTGCCCCAATGCATATTTCCATCGTACTGCTCTATTAGTGGGACTCAGCTGTGATTTAGAAGGGCAATCTCTGTAGGCAAGGAGTAGGCCAATCTGTACACCCATTCATTCTTGGCCTGTCTAATTAGACTGACAACAAGGCTGCGAATTAGTACCAAAGGGGAGGGTTGTAGTGATGAAAATAACTACAGCAGAGGAAATCTGTAGACATTATTTATATATATTTCTACAATTCTGCATAAATGACTGTAGTTGTGATTCATCACCAGTGTTGTGATATGAAATTAGATACCCTATACATCGGTGGATCTGTGCATAGTATAATAGAAATAATCTTTTGCCCTTGACTAGAGCTACAGAGACACAGTCGTGGAACACTCCATAGCATGGATATGGGAAACGGGATTTTTCATAACAAACACTTTATCTTACATGTGTCTGACAAAGTGGGTATTCACCCACGAAAGCTTATGCTCCAATACATCTGTTAGTCTATAAGGTGCCACAGGACTCTTTGTTGCTTTTTACAGATCCAGACTAACACGGCTATCCCTCTGATACTTTATCTTACAGTTACGTGGGATGAACTTGGAAGTGAGGGAAAAGGCCTAGTGGCTAGGTTTCTCTCAGGGGAAATGGTACCATATGGTACTGTAAGCATTTGCTTCCAAGAAGAGGGGAGTTGTCCTATGGAAGGAATGCATGGTGAGCCATTAGTACATACATTAGGATGTCGAACAGGGTGGGGTTTAAATTAATGGGAGAATGTTTGGATGTCTCATGGGGAGCAAGTATGGGATGAAATTTATTTTCAGGGAGAGTGTAGATGGAGGATGAGTGTCTGTTGGAAGTCATGTGGAGGGTATGTTTCGCAACAATGGAAAATATGAAGGGACATGAAGGATGTGGTGCCTGGGAGGGTGGGACTAAAGGCAGGTCTATACTGCGATCACAGGGTATGATTGCGACTCATGTAGACATAGCCAAGCTAGCTTTTGTCTTTAACAGAGTAATGAAGCCACAGTAGCACAGGTTTCAACCCCTGAGGGTTCTGGATGGGCTTGTACCAAAGCTAGTTTAGTTTCGCCTGTATGTGTTGCTATCACATCCCATGTCTGCAGTGTAGGTGTGCCCTAACTAGGCAACATTTGGCCTTCCTATAATCCTGCTGTCTCCAGGGCGGGGAAAAAGCCCAGGAAATGTGACCTCCTAAAAAAGCCAGCTAGTGAATATCACCTCATTTGCATCATGTTTGTATTACCTCACTGCATCATACTCCCTTCCTCTTGTGACTTGAAGCTGGTTAGGAAATTAAACAATTGTGAGTTTCATTTCAAAGCTAAAATCATCATGTAATGATGAGACAAACTCCTAGGTCTAAAAAGCGCAATCTAATGTGACCAAATTTCAATCCATCTATTGTTGGAAATGCTATAGAGCAGAAGAGGTTAAAATGACATATTCATTAGCCATGCAAGGTCCTTATTTTTCTGAGCATTTGTCTGTTAGAGGGAAACCAATAAGATGTTATTGCAGATGTAAATATGTATATGGAAAATATCATCACAATCTGTGCACATATACCATCACATTCCATCTCAGAAGGCCACAGGCTGCTTCTGCATCTTGGCTAATAATCTAGATAGCTCATAAAGCAACTGTACTTCCCATGAAAGGAGGCTAGCAAAGGCAGGACAGTTCAGAGAAGTGTGCAGGAAGAATAGACAAATACCCGATTGATAAATACGTGATAACCAGATGTCATTTATGAAGCTGCATGTATAACAGTTTTGAATGTCATGAAGAAACACAGTAGAAAGTCCAATTAAAAGTTGTCTACTAAGTATGTCATTTCTGAACCTGCTAATGTTGATCTGATGGGAGCAGAATGGGTTGTGGGACTGATGAAGAGGTTGTTAGGGGTTGAAATATGATGGATAGTCAAGGGGGACATATCACTCAAGGAAAAATAAGTTTTAAATTCTGTCAAACACGTTAGCCCGTCTGTCACTGGTGTTTTTCCTTAAAACTCCAAGGACAATGGAACAAATGTGAAAGGGATTGATTGCATGCTAATGTCTGACTGAAGAATATAAAACAAGCATATCATTTTTATTCATGTATTTTTAATAAGTAGAAGGCTGTTACTAGAAACTTGTGTCTTGAGATGCCACACGTAAAACATCTGCCTAGAGCTGGGAGATATAAGCATAATCACCCCCTAGTACACTGTAATTAGCATGTTTTACCGTTGTTGGGTTTATCATTAAAAGGAAATCAGTTTTCTGAACATGTGAAATTATTCCACAAAAAATCATACCCAATAGGACCATGTTTTCCCGTATGTGTGTTGGGTGTTTTTAACTTGGAGCTGGGGGTCAATGGCTTTCATTGGTCACATGTTACTTCTTCTCTTTTCCTGACTGGCAAAGAATATCCTGAGTGAACAGAAGGATGAGCAGAAGCCATTTTGACTCTTTTTTTATAATTGAAGTGACTGCAATTTGTGTATTCTGTCTGAGTCAGTGAGGCAAAAATGCGTACTGGCAGTAACACGGAGTGGTTCTTTGCTGCTCCATTCTGCAGTACCATGTGGGGAATGCTACTTTCTTTCCAACTCTCCCTCCCCACTATCATGAAGATCTGTGAGATCCAGGACATTAGATGTCCCCAGTAGCTTTGTTTGGCACCTCAACAAAAGTTCTGGAGGGGAGAGTGGTCCATCTATCCAAGAGACCAGATGATGTCTAGTAGAAAAACAGAGGGCTGCAATGGTCTGGTTATTTTTTTTTATTTTTTTTTTTTTGAAGTTTGGGTAAACATCCAGATTCTGAACTTTTTAAAGTGGTACATAATAATCTAGTCTAGTCTCTTGTGGATTGTAATACTTTGGTCTCGTATAGGTTGTTGGGTTTAGTGGGTGCTCAGTGGTGTTGGTGGCCTGTGATATACAGGAGATGAGATTAAATATCTAGTACTTCCTTCTGGCCTTAAATTCTATGACTATGACTCAATAGATGTGCATATAGTCTGGCTATGGGAAGGCTGATTTGCTATGGGTTTTACATTTTTTTGAGCAATACTAATGTTGTTCTTTACATGTTTTTACTTTATTTTATTCCACTTTTAATCAGACAGTACAGGTTTAAAGAGTCACCAATCATTTGGACACACTTTGGCAGTCAGGCTGGCTTATCTGCTGCCACATCAAAATAATAGTCAGCAATCAATTAATGTAATGACTTTAGCCTCAGTTTCAAACCTTTCCAATGGTTTCGCTGCCTCAGCTATGGCAGTTGCCCATGGTGACTTCTATAGTACTTGAAACAGAGGGTCAGATTGTCATGTGGACTCGGGTTTTTCCATGGACAGAACTCCTCCTCCTTCTCACGTGGAGTGGTGGTGGAAGGGGCATACCTATTTCCATGGTACCATTTTTCCTGTCCAGGCCCTGATCCCACACAATGATTCAGGGCAGGTGTAGGATGGAGGTGGCAAGGGGAAATGGGTTATTTCATTGCTCCATGTGGCAACCAGTAAGAAGACCATATACAAAAGAAACAGAGCTTGAGGCTGAACTAAACATTTTGTGAGGCCTCTTCATTGCTGGCAATTCACTTACTAGGGAATTCAAGGGCCCAGGACAGATGATAGAGATCCTCTCATGGACCTATGCTGTCAGGAAGAAAAATAATCTAAGGTAGGGATGGTTGGAAACCTTTTGATGAGTGTTTTATTTTTTTTAATTGAAAAATGCCCATTTGTCAAAACAAAACTTTTCAAGGGAAAAGATCATTTTAGACAAGTTTCTCAGCTTGAAATTATCTTTTGGGGAAAAAAGTTCACAATTATCAAAACATCCCATTTCAACATTTAAAAAAACCCAAGTTCAGTTTTCTAGTTCAAAACAACAATTTTTAAATGTAAGCTAATTATAGTATATTTCATTTTTATATGGTTGAAATTGAAATGAAACATTTTGAAATTATCAGAGTGAAACCCTTTGATTGCCCTGAGCACTTTTTTTTTTTTCCAAATTTTTAATTTTGACTTTATATCTTGATTCTGGATAGGGAAAAGTTTCTGAAATCTCAAAACATTTTGCAGGATGGGGAAAAAAAAGTCCCCACCCAGCTCTAGTCTAGTGGTCCTAAACTGATATGGAAGCATAGGACCACCATCTGGTGGTGGTTGACTTCCAACTAAAGCTCTGTGCATTCTGGGGTGAAACCTTCACTTTCACTTTCTGGGGAGAAATCTCCACACTCCCAGTAGAAGAATTTAGGAGAAACTCCATGACATCTCTCATCTCTCCAGTGTTTTCCTCTTGCTGATGCTTCTCAATAGATTTTTCCACAAGAGAGTTCAACCTAGCACCTTGTTAATACATCATCTAGCAATTTATTTGCATTATGGATGGGTGAACTAGTTTATATTAAGGGGAAAAAAACAAGTAAATATTTAGGACAGTTCAGTGGTCCAAGGTTTGTTTGTTCTTTAGGTTTGTATGGTGCTTAAGACAGTGGAGGGCCTCTAAGAACTTCTGTGAAAATTAAAATAATTTGTACATTGAACCAGGCTTTGAGTTTCAATTTTTGTTGTTATTTTTTAAAAATAATAATAATAATAAAAAAACATGTCCCTTATCATTTGTTTTTCCAGTCAGGCCTATCAGTAGAATTGCCAGAATACTGCTAAAAAAGGGAAAATCTCATGTTTCTAGATACAAGAAACCAGAAAATGTTTATCAAGAGATGTCCCAACTTTTCCAGTGCAGTTTTGCAGAAAAAACAATGCAAGAAACTTGAGGATTTCAGACAACTCTTCAAACTTCAAGGTGCTTAATTAAACCAAACCTCCAAGTCTTTTGTGACTCACTCCTCATTAATTTCCACATCTATTAATTATCCAGGAAAGTATTACATTATCAACTAGCATATGGGCTTGGTTTATTGTCCTCTGCATGTGGAGATCAAGTACAAAGCTGAGAGCAACATGTGAGTAATTGTTTAATTAAGACAGGATGTTTCCCAACTGTTCTTACAAATGTCATACAAAAGTCCTTGCTGCCCCCACTCATACAGATGGTTTAAATCCTCAGGGGACCGCAAATTACTTGAAAATCTTCTGAGAATTGTGAATCTGATTTGTTCTGGTTGATAAGGCATCAAATCTCAGTGGCCTTCTACAACCTTCCATTTCATATCCTATTGATTGCCTGCTCTAGGCTAGCTGGGTGAATGGTTCCCTGACCATTTTTTAAACAGCATTACAGAAATTGTTTGAACGATGAACATTTCCATTATTTCTGACTGCAGATAAATGTGGAAAACTTAACCAGTTTATTGGATAATATCTGCTATTTTTCAGCTTATATTTAAAAACATATGGCAAAAGTATCAATGGCATATTTATACTGTTGTCATTATTGTGAACTTTGTGTGTGGGACATCACTATAATACAGTAGATTATGCACAGTGGTAGGGAGACACCAAAATGTACTGGGTATGTACAATCAACAAAGCATGTCTGAAACCAGATATTTTATTTGAGTACTTAAAGGATTTTCCATCTTCATAAAAAAGTGAGATAGTCCAGGAAAACATGGTAAAAAGCATGATTTGTTTACTTAATTCTCTAATAAGTTTTTCCAAGTCTGTAAGTAACTTTAGCAAAATCAATACAAGAATCAATGCTGGGGTGGCTCCTACATAGCTGATTGATGGACTATTTTCTTGAGAAGCTGGACATTTGTGTATCCGTCTCACCAATCACCTATTTAAAGAGTGGCCAACCTGAGCCTGAGAAGGAGCCAGAATTTACCAATGTACATTGCCAAAGAGCCAAAGTAACACGTTAGCAGCCCCCCAGCAGTTCCCACCACCCGCTCCCAGCGTCTCCCACCCACCAGCAGCCCCGCCAATCAGCCCTCCCCCACCCTCCCTGCACCTCCTGATGAGATGTTTCATGGCGTGCAGAAGGCTTCGGGGGTGGGGAGGAGCGAGGGCATGGCAGGCTCAGGGAGGGGGCTGGAAGGGGTGGAGTGGGGGCAGAGCCTGTGACAGAACCAGGGGTTGTGCAGTGAGCACCCCCTGGCACATTGGAAAGTTGGCGCCTGTAGCTCCAGCCCCGGAGTTGGTGCCTATACAAGGCGCCACATGTTGACTTCTGAAGAGCCGCATGTGGCTCTGGAGCCACAGGTTGGCCACCCCGACCTATATCTATAAAAGGTTGGTAATAGTAATTTTCACATGATGGATCCATCTCCTTAATTACTATAAATTAGTGTCTCTAGAGTTATGCTAATTTAAACCAGTTGAGGATTTGGTGCTTAGTGCCAATTTTTCAAAATGCAGCCTCTTTCTTTTTTTAGGGGTAGGGGGGACACGAAATCTGTGCCCACATTTTGAACCCACAGGTTGTGTGTGCAAGCAGCACACATTTTGCAGGTACAAATTGCACAACAAAAAAGGAAGCTGGGCCTCAACATTCTAGAAATGTATTCTATATTCTCTAGGACAGTGGTCCCCAAACTTTTTATGCTGCACCCCCACACACACACACATAATGTAGTCTGTCAGCAGCAGAAGCAGGGGCCCAAGGAGTGACAGATTTATGTTACCAATCTGCCTGGGGCTTCAGGTCATCAGGTTGAAGCTGCAGGATCTTTAGGGAGGAGATGAAGGCGCACACCAAGTGACTAAGTTTAAAGCTTTATTAACCAAATAACAGCAGTGAGTGCTGGGTGCACCCCACGTCACTCATGGTAAGAAGAAAGCGTTAGTGCCTGAGCCCTAACCCACTTTCATACTTACACACGCATAACCCAAGGCTGGCCAAGCCTGGGTGTAACTTAAGAAGAAGGGGGGGAAAGGTAGACGAGAGTTCTGCCCTGTGCACAGGTCGTCTAGGGTCTGCTGTAAATCTCCAACTTGCTTCAGCTCTTGGGAGGGTTTTAGGCCCTGGGTTTTTCCGGGGGCGTTTTCCTCCAGGGACCCTCATTCCCCATGCTCTCGGTACCAGTCCGAACTGGCCTTCCGCGGCTTCCTTAGTTTCCCCAAAACACACCGGTCTCAGGGTCGCGAGACTGTTATTTTTCAACTCACTGACCTTCGCAGTCTTACAAGTTTTGCACCCCTTCAGTTCTGTCTGGCTCAGTTCTCCTTTCTCACGGCTGGCCGGGGTTGAGACACAGGCTTCTGGCTGTTTGGCAGCAGAAAACTTGTTTGTGTGCGCTGGCCTTGGGCTGTAGCTTCGTTCCCTTTCTTTGGGCCTAGCTGGATTGTCGGGTTAACCCATTCCTTTCTCCCTTCAGCCTCTTGTAACCTGCAAAGGAATCTTCCACTCCACACTCACACCTTCAATCCTTCCCAAGATACTTCCCAATGCATATTAAGGCATTAGCAATATACAACGCTGGTGCTTACCCAGGTGACAAAGCCTGGGACCGCGGACTCTGCTTGGAGCGCGGCTGGGGCCAGAGATGAAGTGGAGCTGGGTGGCGCTTCCTCCCCACTCCTCATGGGGGCTGGCCCTGGCTGTGGCTGGGAGCTGAAGCCAGGGCCTCGGCTGTGAGGCGGGGCTGCTATGCGGCTTGAGCGGAGCTGGAGGCAGAGCAGGGCAGGGTGGTGCTTCCTCCCCTTCCCCCTTTGGTGGCTGGCCTGGGCCCCACCATGCCCCCCAAACATTCCTCTGTGCCCCCTTATAATTGTTCTAAGTTCTGTTTGTATTCCTATTCAATAGTCACTCCTTTTCCTTGTGATGAGAACACCTCACAATCTTCTCTAATAGATGTCACTTATTAACTTTGCTTTATATGTATGTACCTAACTACAGATACTCATACTTAAATACTTTCAAATGTACAAGTAAAAAAAGTGTGGGGGGGGGGGTGGGCAAAAGGGATCAGCACAATTGCACTTTGGAATGAAAATGTACTGTGTATATGAAACTGCTGTGGATATTGTTGTAATTAGCATTTTTTCCCCTGTAAACTTTGTAACCTAGAGAACTTAATTGGAAATGATGCATCCTCACTCTTTTATTATAAATATTTCAAGAAATAAAAAGGGTGGGAAAGGGTTTAATTGCTTTTTGAAAGGTGCATTTCTGTATATGTATAAAACCATGAATACAAACTGCAACACTTTTTTGCCAGCAGAACTCTTCTTTTCAGTGCTTTTCCCTCTACTCTAATGGAATGATGGCTACAGGCCCTAGAACTGAGTGGAGAGTTAGCTAGAACTCAGATTCATACATCTCTGGGCCAGGAGCATAAACTATCCAAAATATTTTTTTTCTTCTGTGTTCTGGCATGGAGTTGTTTAGAATATAAGTATAATATAAATAACAACACACACACATAACTATGTTGAAAAAACATTACTGGGTTTGCAAGAACTCAAAAGTTAGGAAATGCCAGAATTAAAATTGCCCATTCCATCTTCATTCACCCTTCTTGTGTGTATGAATTATAATACAGCCAGATGGAAGAAAGACTACTCCCCTGACCTCACCTGGACTTCCAACATAGGCAGTCAGCCACTTCAAGCTATGAGCAGTATATTGAAAAACTTCCCACATTATCCTATCCTTACCTAAGCTGGAGTAATCATACCTATTGTGAGCACAAATGAAATCAAATTGGCCCAACTTTATGCAATTCACTGACCCCTATGTCTCTTGTATCCCACACAACATCTCTATTGAAGAAGCTTACATGCAGTTCACAAAAGTGATTTTACAAAGCTGCCACCAAGTCTGTTCCAAGAGATTGTTATAATACCTACGTTCCCTGCCTAGATGGAGTGTGCAGAACTTATCAAGTGATGTGAAGAGAGTGGTACTCCAGATACTGCCACACGTTGTTTAGAGAATGTTAATGCTTCTAGAAGAGTAAGATGGGAGCAGGCTACTGTGGAATTAACCATCACGATCCAGCCACAAAGCCTGGGCACTAATAAAAAAACGTGGTGCTGCTCAGAAGCCTCCAGCACAGCACAGTTACCCAGTCTCTCCAAACAGTATTGCTACCCATTGGATAAATGTCACAAAGGTGGATAAAAAACATGAATTTTAAAGGAGAGGTAAAAAAAGGAAATGGTGCAATACAAACAGTTCATAGCTGAAATTGCAGATTTCAGTATTCTTGCCACCAAGTTAAAGAAGTATGGGCTGGATGAATGGACTGTAAGGTGGATAGAAAGCTGGCTAGATCGTCGGGCTCAACAGGTAGTGATCAATGGCTCCATGTCTAGTTGGCAGCCGGTTTCAAGCGGAGTGCCCCAAGGGTCGGTCCTGGGGCCGGTTTTGTTTAATATCTTTATTAATGATCTGGAGGATGGTGTGGACTGCACTCTCAGCAAGTTTGCAGATGACACTAAACTAGGAGGCGTGGTAGATACACTAGAGGGTAGGGATCGGATACAGAGGGACCTAGACAAATTAGAGGATTGGGCCAAAAAAAACCTGATGAGGTTCAACAAGGATAAGTGCAGAGTCCTGCACTTAGGACGGAAGAATCCCATGCACTGCTACAGACTAGGGACCGAATGGCTAGGTAGCAGTTCTGCAGAAAAGGACCTAGGGGTCACAGTGGACGAGAAGCTGGATATGAGTCAACAGTGTGCTCTTGTTGCCAAGAAGGCTAACGGCATTTTGGGCTGTATAAGTAGGGGCATTGCCAGCAGATCGAGGAACGTGATCGTTCCCCTTTATTCGACATTGGTGAGCCCTCATCTGGAATACTGTGTCCAGTTTTGGGCCCCACACTACAAGAAGGATGTGGAAAAATTGGAAAGAGTCCAGCGGAGGGCAACAAAAATGATTAGGGGTCTGGAGCACATGACTTATGAGGAGAGGCTGAGGGAACTGGGATTGTTTAGTCTTCAGAAGAGAAGAATGAGGGGGGATTTGATAGCTGCTTTCAACTACCTGAAGGGGGGTTCCAAAGAGGATGGAGCTCGGCTGTTCTCAGTGGTGGCAGATGACAGAACAAGGAGCAATGGTCTCAAGTTGCAGTGGGGAAGGTCCAGGTTGGATATTAGGAAACACTATTTCACTAGGAGGGTGGTGAAGCACTGGAATGCGTTACCTAGGGAGGTGGTGGAGTCTCCTTCCTTGGAGGTTTTTAAGGCCCGGCTTGACAAAGCCCTGGCTGGGATGATTTAGTTGGGAATTGGTCCTGCTTTGAGCAGGGGGTTGGACTAGATGACCTCTTGAGGTCCCTTCCAACCCTGATATTCTATGATTCTATGATTCTAAGCTGGATATGAGTCAACAGTGTGCTCTTGTTGCCAAGAAGGCTAACGGCATTTTGGGCTGTGTAAGTAGGGGCATTGCCAGCAGATCGAGGAACGTGATCGTTCCCCTTTATTCGATATTGGTGAGGCCTCATCTGGAATACTGTGTCCAGTTTTGGGCCCCACATTACAAGAAGGATGTGGAAAAATTGGAAAGAGTCCAGCGGAGGGCAACAAAAATGATTAGAGGTCTGGAGCACATGACTTATGAGGAGAGGCTGAGGGAACTGGGATTGTTTAGTCTCCAGAAGAGAAGAATGAGGGGGGATTTGATAGCTGCTTTCAACTACCTGAGTGGGGGTTCCAAAGAGGATGGAGCTCAGCTGTTCTCAGTGGTGGCAGATGACAGAACAAGGAGCAATGGTCTCAAGTTGCAGTGTGGGAGGTCTAGGTTGGATATTAGGAAAAACTTTTTCACTAGGAGGGTGGTGAAGCACTGGAATGCGTTACCTAGGGAGGTGGTGGAGTCTCCTTCTTTGGAGGTTTTTAAGGCCCGGCTTGACAAAGCCCTGGCTGGGATGATTTAGTTGGGAATTAGTCCTGCTTTGAGCAGGGGGTTGGACTAGATGACCTCCTGAGGTCCCTTCCAATCCTGATATTCTATGATTCTATGATATGACTTCCAGCCTTTCATTGCAGATGAAATAGAAAGGGCAATCAAAACATTGAAAAGGGGTAAAACCTGTGGGCTTGGTAACATCTCCCCCAATTTCCTGAAAAAACTATCAGACAATGATTGCCGAGCCAACTTTCTAGCAAGAGTAATTCAGGAGACTAAAATACCGAAGATCTGGCACAGACCTTGCCAAAACCTGGGAAAGGCCATTGACTTTCACCAAGTTAGTACCCCATCTTTTTGCTAAGCTGCATGTACAAATTACTTGAAAGGCTTACACTTCAAAGAATTGCCCTTGCCATTGGTGATATCCTAGCAGGATTCAGACCAAAACAGTATCTGTAACCCAGTGCTGGCTCTCACTACCTACATTGAGAATGGCTTCCAGACCAGGCAGAAAACAGGATGAGTATTCCTAGATCTTACTGCTCCAAATGACACAATCTGGCACATAGACCTTTTCTACAAACTGTCATTGTTCTTACTGAAGTGGATTGTTATGGCAGCTTTGGAACTGTTGCTGAGAGATGGCCCATTCTAAGTTTTACTTAGACCAATATTTTGGGACCTCCAGGAGCTAGTTTGTTGTCTATTTGCATAATCTGCTTCTTAAAGTGCAAGACATGCCACATCTTCCTCTCTCCAGGTGGCATACAAGGTGGCAAAAACAAGCTATAAACCTAGCCAGTGCATATCTTGTGACAGAGCCAACAAGTCAGTCCCCTGGTTTTGACCTTTTACGCCATCTTTGGGTAAAGCTCAATTGTTTCAAATGTGGAGTGATCAGATGTGCAGCTAATGACTGTACGTAGGGCCTTCTTGACTCCCCTTTTCACTGTGACCAATTAGAGGATGACAGACACATATTTGTAGGCTGCATCCATAGGCAAGGCCTGGTAGGTTTTCTCAGGGACTTGCTTAATGTCCTTCCCTCAACTACTGAATAGTTGAGACACTTAAAACTAACATGGTTTACATGATTATTTATGTGGATGCAATCTGTGATACATTCTTTAATGACATATTATGCAGCCAATCAGGCAAAAGTCTTCAAGAAGAGAAAGAAAGACCTCCTGGGTTAAATCAGTTGAATGCTCCCCTGGCGAACTGGATTCTATCCCTGCATCTGCTACAGAGTTCCTAGGCAATTCTAGGCAAGTGACTTAAAGTAAACCACTAATTGTCTCATTCCTGGGTACCCAGCTGCACCTGAAGTTAATGGGAGCTGTATTTTGGACATGTAAAGTATTATAAACGCTTTGTATTATAGTATTGTAAATACTTTGAAAAATCAGATCCTAGGCATCTCAGGGTGGGCACCCAAAATTAGTGGAGACTTTTGCTCTTAATTTCTCTGTCTTAGATCTGTAAAATGGAAAAAACAATAATAATTATAATGTTAATAATAATTATATTATAATAATATACAATTATATTATAAAATATTTTCATAACTCCCCTCATCAAAGAGGGGGGTTATGAAAATTTATTCATCAGTGTTTGTGAAGTGCTCACATCAACACTATAGAAAATCCCATGAGGAAGCTAATGCCACCTTCAGAGGAGGGTTTGAATAGTGTTCTGTGAATAAGGCCTGGGATGACACATGGAACCATAAGGATAAAGGAAAATATTGGACAGCTGCTCATTCAGTGAAAACCATCCATTCTTTGTATTGAAGGAGGCAGCAATCCCATGGAAAAAAATAGTATGTGATCATGTATCCAAAGCTGTATCGTAATGCATGCACACTAGTAGGTTGCATTAGAATTGCATGCACAACCTTAAATTTGACATTCCCTAACTTTTGAGAGTTTGACTTTTGAAACCTTAATGTTATTTAACATACAAAATGGGAGACCCAGAATCCAGTGGAAACTGAGGAATGACTGTAACTGAGGGGAGATGGGAAACAGGAAACATTTTTTGAAGCCTAGCCTTCTTTTCCAGAAGGGACTTGGCAATTCATCAGAGTGGAAGGAGTGGGGTTGGATGCATAGACCCATTGCCATAGACACGGGGGGGGGGGGAAGGGAGGGAAGAAAAGATCAATTAAAACTATAATGAAGAGATTTAATGGGCCACATGTGAGGAAAAGAAGAGGAATCCAGGGAAGTTCTAAGAGCAGATAAGTTCCTTATATATGAAGAACAAGTTCGGTGGAGGAAAGGAGTCAGAGTGTGAACAGGGTAACAAGTTCAAGGAAATAATTAAATCACTGGCACCTTTAAGATTTATCCCTTGCTGAGAGCTGGGACGACAGTGCTGTGATTTCCATGGAACCTGGATTTTTCTGGTGTTAGGAATGGCGGTTCTGGGTTTTTTTCTAATTGCAATACGAGGTCAAAAATTATATAATAAGGGATTATAGATGTAAGTGTCTAAATCAGTGGTTCTCAAACTGTGGGTTGGGACCCCAAAGTGGTCTAGATGAATAGAATGAATTCTCCCCTGACAGCTAGCTGGGACAAGGAGAGACTTCTGGAGCAAACTGTATTTACATGAAAACACCTACTCTGCTTAGATGTCCAGCAGATAGAGCATTGTGTTGCTCAAAATAATCAACCTTGGCTGGTGTTGGGTTACAAATCACTTTAGTACTGAATGCAGGGGTAGTGAAATGCTGTTACCAATGTTGCTGGCGTTGTATGAATACCGGGAAGCAGAACTATGCTTAACCTGACCCATACGAGGGGGTCACCCTCAGTTGAAAGGACCTCATTAAGCCAGGGGCTCGAATGCCAGAGCCCTGTGAAAGTCAGAGGGGTGGGGACAGGTGTCCCAGCCAGGAGATGTGGACCCTCCCCAAGGGTTTCCCATGGTCTGGTTTAACCTGTTCCTCCCCACTGTTCAAAGAAAGAGCTAAATAGGCTTCATTAGGAGCCTCTTTGTTATTTTAAATACTCGATCAGAGCTGAAATCACTTGAGATAGGGCAGTGTTTCTGCCCAGCCTGCAAAGAGCTGAAAATTACTAAGAGACTCCTGTGTGGAGGTCACAGCCAAAGAGGCAAGTGGCAGCAGAAGGTGACTGACAATGGGCTGGCGAATGAGTGGCTGGTGAGGCAGTGAGCAGAAGGAGCGGCTGGCGAGGCTGGTGGGATGGTCAGGTGGCAAGGCGCAGCAGCTGGTGGGACGGCCAGCCAAAGCAAGTGCTCAGATGGTGGAGAACTTCCCCGGGTGGGAGGTGAACTCTCACAAATATGCCTCTGGACCCTGGATCCTCACTGACCAGGGACAACCATTGAGAGTGGCGTATGGTGAGAGAGCAGAGAGAGGCACAGAAAAGGAAGCTTTGATTGTAGAACTCAAGAACATGAGACAGAAGGCACTGCCCCACACACTCTGGGGTGGGTGTCCTGCTCACAGTTTTATGATTATGACTCCCACTTGTGGCATTTTCCCTAATTAATGTTGGGTGACTTCCCTCCTTTTGTTAAAAATTTCTTTTCTACACTCAGATTCTGTGCTGGCGAGTGGGAAAGTATTGCCTCTGAAAGGTGCCTGGAGGTGGTGTGTAATTTTCCCAGTGAGTGGGGGCTTGAGCCGGTTCTGTGTTGTATCGATGGAATGGGACCCCTAAATATTGAACCCGGCCCGGTTGCTGCTGGCTTCGCATAGCAGAAGGGTTACATAAAGAAAACAGACAGGTGTTTCTGCTGCTCTGGTTCAGAGGGAGAAGATAGTCTTTGAGGAGCTTAGGACTTTGGCAGGGAGGGGTTGTATCAGAGAGAGTTCCTGGTTGTAATATGTCTAGGAGTTTGGCTGGGGCAGATTGGTGCAGGGGGAGCAGTGGATTCATGGATCCCAGAGAGTTTGGTTTGGGCAGGTAGATGCAGGCTGTATTGGGGGGTACTGGTTGAGTCTGCTTGTGGCTGAGTTCTGGTGAGCTTCTACGTCTCGCAGTCAGACTGGATAATGCCCCTGTTCTGCCATAAAAATATAATTAAATAAGAGCAGATTCCAACCTGCAGAGAGCTTTCTTCAACTTCCACAAACGGAGCCTGGGGGAGTGCAGGGAAGGACCCTAGGAAATGCCAAGCTCATAGATACTGGGCAGAAAAATGCCACTGAAATTCCAACAGGGGGCATGAAGTTCGTATGAGCTGAAAACAATAACCAAATTCTTACCGCAATCAGTAACTCTACACTGCACTGAGTTCCCTCAGACTCCATGTTTTCTCAATTCCCAAGAGGTTGCCAATAACGCTAATGAGTAAGGGCCTGAGTTCATTGGAGTAAAACTCCTTCCTGTTCCCCACTAGTACAACAGGTGAAGGCTTCTGACTGTGACTTGATGTGTCTAGATAGCATAGTTCACACTCCGGCAACTGTCCAATCTGTACCAATAGGTCGACTGCAAGGGGGAAAGAGGACATGCTCCTTATGGAGGATAGACAGCAGGGCCTGCTCATTCGGAGCGAGCCACAGGGGTGCAACCATCCTGTGTCTACAAAGAACCCAGCCCTGTGATATCCGGGAGTGGTGGGGGGGAAAAAGCTAGCTCTTTGTTTCTCACCTTGACTTAAGGCACTTCGTTGAAGAGGAGTGAAGGAGGAAAATTGCAAAGAAATTTCACCTTTGGGAGGGAAATCAATGTGCAATTTCATAAATGTTTCCATGCTTGATCCCCCAACTCAGGGCTTTCCCCCAGCAGCTTTGTGGAGAAGGAACTAGATCTCCTTGATCTCCATCCTGGTTTAATCCTCCCTCTCTCCAGGGGAGGCCAAGATTAGGCATGCAACTTTTTACCTATGGTACCCATTGAAACTACAAGAGTTGCTAGAGGATTGAGTGCCGTGTAGCTTACATTTGAGTGTTTGCCTTCAGGACAAAATGCTGGCCTTTGGCTTTCTAAATCCAGGACATCAGGGCATGTTTTCCCAGGGTCAGAAAGGGTACATTGGATCTAGCACTTGACCTAAGTCAAGCAGTGCATTAATAAAGTAATTCTATGAAATTACTATTGTAATTATGCGAAGACTTGGGTAGGATATCCTTCAAATATAGCTAATTAGATCTCAAATAACATAACATTGAAATAACAACCCACTGTCACTAAGGTAGGTGATAACCCAGTGTCACCAAGGTCTGGACAACTCCCTGTAGGCACCTGGACATTGTACTGTACCATGAAAGTAGTTTGGCATCCATTAGAAGTTTCATTTTGTTTGTATTCAGACACACCATGATGTGCAATCATCTATCAAAGTCTTACAGCAAAGCAATCATGAGGCTTATCTAATGAATGTAAATTACTTTCTTACTGAAAGATCAGTAAATCTGTGTGTCATCGGCTGAACTGAGGTAACGTAATACACAATTAATTTAATTAACTATGTGGCAATTAATGCAAAGTTCAAAATTTCTAAGTTGGAAAATCTAATGGCCTAGTATGTACCACAATCATAATGAACAATTAGTGTGCACTAGTATTTGATTAAGATTATTAAAATCAATCTATGGCCATAGAACAAAAGTTAAACTAAGGCTGAAGGTAGTCAAAAGCAGAATAATCAACAGGCAGCAAGACAGTTTTGCCAACAATATCCAATATAATCTGCAACAAATACCATGCAATGCAATTTCTAATTCTAAGTGTTGAATGCAGATCGAAACCATCAGGAACATTCTACAAGCAGTCTATTTGTTACACTAGTCATTTGTCTGTGTAGCCTGTTTAATCAATATGCAAGAATTAAAATGTGGATGTGAGCAGATGACCTCCCCGCCCTGGTTTACAATGAGTCCATACAAGGTGTAGGAGGTTTAAAATGTAACCTCTTCCCGGTATTTGGTTTTCTTGACAAAAAGACCCCAAAATGAAACAAAAATCAATGCAAACCTTCCTCCAGGCTTTGTTGCTGCAATTTGTTCTTCTCAATCCACATCTTAGGTCCCCCGCCCTCTAGATACATGCTCCTACCTCGCATAAAAAGCCATGTCTTTCAGCGAGTCAGCAAAATTCAGATAGCATTTCCCAGCAGGACCATCACCTGTTAACTGGTTGGAGTTTTCAGGCAAACGCTGACAGTGGGTTACTGAGTGAGTGCGATAGCAGGGTTGGTATTGTTAGGAGTGATACAAGTTGTTCAATATAAATGTGGGGCTACACATTTGGTGGGCTGGGATCAGGGAACATAAGGGGTTAATAGTAATAATGACAGAATGAGTTTCATAACGCATTCCACCCACCATTTTTAATCTTCTTTTCAACAAAACAAATCACACTGAAACATAATCATCCCAGATCTTCACAGAGGATATGTCTATTACCTTTTGCATACATGCTATAATAGAGCAAATACATTTTCATAAAATTTTGCAGAGAGCTACATATAGCTTGATGCTATTTCAATCATGTAAACCTTCTTCACTTGTCTTTATATTCTTAAGGTGGTTCCTTGTCTGCTCTTATTTGTAATGGTTTTAAGGAGGTCTAATTTTCAAATATGTCTTTTAGACTGCTCTGTTTTGGAGACATTTTATAATCAATACTTCACCTGGTTCTTTAGTGATGTTGTGCATCTGTTTCCTCCATTAAGAACTGGCTTGATATCTCTGAATGACCTGGAATGCAAGGCAGTGTTTACCTGTCTTCCCAGTTCTTCCTTTTCTCTTTTTTACAGTCTGTGTACATCCAATGTTCCGTCAACAGCAGCTATGCTTTACCTTTGCCTTTGTTTGCTACTGGAAAGTCACTTGCACATATTTTAACACCTTTTCAGTCTTTTTTTTTTTTAAATAAATCCATCTCTTCTTTCATTTGCTAGCTTGAGTCCATTTTCAAGAACTTCCCTTTCAGTGTGCAACTGTGTGAAGTCTTGAATCTACTGTGTTGAAGCATCTGCTTCGATCCAGATTCTAGTTTTCTAGCATAAATTCATGTGCATTCGTCCTTTCATATGTGCTTATTTCAGATAAATGCTACTGGTATGCTGGAGAAGCATCTTTTTTTAATCTTTCAGCACGGCTTTTAGAACAATAAAGTCTGGCAAGGTCAAACTGTCATCCTATCATGTAGATGTCTTTATCTTCCTCTGATTCAGCACTGACTTATCTTCTTTCATAGTGATTGCTTGACCAAATTGGAGTTCTTGCACCCTGACTGGACATCTGTCTTGTCCATACCAGGTGGATGTCCATAGTCTTGACTTGGGTTCTGTTCTGTTCAACATAGTTCTTACACTGCCCTCATCACCATAGTATCGGAGCCCCTTCCAATCATGCATTAAGCAACATGACTAGCATTTGTCACGTGGGGTTCATTCTATCACTCATCCTCTCCCTAGGTGAGCTCTGTGTGCAGTATAGTGGTTTCTTGTGGTAGGGTTTTTGTTGTTGTTGTTGACTTGTTTGTTTTTAAATGGGTTTGTGTTAAGGAGGGCAAGGCCAAAGAAGTTGGAGCGGAAGGTGGTGAGGTTGATGATAGTCCTTAATTCCAGGGGGAGTTCATTGCACAGTTTCTAACCAGCCCTTCAAGAAAGCTCTGTCTCCTGCCCAGGCAAGCTCCTCCCTTAAGGTAGAGAGTTCCACTGTGCCCGAGGAGTGGAGTTGTCAACCACAGTCCTCATCACAGAGCTTGAACTCTCTCCTCTCTCATTGTGGTATGAAGTGGTTTTGCTTTCCCCTTGCTAAAGTTCCAGTGTTCCTTTCCAAAGCTGGCCAAGCTGAGTATCCTGCAAGGTCGGGGTATGCCCCACCCCATCTCTGCAAGTGTTTTGAGACCCGTTCTGACATCTCGAGACTTCGCCTTGCAAGCCTTTGGCCCCCGCACAAGTTGGACATTGTTTTCTGTGCCCGTGCTCAGAACCTGTGACTCTGCTGCTCATCCAATTTCCCAAAGTCAGTCCAGTGTGACCTTCCTGTGGCCCTGATCCAGCAAAGCACTTTAGCATGTGCTTAACTGTAAGCACGTGAGGGGGCCCATTGAAAACATTGGAGCTGCCCCTGTGCTCAGGCTCTGATCCAGCAAAGCACTTAAGGACCTTGATCCAAAGACAACTGAAGTCAATGGGATTCTTTCCTTCAGTTTCAGACTTTCTTTCCCTCTGTTTTGATTTTCCATCACAGTTTGTAGGGACGGACCACTTTGTGTAATGTCTGGGGGAAGTGAATCCAGAGTGCAGGTTCTGAGTTCTTTATTAGAAAAAAGCTGCAGCAGCCTGCTCCATGTTCTACTAACTTGTGTGCCAGACTTAGCCACGACCACACAAGGAGTCTATAGCAGAACGAAGAACTGAACCCAGATGTCATGAGTTCCTGTCTAATAATGTCCTAACCACAAGAATATCCTCCCTCTTTGTACAAAAAAGGGACTGTCAAACCCCTGAAAGATAAGTGTTTTTAAAAGCAAACAGCCCCCTGCCCCCACCCCTCCATCTCCCTACCTCATTCAGCCCTTCCTGTCCCCTCCTCTTCCTTTCATCGCTCTTCTGTCGTTCATCAGCACAGGTCAGCAAATCTCTTGTTCCCATAGAGTTTACTATATATTGTACTTCTGTTGTGTTTGTTTATTGAAGGAGTTGCAAGGGCTGAAATGCTTCAGTTGAGAACAAATCACTTGAGTATCCGTGTCTGACTATTATTCTGGGGCAAAGAACTTGCTGAGTGATAGGGGAGAAAGGAAGTATAGACCTGGATCCCATGACTGGACCCTGATATCTACGCGGACTTGCAATAAAGTGAATGGGACTCCAGGCAGACACAACAGAATGCTTTGGTGGATACAGTTGCAGGATGGGGCCTATCAGGGAAATTGCTGTAAGAGGAGGAGGGAAACAAGTCAAAAGTGTGTGTCTACATTTTTGTAAAGAATTTTATATTTATAAGTCGTCACCTTTTCTTTGCTTTTTGGTGTTTCCCTCCTTGGCTCTTGTATGCACTTGGGAGTTTTTTCCGTCCTCTCTTGAAAGCCATGAAGGAGCTCCCTTGTCAGTGGTGCACGGCTTCAACATTCTGAGTGTGTGGACCCATCAGCGTAGGGAGATCATAGCAGCCACAGTAAATAAAACTGGATACTCCCCATATGATTGTGGGTTTTTTTTTTTTTTTTTTTTTTTTTTAAACAATCTGAGGTATACAAATCTCTCTACTTTCTTTAGCTAACAATTGCTACTGACATATGACAGCACAAGGATATGCATGTTGTGCAGTTACTGAGAAATAAGTGTGCAATGACTATGCAGACCAGACTCTAT
The DNA here is from genome assembly GCF_002925995.2 of Terrapene triunguis. Lineage (NCBI taxonomy): Eukaryota > Metazoa > Chordata > Testudines > Emydidae > Terrapene > Terrapene triunguis. Next base: position 7,266,981 of record NW_020699449.1, on the reverse strand, counting down.
AACCAATCACAGTTCAGAAGTCTACTGACATGGAGGAAGTCCATTGTTTATTTTGGCAAACTGCACTCTGATTATCTGAGCCTATTCCATGTTACTATATGTAATTATCCCATCGGCCCTGGTTCTTGATAAGAAGAGCGGCTGGAGAAGGAGACTGGGAGGGGTGTGTGGAAGGAGACAATAAATGGCTAGAACAGATGACTAGTTGTGGGTTGCAGAAGGACACAGGGTAGGGATTTGTGAACTGGCGAGCTATAGAAGGGGCGGGGGAGGGGCTGACCAGCAACAGGGACTGTGGGAAGTAATCCTGGAAAACATTAAAGCAGAGCCAACTTGGACTGAGTACAGAGTGATGTCTACAATTTAGAATCTGCCTGTGGTGAGCCTGGAAAGGTGGTGTGGGTGCCCTTGCACAGAGAGGAGAGAGACTCTGTTGAGCCTTGAGAGGAATGAAATACTGCTTTGTTTTTCAGAATTGAAAAAGCAGGAAAGCTCATTTGCCTCTTCCAATATATAAATAAAATCTGTGAGAGAGGATGAGATCTACTAACTTTAAAAACTTTAAGGACAACAGGCCAAATTTTCAAAGAGCTTTGTGCATCTAAAGGGTGCACATACGCCCTAGAAGGATTTTCAAAAGTGACTATTTGCATGTTTGGATGCCTAAAGTCCTTTGAAACTCTGGTCTATGGTGACCAGAAATAATCCCTGAATTCACTACAGTTAATACTTTCTATGTGTTTTTAAATCCAGTTTTAAGTGCAAAGCATGTTTTGATAAACATACCACTTTTCTTATCTATCCAGCACATTTAAGTTAGTTTAGTTAATTAATAAATGCTGAGCTTTGTGCATTTATAATTGAATTCCATTTCAAATGCAGCTTGACACAAATTAGAAGCAAAAAAAAATGAATCTAGTAAATAAGTCACTCACCATTTTCTAATATAAAGTAACACTGATTCAGACTTTTAATTTTATGTTGGCTATGTAATTGCTTAAATATGCATGTAATGATATAGTTCATTCTCCTAGCTAGCAAAAAGAAGTACCAAATTTAGAGTAAAGACTATATTTAGTTGCAAATAAACCATGTTTAATAGTTATACCAGCCAATGAGAATGATCCTCTCTTTCAGAAAATAACTAAAATGAACAAATGCAAAACAAGATTAAAATCAAGTTTTCCTTTTTGCTGATTCAAATCATGATTAAAATTGATTTCAGTCAAAGATTCAAATCAACTCACTCTGCATTGAATTCAGTGGAAAGAATCCTATTGACTTCAGTGGACTTTGGACGAGGCCCTAATTTTTCAATATCACTTTCATCCATTCCTTGAATATAATTGTGGCAGGGTGGACTAGCCCAGGGGGACTGAGCACAGAACCTGGCCAGGCCAGCGAGGGTACCGAGATGGCCCCACTGGTCTGGTTGGAGACTGAGTCCAGGGAGGCCTGCTGAAACACCACCAGCTGCAGGTACAGAATATCTTGTTCAACCTTTTCAGTCTTCTTCCCTTTTCCTTTCTTTATTATTTACAAAGTGCCACTGGTGTCCTTGGTGATAAGTAACATTAGGATGAACGTCATCCTGTGGGAGACTATCAAAAGCACAAAGAGGAGGCAAGCACCTTATTCCTACAGAGAGTCTGTGGGAGTTAGGTACCAATTCACCTTTGCAAAGCTCTTCATCCAGTTTCTTTCTGTTAGCACTTCTAATGGGATACAAAGTCTTCTACAGAAGGTCAGGCATCAGGAAACCTTAGTTCTGTAATACATGAGATGTGGATAATTCAGACAATGAACTGGCATTGCTCTATTGATGGAAGTATAAATAAGCAAATATTCAAAGCTTGTAGATTTTTTTTTACGTCTTAAAATATAAATGTTTATACCAGAATTAAGCACCCCCATCTCTTTCCATATGGATCACGTCACTGTGGTATCTGATCAAGTTGTCGGCTGCCCCTCACTGTTTCAAAGGCCAGGCAGCCCTTTGACATCTGGACTGTGTTTAAGTAAGAACAAAGACTAAATACAGTGAAATGATGAGCCCTTTAAGCCTGATTTTGTTTTTGTCCCCGTCTTACTTGCACCTTCCACAGTCATTTGAACCTTTGCAAAATGCTGCCAAATCAAAATGATAGCACTTTATACCCAGTTGGTAGAGGGGTAAATAAATGACTGTGCAAGGCAGCAGAGAACTGGCCACTTGTTCTTGTAAACAAAAGGCTTTGGGGGTAGAGAGGAAGAGAGGAATTTTCACAAGACTCTATAACAAACCCTCACTTTGATCAAATATGAATGTGCCTCATAGTGATACAAAGATAAATGATTGGTATCAGGGATCATTTATGCTGCTCAGTTCCATTTAGCTCAATTATTCAAAAATCAGATAAAGTCTAATGTTATTGATCACAGTTTCCCCACTAAACAATAAATATTGCACTAAGGTCATGGTACAAGAAGGATTTATGCTTCTCTATATTTGCACTTTGTAGTGGTTAATTTACAGTCTTTTCTCTGATTAAGATAAAGTGGCACCTACAGTAAAATATTTATAAAGGCAATATGACTTTTTTAAAAATTAAGGTTTAATCTTGAAACAATTTTTAAAGAGTGAATTACCAAAGAAAGCAACAGGAAGGATACAGTCTATAGTCAGTGTTCAGCAATGCAACCTATTAGTGAAGAGTTGTTGTACTCCACCTCAAAAGGTGTGGGGTGTGGAGCGGGGGAAGATACCAGCATCAGACATGCTAGAGGAGAACAGAGACCCCAGGATTGGCTCTCATCAGGTACATGTGTATTTTGGGTGGGTAGCAGCAACTGGACATCTTGGCAGGTATTCTGGTCTGAGACCCTATGAAAAGTGGAGCAACAGAGTATGGTGGCTACTGTAAGTGAAAGAAAAGAAACGTGATGTAAAAGAAAGATCATTCTTAGTTGGGGCTTGATGCATTGCCATGTCAAGTTACTGGGAAAGGCCACTATTGGCACCGTTGTGCCTTGAATTAGGCCTGCCGTGATTAAGCTGAGGACAAGAATGTGTGATAAAGGAAGAAAAACAATCAAGCAAAAAGTGTTACCTACTACCAAGTAATATATACTTGTCTCTCATTAAATATTACCTTCAATGATATCTCTCTAAGAGAGCACAGGTTACGGCTACCAGATCAACTCTTAGTACTCTGCCAAGGAAATGAAAGAAACTTGATCTGTTGTAGATAAGTCAAGAGCAGTCCCCCAAAATGGTCTTTAAAGTAGTTTGTCTTAAAGTAAGAAAATAATGCATTTAGGATGAAATACGGTGGCAGTAGTCCAAAAAAAAATCCACGGCACATTAGTCCCTTAACCGAGAAGACTTAATCTTGCTGTTGTTGAATTATCTGGCTCCACTTGGCTGAATCTATTGCTGCCTGTAATATATAATGTATTTCTACATACAAGACTCTAAAGGAAGAGGCTTTCTATATATGTGATCCTAATTACACTTAATTCATTTACTACTTTGTATTTGGTTAAAAACTTTTCTGATGCAAATTAAAGTCTCCAATCCTTGCTTATTAGATTTTAATCATTTACATGTTTGCTCGATCTGGAATTTGTGCAAACTCATTATTTAGAAGAAGCTTCTTGTTATTTCTATCTCCTCATTTCAGAGACTTAATTATTTGTCCCTCTCCTCACTTTATATTACTGCGTTAGGTTCATTAACACATTATTTGTCAGAATGCAAGGTTGTAAGAGTGGAAGTGTTCATCACTCAGTTCTAATCAAACATTAGGCCAGATTATATAACCCTTGATCCTGTTCAGTAGTGTCTTTTTCTGCAAGTAACCTGTTCATTTACTGAAACTATGTACCAGAGTAAGGCACTACTCAGTGGTCACAAGGGCAGGGACAGAATCTGGCCTACTGAAAACATGGGGTTGAAATCATGACCTCATTGAGGGCAATGCTTAATTTGGAAGTTGGGAGAGGGGGCTAGGTGGTCATGCTTTACCCCATCTTCTCACTGCTGGTTGCTCTTTGTAGGGATCAGGTCAGGTGTACTGTCTGCTAAAAGCAGAAGGAGAGCTCCCCACACCCTTCTCCTTGGTTTGGGCAAGAAAAGCTCCTCTATAGCTCCTGCTCCTCCTTACTTGGGGCTGTGGGGACAAACTTGCTTGTTTTAAATTTACTTTTCTAAATACAATGCTATGACCCAGAAGTTAAACACCCAGGAGGCAGGTTTTTTAGAGAAAAGAGAGCATTCTTAAGAGGAGCATCAGCCATCTAAGTCTCAGTATAGACCAAATTCTGCCCTCATAAATCTAGTTAGTCATTTTAATGAGTTAGTCTCAAATTGATGTTATCCCTTTGTCCTTAAACATGAGGATTTATGCACTGTTTCTCAGATGCATAGGAAGAAAACAAAGAAAGAGGAAGTGGGACCGCTGAAGAATGTAGATGGAGTGGAGATTAAGGATAATTTAGGCATGGCACAATATCTAAATGAATATTTTGCATCGGTCTTTAATAAGGCTAATGAAGGGCTTAGGAATAGAGGGAGCAGGACAGAGGGGAATAAAGGAGGGAGGATTGACATTACAGTATTAGAGGTGGAAGCCAAACTTCACCAGCTAAACGGGACTAAATCGGGAGGACCGGATGATCTTCATCCTAGAATATTGAAGGAACTGGCGCGAGAAATTGCAAGCCCCTTAGCGATAATTTTTAATGAATCTGTAAACTCGGGGGTGGTACAGTTGGACTGGAAAATAGCTAATGTGGTTCCTATTTTCAAGAAGGGGGAAAAAAGTGACCCGGGTAACTACAGGCCTGTTAGTTTAACATCTGTAGTATGCAAGGTCTTGGAAAAGAATTTGAAAGAGAAAATAGTTAAGGAACTTGAGGAGAATGGCAATTGGGACAGATTACAACATGGGTTTACGAAAGGCAGATCGTGCCAAACCAACCTGATCTCCTTCTTTGAGAAAGTAACAGACCTTCTAGATAAAGGAAATGCGGTGGATCTAATATACCTCGATTTTAGTAAAGCGTTTGATACGGTACCGCATGAGGAATTACTGGTTAAATTAGAAAAGATGGGGATCGATATAAAAATCCAGAAGTGGATAAAGAACTGGTTAAAAGGGAGACTGCAGCGGGTAGTACTGAAAGGTGAACTGTCAGGTTGGAGGGAGATCACCAGTGGGGTTCCACAAGGTTCGGTTTTGGGTCCGATTTTATTTAATCTATTTATTACTGACCTCGGAACCGAATGTAGGAGTGGGCTTATAAAGTTTGCGGATGACACAAAGTTGGGAGGGATTGCCAATTCAGAGAAGGATCGGGATATTCTGCAGGGAGACTTGGATGACCTTGTAAATTGGAGTAATAGTAATAGGATGAGATTTAATAGTGAGAAGTGTAAGGTGATGCATTTAGGGATGACTAACAAGAATTTTAATTATAAGCTGGGGACGCATCGGTTGGAAGTGACGGAGGAGGAGAAGGACCTCGGAGTCCTGGTTGATCGCAGGATGACTATGAGCCGGCAATGTGACGTGGCTGTGAAAAAAGCTAATGCGATCTTGGGATGCATTAGGCGAGGTATTTCTAGTAGGGACAAGGAGGTGCTGCTTCCGTTATACAAGGCGCTGGTGAGACCTCATTTGGAGTACTGCGTGCAGTTCTGGTCTCCCATGTTTAAAAAGGATGAACTCAAACTGGAACGGGTACAGAGAAGGGCCAATAGGTTGATCCGAGGAATGGAAAACCTTTCCTATGAGAGGAGACTCGAGGAGCTCGGTTTGTTTAGCCTAACCAAAAGAAGGCTGAGGGGGGATATGATTGCTCTCTTTAAATACATCAAAGGGATAAATACCAGGGAGGGAGAGGAATTATTTCAGCTCAGTACTAATGTGGACACGAGAACGAATGGATATAAACTGGCCGTGGGGAAGTTTAGGCTTGAAATTAGACGAAGGTTTCTAACCGTCAGAGGGGTGAAATTCTGGAACAGCCTTCCGAGGGAAACGGTGGGGGCGAAAGACCTCTCTGGCTTCAAGATTAGGCTAGATAAGTTTATGGAAGGAATGGTTTGATGGGATAACGTGATTTTAGTCAATAAGGCAATAACGTGCCATCGCTGGTAAAATGTGGGTCCGGCTGGAGATTCTTGCCTGTATGCTCGGGGTTCTACTGATCGCCATATTTGGGGTCGGGAAGGAATTTTCCTCCAGGGTAGATTGGCAGAGGCCCTGGAGGTTTTTTGCCTTCCTCCGCAGCATAGGGCAGGGGTCGCAAGCTGGAGGATTCTCTGCGACTTGAAGTCTTTAAATCACAATCTGGAGACTTCAACAGCTGAGATAAGGGAAATTGGGTGGGTCAGCTTTTGTGGCCTGCATCATGCGGGAGGTCAGACTAGATGACCATAATGGTCCCTTCTGACCTTAAAGTCTATGAGTCTATGTGTGATTCTATCTGTCAGTTACCAGAAACTACTTGGTCTTCACAATTCTCTGTAAACAATCTTATCTACGTACATATATGTGGGGTCTTCTAGAAGTACTGAAGTCAATGAGCACTCATATGAGGTGTTTTTCAGACCATAGGCCATCTTTCACATAAGCTAAACCCTTCCCTGAAATTCAAACTGGTACTCCAAACCATATGATTGCTCTCTATACATATATTAGAGGAATAAATACCAGGGAGGGAGAGGAGTTATTTAAGCTCAGTACCAATGTGGACACAAGAACAAATGGATATAAATTGGCCATCAGGAAGTTTAGACTTGAAATTAGATGAAGGTTTCTAACCATCAGAGGAGAGAAGTTCTGGAACAGCCTTCCAAGGGGAGCAGTGGGAGAAAAGACATATCTGGCTTCAAGACTAAGCTTGATAAGTTTATGGAGGGGATGGTATAATGGAATAGCCTAATTTTGGCAATTAATTGGTGTTTGACTATTAGTGGTAAATATGCCCAATGGCCTGTGATGGGATGTTAGATGGGGTGGGATCTGAGTTACTACAGAGAATTCTTTCCTGGGTGTCTGGCTGGTGAGTCTTGCCCACATGCTCAGGGTTTAGCTGATTGCCATATTTGGGGTCGGGAAGGAATTTTCCTCCAGGGCAGATTGGCAGAGGCCCTGGGGGTTTTTCGCCTTCCTCTGCAGAGTGGGGCACGGGTTGCTGGAGGATTCTCTGCACCTTGAAGTCTTTAAACTACAATTTGAGGACTTCAATTGCTCAGACATAGGTTAGGGGTTTGATACAGGAGTGGGTGGGTGAGATTCTGTGGCCTGTGTTGTGCAGGAGGTCAGACTAGACGATCATAATGGTCCCTTCTAACCTTAAAGTCTATGATTCTATGATTCAGCCAGTCACCATAAATTAAGATGGCATGTGAGAAGTACAATTACCTATGGTATCTGCAAGTCAGCAAATATGCCTGTCTTCAGGAGTCCCTAAACTCATTCAAACCTGCTTAACCCATTTTTTTCTTATTCATGCAGCAGTGGACACAAGAACGAATGGATATAAACTGGCCGTGGGGAAATTTAGGCTTGAAATTAGACGAAGGTTCCTAACCGTCAGAGGGGTGAAATTTTGGAACAGCCTTCCGAGGGAAACGGTGGGGGCGAAAGACCTCTCTGGCTTCAAGATTAGGCTAGATAAGTTTATGGAGGGAATGGTTTGATGGGATAACGTGTCTTTAATCAATTAGGCAATAATGGCCATCGCTGGTAAAATGAGGGTCTGGCTAGAGAATCTTGCCTGTATGCTCGGGGTTCTGCTGATCGCCATATTTGGGGTCGGGAAGGAATTTTCCTCCAGGGTAGATTGGCAGTAGCCCTGGAGGTTTTTCGCCTTCCTCCGCAGCATAGGGCAGGGGTCGCAAGCTGGAAGATTCTCCGCAACTTGAAGTCTTTAGATCACGATCTGGAGACTTCAACAGCAGAGTTAAGGGAAAGTGGGGGGGTCAACATTTATGGCCTGCATCATGCGGGAGGTCAGACTAGATGACCATATTGGTCCCTTCTGACCTTAAAGTCTATGAGTCTATGAGTCAGTGTTCAAACACAAAAGAGGGGTATACTTAGCTTTTTTTCAAAGGCTCATCCAGGGGTGTGTGAAGAAAGAAAAGTAAAGTTTCTGTCCTTGCAAAGAACCTTCACACTACCATACAAATTAACATGAAAGCAACAGCTCTCACTGAGTCATCAAATCTTTTTCATTCGTTCTCTTGTCTCTAGAGCCTCTCTTCTATTTCTTTCTACAACCTTCTGCCAAGTGATTTCACATCAGAAGAAAACATAAAATTATACTGCAGAAGTGAAACACTGCTATATTACAGGCTGTCGTTGCTTCAAGGTAGACCAAGGTTTTTCTTATAATATGTTAGTATAGCAGGCCTGAGTGGTTTATTCCTATGCAGTTAAGCGGGATTTCATAGTCTTTTTCTTCCCTCCCCACATTCTATCTATTATATTTGGGCTGTATTTGTTCAGTGGTTCTTACTCACTTGCAACTTGTGAATAATTGAATAGGTTTTTCCCTGCATGTGTTAGAAATTATTTTACACCAGAGATTTCCGGTTATTTGACTGCTTTGTTCACACATGCGGTCCTGTGTACAGCAGTAACATCAGAGGGCTTGTGAAATACCAATAGAGGACTAATAAAAAAGCAAACCCGAGCACCACACACATGTCATGGTGATTTTGTCAGGCACACTGAGGCAGGGAGTGAGTCACAATCAATCATTCTGACATCAGCCTGGTTTTACATCAGAGGACATGATTTGTTGATCTGCAATTATACTTTAATTGTGACTTTTCTTAAAACATTCACTCACCAATTGTAGGGGGTTCTGGGAAAGATGATGCAAATGACCCTACTTAATTCACTACTGCAGTAAGTGAATACATTTTCTTTAATTTTATTTGTATAACAATTGTTTTAAGTTCATAATTTTTTCTAGTGCAAGTTGCATCCTGATGAAGCCTAGATATTGGAGGGGGAATAGAGATGAGTCACTTCAGGGCCCACCCCCAGAAAGCTGCTGCATAAGAACTAACCAGAAACTCTAAGTTGCATGGATAACAAACAGTTGAATCTGGGGATACTATCTTGTAGTCCTTTGGGCCAAGAGAAATAGCCACCTGCCATAACCATTCCCCTGTTGCATGCTGTTATTGACAGTGCCCAGACAAAGGCATTTTCTGTGCCCTGAAACCATGGCATGACTACTTTGCTGCATCATGAAAATACGTTTTTCCTAACCCCAGAAAGTAGTCATCAGTTTTACCCTTTAGCCAGTGAGCAAGCGTCAATCTAGGCTAACTTCAAGACAAAACACATGCCAAAATCTGAAATGGCTAACCACTAGATTTCTTCCCTACGCTACCAAGTCTAAGCATCTGTCTCCCAGAAGCTTGCCTAAGGGGGAATGTTGGAGGGGAAGAACTCTGGCTGCCGGTGAGAGATTGGAGACTTCTTAAACAACAGTCACTTGGTGTCTTTATGCAATGCCTAAACTCCTTATGTGCAGAGATTAACATTGCCAGTTAAGGGCCATGAGCGTCATGCTAGAGTTATGTGGGAACTGGGTTTTTCCATTTCACTTTGCCAAACAATCAAAAATTTCCTGTGAAAGAAAATCCTGGAAAAAAATCATGCCACAACGAGTACTTGATAAAATGCACTCGTACAAGTAGGAGCTTGCATTGCTGGAGCTTTTCTGCTGTGCACTATGGATCATCGATAATGTGGGGTAAATGGACTGCTTACATACCGTAAATAAATTTCAATACTTAGATGCATTTAAATAAATATTACTGTAGTAAGAGTTGCATATCTTATGGTAAGAAGATGTAAATATTACTCTGCTACACTTTTAGTTTTTTTTTTTTTTTTTTTTTAAGAATAGCTCTTCAAATATAAATGTGCAGAGTGTGTGGGGGTGTACGTTGTCTGTGTATAGTTGCCCCATGCTCAACTGTAGTAGGTGTCTTGGAGCCATAGAGTTAGATCTGTGGGAGAAAAACGAGCAGTTCAGAGTCAGAGTATATTAGTGTAATTAATTTTACACCCATCTGCTAGTCCTAGAACAGAGGTGGTTACAAATAGCAAGAAGCAATCAATCCCCTTTTTCAGGAATCTCTGCCAGAACAGCAATGTCTGGTTCCAAAGAAGACACTCTGCTTCAAGAATTAACACTAGTTAGAGATATTAAAGCAGTGAACAAATTCTCCTGTTTCCCGCCCCATGTCCCCCCAAAACAAATGGCACCACAAGAGTAGCAATGTGGCATTTCTTCAGACTGAACACTGCACTCTAAGAAAAAGAACTTGTCAGACTGTAGAACAGCACTGCCTGGTTCCTTCCCCCATAACAAAGATTAAAGTTATAGTTACTGATGAACTCCAGATTATTTCACCATGACAACAAAACAAAGGGGCAGATGGTTCCAACATTACTCCTGCTGAGTAGTTCCTTGCTCAGCAAAGGTGCTGGCACTATTTACAGAATAAAGAACTGCTCAGTGTAAGGGAGAGCACAATATAGCCTAACCAGTCAATTCTCCCAGTTTCAGGAGGGTTTGTACTCTGCCCATCTCAGCCATCCCCCTGCTGCCAAGACCTCTATTACTGCAGGTATGGTCTAGTTATTACATAGTCCTGCCTTGAGTGAAGGGGTGTGGACTACATCACCTCTCGACGTCCCTTCCAGTCCTACACTTCTATGAATCTATTTATACTTGTGTTAGCTCGATGAACGCAAGTGCAAGTATGTGTACACAAGTAGGAGAATCACACCCCTAGTTCGTAGTGAAGATGAAGCCTGATACTATCCATGAAGCTATTAACGTTGGAGTATCTTGTATCCAACACTGGGGGCTAAATTTCCAAGCAGTGCACAGGACAGGTTTATATCTCGCTATCCCTTTTTATCATAAGGGAATACTAATGAGGCTTATAATCTCCCAACAGCAGCAAGTCTGGATGGAAGATTATTCTAAGTATAAATATCCAGACAGGTGGAAAGCTTTTATGTGAAACTCCCCAGAAACTTCCATGTTCCCCATATGGCTCCCAGCACCGTGATCAATCACTGATCTTGGTTCCCATTGCAATGACACAGCACTAAACCCTGAGGTATACTTACTTCTAGCAGCTGACGTGCATAATTAGCAATTGGGTTTCATGTAGGCATGCAGAAAATTAACTGAGATTCAGAAACTTCATTTATTCTCTGATTTTTTTTTTTTGAGGTCACAAACTTGTCTCCCAAGTTTTATGAGCTAGGTCAGCTGCTCCATCCTCTTGTGCATTGAAAGTTTAGATAGAACAAAGTATTATCCCAGTGGTTTCCAAACTCTGTGATGGATCTGTATTGGGGAGCCCATAGTCCCTCACACTGTAGGTCCTAACATTTGCCACAGATCTCCCAGGTGTTGTAAAGACTTTCCCGTTCTCTTTATTTGCTTGTTTCCTCCTCTTTTCTTTTGTTTCTCATTGGCAGAAATTCAAGAGGCCTTCAAGGACCTGAGTGGGCTTTCAGTTACAGAGGAAATTCTAGGCATGTTGTTTCTATTACAATTGATAGTTGAAATAATCATCCAAGCCCCCAAACCATGCCGTTATGGTAGATACATGAATAGCTTGAACATCTGCTAGCCACCCTGAGTATTCGCTCCAAGATGTCCACCCATTTTATGAATCCTAGTACTATATGCGCCTGATCACAAGTTTGGCTATGCACTAGGTGAAGCAGTGTGGTCACAGATTAAGGCACTAGATTGGGACTTGATATACGTTCTAGTGCCAGTTCTGCCACTCACCTGCTGCGTGACCTTAGGTGTGTCACTTTACCACTCAGTACCTCGGCTTCCCCTCCCACCTGTTGTGTCTCCTCTATTTAGATTCTCTGCTTTTTGAGGGAAACGCCTAGCACAATAGGAACCCCATCTTGCCTGGGGCATCCATGTGCTGCTATAATGCAAGTAATAAAAGGAACCATCAGAAACTGGAATAACAGTTGGGTGTTGCCTTATCAAGTCGGGGATCAGTTGAGAAGAAGGTGTGAGTATCAACAGAGGGGGGAAAATTATAGTGGGGGCACAAGACAGTGAGGGCAAAATATATATAATCTGTGAAATCCTAACATCCTAAAAACAGGGTTTGGCGCATCAGTGACTGAATATCTGCCAAATAGGGTGTAGGCTCAACCTTATGCCTCATATATTCATTTCTTGAGAAAAAAATATTCCATACACATAGTGGGGGTAAACACTGCCCTTGAGCCTTCACTGGTGCCTAGTTAATATACAGCTGACTGGCTGCATGAGTGTCTACATGCCTTTCAGCTACATCAGAGATCCAAAAGTAGCAGCAAAACCCAGTACTCATGGCTGTGTGGATTTCTGGCCCTCACAGAGGGATGTTGAGCTATGTAAGCTAGTGCGTGGATTAGTCTGTGATGGGTCTAATGCAAGATATTTTCCATAAGAACTAGGAATGTAATCAGAACCTGTTACGGGTGTATTTTTAAAACATTGTTCATTTGACCATTTCATGACAAACCATAGAGGGGTGGGGAACACAACACATTGGCAATTGTTTACATAAAATAGAGGAGGGAATTGCAGCATCACTCTCCCTGGAGCATAAGTGTTAATGAAGAGGAAGATATTTGCATATGCACGTTTAAGTGATGTGGCATAACATGGCTGGCTATGGCATTCCTTTCATTACACTGACATTCATGCAACCTTACTGCTGCTCTCTCTTCTTTTGGAACCTAATTTTGGTTGTGCCTTGTAGCATCTGGCCATTAATAAGAAACAAACATTAAAATGTCAACCTTTGCCATTGGATACCAGTCACTCTAAGTATAATGGCAGAGTCGGTTGAAATGTGCAATGTCATAATGTAGGTTGTATAATACTTTGCACTTAAAGTGGGAGTTCGACCTGTTTTTTTAACAAAAAAGCCATGGTGTTTCAGCTCCAAATTTGCATTACATAATCCCAGTAAGGTTGATTGGGGGGTGGGGGGTAAGTGAGTCTGAAGAGAACTGTTTAATTAGTTTGACTCGCTTAAAAATTGGCACAAAAAAGCTCGCTATTATTCGTATGACTTTTTTTTCAGGCTCCTCTAGCTTAAACTACAAACGAGAGTAACCAATGTGAATGCGGTGAGAAATAGGGGCTGCCAGAATTTATGTAAAGTTTCTAATTAACAAAAATAATTTAAAAAAATAGCTCTTTATCATCATTGATTTATTACTACACCGAGCCAAAGAAGAACAAGACTTATAGCAAGCAGGGTCCCCTACAAAGTAGTAGCTGCTGGCTTGTCAAAGACCAGGAGCTTCATGAAGCTTTTCTACTAAACAATCTCACTGAGAACAGCATCTTCAACAAAGCAACAGCTACAGTGTTAGAAACATCCTATTCTTTGTGAAACCTTCCAGTCACCTCTGGAGCTCGCGGTCTCTGATTGTGTAGTCAGTTCAGGAGTGACACAGTTGAACCGGTTAAAGAGTTTCATGAAGAATACGGTCTGCGGCAAAACAAGGGCTATTTTGACTAATATCATGGTCTTGATTAAGTCCCGTAGCTCAGTGGACCTCAAAGCCGGTCTGCCGCTTGTTCAGGGAAAGCCCCTGGCGGGCCGGTTTGTTTACCAGCCGCGTCCGCAGGTTCAGCCGATCGTGGCTCCCACTGGCTGCGGTTCGCCGCTCCAGGCCAATTGGGGAGGCGGGAAGCAGCGGCCAGCACATCCCTCGGCCCGCGCTGCTTCCCGCAACCCCCATTGGCCTGGAGCGGCGAACAGCAGCCAGTGGGAGCCGCGATCGGCCGAACCTGCGGACGCGGCAGGTAAACAAACCATCCCGGCCTGCCGGGGGTTTTCCCTGAACAAGCGGCGGACCGGCTTTGAGAACCACTCCCCTAGCTGATTCAGAAGTGGATGCAGTTCTTCACAAACAGGAGCCTTTTGGAGGGAGACCCTCTCAATTTTTATTAGTATTGTGTCATGACTCAGTCCTTAGTATGCCCAATGACCATCTAATGGAGAACATGGGAATGGGAAGTTAGTTGTTGCACGATCTTGCTCGTTAGAGAGCAGTACAATACTGCTGATTGTCTTGTGCCCCCACTATAATTCCCCCCCCTCTATTGATACACCTTCTTCTCAACTGTTGAGGATGGGCCACATCTACCATGATTGAACTGGCTTTGGTAGCACCACAAAAAGCAATTTTCCCTCTGTTGATATTCACCCCTTCTTGTCAACTGTTGGAAATGGGCCACATCCACCTAATTGAATTGGCCTCATTAGCACTGATCCCCCACTTGGTAAGGCAACTCCCATCTTTTCATGTGCTGTGTATTTATACCTGCCTACTGTATTTTCCACTCCATGCATCTGATGAAGTGGGTTATAGCCCACGAAAGATTATGCCCAAATAAATTTGTTAGTCTCTAAGGTGCCACAAGGACTCCCCGTTGTTTTTATTCTTTAATATTATAAATCCTTCTGTGAGAGGCAAGGTTGCATACATAACATACCTAACACACAAGCAAGGAACTGAGAAGATAAGGCATCTAACAGTACATAATTTTAGAATATAGATATGCAGGCCTGCCTGTAAATGCCTATACTTTAAGAACGTAGGTGTATTTTTATCACTTAGCTAGTTATAGAGGTATAAAACAAAGAATCAAAATCACAAATCTGCCTGTGTATGGGCCTTCTCTCTCTAGGATAGTCTGAGGCCTTGTTCTTAGGCTAAGACCTTTTGGCTAAGCAGCAGGGCAGCCAAAAGCTGGGAAGCGTAGGGTCACATCCTCCCATCCCAAACCAGTCACATTGAAATAAGGTGGTATTGGGCTGTTAAGAAGATGATCCTGTCCTGATAGTGCCTATCACCACCAGATAAAGAAACAGATCGTAAGATGGCTAAAGAAAACTTAGTTTAATAGCATCCTATCTGGCAAGAAATCACTTATCAATGGTTGTGGTTGTGAAACCCTCATTTCTTTATTGTTTTATCTTTATGGCCCCCACTTTTCTATTGTTCATCTGTCTGGTTCTCTAATTGTTTCTGTCTGCTGTATAATTAATTTTGTTAGGTGTAAGTTAGAGTAGTGGGATATAATTGGTTAGAGAATTATGTTACAATATGTTAGAATTGGTTAGATAGATTTTAGTAAAACGATTGGTTAAGGTATAGCTGAGAATATTACTATATAAACTGGGGTCAAACAGGAAGTAGGTGGGAAACTGGAATCATGCTTGCTGGAAATTAACCCCAATAAACATTGCATACTCTGCACTTCAGACTTATGGTCTTTTGCTGCTTGCTGTCTGCGTGACAAGAACCGGGGAAGTGGGAGGGTGGAGGGAAAGCCCTCTAACACATACCTGCTGTTCCTGCCTTCCAGCACCCCTTTTCCCGAGGATAAGTGAGTGTGATTCTCCTGGGTGATGCATTAATAACATAGAGAAGCTGTTTGTAACTTTTCGTTTGTACACCTTTTTACTCAACAGCTCAGGGATCAGGCTCTTGGCCAGATTTTCAAAACTATTTTAGGTGCCTAAAAGATACAGGGTATGTCTACACTACCCGCCAGATCGGTGGGCAGCGATCAATCCAGCGGGGATCGATTTATCGCGTCTAGTCTATCGCATCTTGTCTAGTCTATGTAGCTGAAGTTGCGTAACTTAGATCGATCCCTCCCTCCCACCCCCCCAGTGTAGACCAGGCCGCAGACACTTACTGTGACTTTCAATAGTGATAAGATGCATCTTTAGGCACCTAAATACCTTTGAAAAATCTTATTGTTGGTGTTTTATACTTTAGGGCATGAGCCAATGTTTCAATGATGGTTGGAAGGAATCTTCCCGTATGGGCTAGTTATATCATAATTGTGAACTGTGGAGTTTATTGCATCTTCCACTGAGGCCTTTAGTACTGGGCACTGTCAGAATACTCGGTTAGACAGACAGCTGATCTGCTATAACAGTTCCTATGTTCCTAGGGCTGAATAGTGTAATGGGCTATAACACTAACGGGCGTATATGTTAAATAAGTAGTAAGTACCCACAGCATTTTCACTACATATTTTTATTTCACAGAAGGAAGTTATGTACATGTACTAATAAAATCTAATAACTATACACTTTAAAGAGAAGAATATTCTCTTTGTTGAAGCCATATATTTTTAAAGGCAGGATTTTGAAAGTTGACTGGATTAAATAAAGTGATGCTGTCTTTTGAGCTAGAAGGCCGTCATATGTATGTGCCTATCCTCAGTCTGCTGCTTGACCACATATCACACACAGGGCTGTAAGGCTTAAGCAAATATCTACATAGAAAACATCTGTGCAGGGTGGGAACTCAGCTTAAGTGGAACCGTAGGGAAATTTATTCACACAAATAGTCCTTTATACTGATAGGATCTGATGCAAGTGAACTGGAAGAGCAAAAATATTAATGTATTTTTCAATGAGGATTTTTTTAAAGCTATATTACCATCCAATTAGCAAATAGTGCAGAAGTCTGACTGTACCATACATACTCCATCGTAATCATTCTCCATCATGTTGCAGGCCACTAAACTGTTCAGCCTCTTCTGTGAAGCAGCTTTAGTGTTGTGACAGATGCAATTCACTGTGGTAAATCTTTGGCAAAACTGATGATCTGTGGCACTGTAAATGAAGGAGGAAAATCATGAACCCAGAAAAGGGAGAACGATCTTATGGCAAAAGCACTGGACTGGGACTTGAGATATTTGGGTTCAATTTTCCATCTCTGCAACAAACTTCCATCCTGTGTGACAGGTCAAAATCACTGAGGGCTAGTTCCTGCAAGGTACTGAACAGTCTGGCTCTAGGGTGAGCAGACAGCAAGTGTGAAAAATCAGGACAGGGGTAGGGGGTAATAGGAGCCTATATAAGAAAAAGATCCAGAAATCGGGACTGTCCCTATAAAATCGGGACATCTGGTCACCCTATCTGCCCTGATCCAGCATAGCACCTGAGCAGTGCCCTTGATTTCTATTACACTATTATTAAGAAGAAGGCAAACAGGACTCGCTCACACTATTGCCATTTTCCATTGCATGGAGCATATTCATTTCAAGTCCTGAGTCCCTAGTTATCCAATTTAAATGTTCAGTGGCCACATTCCTCCGAACTTGTCGTCCTGAAGTGCCGTGGTGGCATAATAGTTCCCCAAATCTATTAGAGCACTTACCTATCAACAACAAATCTACTGATTCTGTCCCTGCATCTTACACACATTGTGTTAACTTGACATTTGTCAAGTTTTGATTATATGTAAAGTCAGGGACTGATGGTCTATTCCTGCCACAATGCGATTTTCTGTTCAGTTCCACCAGTGGCGGTACTAGTAGCAGTAAAATGAGAAACCAGGTTCAGTGTGGTGGGGCTTAAGTATTCCACAGCTGTTCAAAAGCTTTCTTTAAGCTAGAAAGCAACTACCATATGTAAACAGAGCATGCACCAGCCTGCTTTGCTAGAGGATATACAGTTGAATGCAGTTACACATTTAAATAGGAACTGAATGTAATGATTTATTTATGTTGGTCTATCATGCAGTGCTATCCTACGGCTGTCTCAGAGGCCTCAGTACCTTATTGTCCCAGACCACGTTGCAGATGTATAGTATGTACCTATTGGAGGGGAAAAAACTGCTCCAAGTTTTAGCTGAGGAATAGATGCAGAAGGCTGATACAAATGTTGTTGTTCCTGGTTGATATGCTTCATTCTGTTGTTTCTGGATTGGAAAAACATGTTAACAGGAGATCTACAAAACTCCAGTTTAATATGCAGTGTATATTTAAATAAAATATTAAGTTCTTAAAGATGTCTACATAGCAGGTTTAGTTCTTCAAAGTAACGTTTCAACCATTGTGCAAAGTAGGAATTAATTACAAGTAAGCCAAAAAATAAAACCAGATATAACTTCGGAGGGAAATATGAGCATCCTAGCTCACCAAGGATTGTCTATTGTATAGCAAAATGTCATGTTGCCCTATGTTTATAAAAAACACTAGCGCTTATGGTGCAATCTGGAGTTCATATTTGCTTAATGATATTAGTGTTTTCTCTATTATGTCAGACCAGAATTTTAATCTAAACTTGGACTATTCCCTATAGTCAGTGCTGTAAGTCATTAAAGAATAACCTATTGACCTAAACACATCATTCAATAAAAGGGTGGGATGATACTTTTAAAGTCAGTAATTGCTCATATATTCAGTTCTACCTCACTATTCAAATTTTAGGCAAACTTCTCTTCTGCTAAATGGGCAAAATTCCACTCAAGTCAATGGCACATTTTAACCCAGCAAAAAGATTTGGCCCTATGACTTCCTGGTCATCACATTGATTATGTTCAAACTTCACAAATATTATGGAACAGATTAAAGTTGCTAACAGAATTATTCCCCTTTTCTCAGGAATTTATTCTCGAGTCTTCAAGCTGGATAAAACACGCCCCAAAAATGTTACATCTGTATTAGGATTTGTTTAATATAACAATAGTCCTGGAATAGCATTAGATCACATTATAGAATGTGAAATACATTTCAGTTTAACACAAAATCCCTGGGAGCCAGATCGTCTATAGCCAGGCTAATTTATAGCTCTGATGTCAGTGAACCTATGGTTCTTCTTTGAGTGATGTCCCTGTGGGTGCTCCCCTTTGGGTGTCGATGCGCCCCACGCTCGTAGCCAGAGATTTATGGTAGCAGTGCCCGGTGGGGTCGCACATGCACGGTCCCCGTCTCGTGCCACTTCAGGTGGTTAACTGGCACTGTGCTACCAACTCCCTCTCAGTTCCTTCTCTACCGCTGTTGGCTTGAGTTGGAGCACTCAGCAGCGCCTCACAGCTTAGAAATACCTTTTCTTCCATTAGTCTTAGTTTATAGTTTTCAGTTAGAATAGATTAGAATACTTAACCTTCCTACTTATCCCCATCCCTTTAAAAAAATATTTTAATTCTCCTTGTGACAGGGCAGGGCGGCCCCGCACTGGTACCGCAGGGGTTACTCTTCATTCCTAGTAGAGGAAGCCATGCCCCTGGGGCTCTGCTGGGCATGCTCCAACTGGAGAACAGGTATAAAAGCCTGAAGAACTGCACAGTCTGGGCTGACCACCAGAGGGGAAGGAGGCTCGCCGCCAGCTCCCGAGGAGGGACAGCCTGTGCTTCAGGATCTGGAGGCCAGCCAAGCCAGGACACACCCTGATGCCCAGAAGGAGTATATCACAGAAGGGGAACAGACCAGAGGACCCCCTGAAGCAGAGGACCTGGAGGTTATGGTAGGAAGCGACCCAGGGGAACTTTAGAGGAAACAGCGTTAAAGCCACACAGAGGCTCGGCATGTTTTGGGCGGATCCCCGCTGAGCCAGTGGCAAGGGGAACTTGCCACCACCAGGGCCCCGGGTCGGGACCCGGTGGAGAGGGCGGGCCAGAAAGGCAAGATATCTCCAGCTAAAACTTCTCCTCATGGAGAAATCTCTTCGCATAGCATAGCATCTGAGCCTTCCAGCCAGAAATTGCCGACTGCAGCCTCGGACAAGAACCCCTCTTCCATGGAAAGGGTTCCTGACCAACCTGCTAAGAAGGCGGCAAAAAAAACAAGATACCACGTCTCCAACTCCAGAGTCGATGAAAAAAAGTCGCTCTGATACCAGTTAAACTCTTCCGGTACCGACCCCTTAAGCCCCTTAATACATCAATTCCTTATTTTTTTCTGTTTATCAATATGTATTTTAAAATAGTGGGATTTAAAAGTATAACAATGTTGACAGTAAATAATAAAGTGATTGGACCAAGTAGGACAGCAAACAAGTTATCTTAAAACACACAGGAAAGACTGACGTTCATCTTTATGTGCTGCTAATTAGATATGTGGACAGAAAAAAAAATCTTTGTAACTTGATCACCTAGTGAGTTGTGAAACATATGCACAGAGCTTCAACATGATACCCTCCTTTGGTCTTCTTTATATCAAGCAATCCCATTCTCTTCTAAACTACTGTACTACAAGGAGTGATATCTAATTACCTCTAGTGCACTATCCAAAAGTCAATACGCATGGAGTTGGGAATTAAATGAATCCCTAGATTCATTTTGTTTGAACATAATCATGTGTTCAAAGAGGGGAATCCTGATATTCCCATGTCTGACACACACATAATGTTTTATGGCATGTAATTTATCTACCACAGTTTGAAATTCCCTAACCCCTTGCCAGATTAAATGTTTGTCTGAAATTGATTGGATCTGGATTAAATGTGAAAAATTCCTTTTGTAATTTTGTTTTAAAGCTCAACTTCATAATTTTCTGTGTCCAATTGGATGCAAACATATTTTGGTCCATGTGGGAAAGTATAAAATCTACAAAAGCAGAGAGGAAGAAGGGGTTGTTACTCATCAGAAAAGACACTGGTTTGTCAGATGTGTAATTGTCTTTCACTGAAGACAGATATTCACTTTGGGGCTGGGATTTTGAAAGGTGAATTAGCCATGTAACTCCCAGTAAAAGAGGGAGAGTTTCAAAAGGGCTTAACAAATAGGAACAAGAATTCCATTGGCTTTCAATCCCTTAAATGCTTTTGAAAATCTCCCCCATAGGCCATGGAAATTGGGTGCTTAATTCTCTTAGTCCTCTTTGCAAATCCCAATATTTATGGCATTTCTGGAACCAAGTGATCTAAATATTTCAGAAAAGTAACTGTTCAGTGCTGAAATGAGCCAGGTTTGGGAGCTGGGATCAGAAACACCAATCTCACTATGCCAAAACCAGTTAACCTTGGCATTGCACATATGCTTCTTAAGGTAAGTCACCGTATTGCTTAATTCTTTATTACAAAACAAATGGAGTGTGATCTTCATTCTTATTGGTGTAAAATAAACCATTAACTAAGAGTAAATGACCAATTTTCCATCACAGTTGTCTTCTAATTAAATCAGGATGTGAAGAATGTCAGTCAGATATGCTACACCATTTTTTCTTCCAGTGGGGGAAAAAAAAGTTCTTCCTGTTACAGTTGTCACTGTTTCAAAGTAGTAGGAAGATGCTGTTGTTCCCGCAACCAGCCATGGTGGTCTCTTTGACATGAGTTGTCATCGTTACCACAGTCAATGACCAGTTTGCCAGAGATGATTGAACCTCTTTGAACTGCAGCTGAGGATAATTAACTAACAAACCAATGAATGACTGGTTTTGAAGGCAAATTATTCTTTAAGTGAGCTATATGCTCTGTAGCCAGGAGATCTTTCCTTTTACTTTATGCTTGACTACACTGAACAGGAAGGTCATTCATGTAAGTAGGGAGTTCAGTGCTGAACATTCTGTGAAAGAAGATTTCTAAGTCAAAATAAGAACCTTTAGAAGGCTTCTTATTAAGTATCACATATTGCTCTGGCTATATTGGGGCTTCTTCCTATAGAATAATCTCAAGTTGACAATAAAACTAGGTTGAGTAAATTAAGTAATGACAGACAAAAGGAGAAGGATAGCTGGAGGAAGACCATCTCTCATCTGGTAAAGCTAAGCTCTGAACTCTGAACACATATACCTAGAAGTTAATCCTAAACATGAAAACAATGGAAACCAGGTGACAACCCATCTTGTGCTGGATTTCTCCAACATGAATTTATTGGTGAAGCAGCAACTGACAGAACATGTAACATGCTCTCTGAAGGACAGAGACTCTGTTTTGTCTTTCATTTCACTGGTGTTTAAAGATCATTCAAGTAAGCTATCAATAGGTTTCTTTTTAAAGGGCAAGTTTTACATGTTTGGAAGAAAGTAAACATGGGATACGGAGAGAAGTGAAATGCAGACTATTAGGAAAAGGTCAAGTACTGACTGTGCACAAACACATCTTGCAAACAAGAAATGCAATCCCAGAGCCTCATGTTTGTGACAAAAATGCTAACAAGAATGACACAGCAAGAAATTACTCCCCTGGCAATGGGCATAACGAGAGAGAACTCTGCCTTCACAATGATCAAGTTTGGTGCACTGCTTTTTCACTTGGTTAATTACAGCTCCAATGCTGGGATTTTACATTGTTTCTGAACTGAAAGAGTTCCATGTAGTGTGTCCGCGTATGTGTGTGTGTAATACTCTCTTTATATGTATTAAAAAAATCCGTATTGCCAAGCCCTCACTTCATGAGTCAGGTCCCAAAACCTAATGAAATCGTGAGGTTTTACGAATGATGTATTCTTTTGAATTATCTTCTAGTTTTCAAATCTTTAGGGTTCATCTTTTTCCAAGGTTTTTTTTTTTCCTGCAGCCATAAGGGCTAGAAACTTACTATCTTTTTAATGAAAACTAAACTTGTCATGTAATCACATTACTGCAGGAACAGGGGCTTTTAAGAAAAGCACCAAAGACTGCACGACTTGAGGTAAAGTTTCAAGTGTTGCCAATAGTACATTTTGGACAGGTTTGAAAGAACTGAGTCCTGTCTGTCCTGTGAGGATGCTAAAAACCATATGATGCTTTTTTATAAGACTTGGTATTTGCCCTTGTGTCCTTGCCTTAACTTTCCTTTGCTACTACTATCAAGAGCAATTTCCTGAAAGTCTTGCTAAGGGTAGTGAAATGTTAGGATGTGTTATCAGAAGGCAGTAATAGAAATAGTCTTACAATTTCTATTTTAATATATAGGCAGCTAGATTGTGGGGAGAAAGCTATGACATTAGCAGTGATACAGTACTTAGAAATTGTGCATATCACCAGTAAAGTTTATTCTTTGTCTGAGTGTCTCTAATTAAAATCAATTCTTCAGTTCCAATCTACTGCCTAGAAGGTATATTTATGCAACTTAACAAAACTTATGATTGGAGGATCTTACAAGCAAATCTGGCTGTTTCGTGGCTTTGCATTGCAGTCGTTGAGTGATTCTAGGTTTGACACAAAATAAAGAAACACTGGGCAGCTTCAGCGTAATTTCACTCTGTTTTTATGTTCTGTGCTGTTCATTCACTAAACTCTAAGCAAAATATGATAGAGGAGTGAGATTTGAACATATTTTGCTGATTGTAAGACAAAAATATATACATAGTACAAATCTTTGTGAAATGAAACCAAGCTTCACACGGCTCTTTTGATAGCAGAAATGTTGTGACAGGTACAGCTTGGATGACTGACAGATTGTGGGCATAGAACACATCTGTATCTTTATTGAATGGAACTGGTTGGAAAAAAGCGGGGAAAGAATCTCACATGCTTTTTAAATATTTTTTTTCCATCAAAAAACAAAACTTTGAAATTCTGAATATTTTTCAAGTGGACCTACATGTGGTGGAAATTGAGGGAAAAACTTATGTAATTTTCCCCTTGTGGACACTTATGACACTTTTCAAGGATCATTAGTAAATGTTGAACTGGCAATGTATTACCAAGAACGAGCTAAATGGTTTGGTAGCTGAAGACATAGGTTCTGTTCCTGTTCTGCCCTTGCCTTATATGTGACCTTGAGAACACTAATGATTTCTTCTTTTTAAAGGTGTTGATTACCTTCAGTGCCCATTGACTTCAGATGGAGTTCTGGGAACTCAGCATTTCTGGAGTTTAGACCCTCTGTCTCTGCATCTCAGTTTCCTATCTGGTAAAATGGAGAGGTTGATACTTGCAAATTTCTGTAAACAGCCTTTGAGAGCTACAGGTGAAAAGTGCTCCTGTAGATACTGAGTATTGTGTCACAAAGGCATAAAGTCACTCTGTACTGATTAAGCATTCATCAATACCATGGATAGTACAAATAATTGTATTGACTACTCTGAGATTATCACTTGCAACCTTTGGCTACTTCAGTAACAAACTGAGAAATAATATTCCCCTCAGGAGAAGTGATACGTTCTCCAGTAGAAAAAATATTTTTGCCAACATTGCAGAAAGCTAATGTTGTCTTTAAATTAGACAATAATTCAACGTGAGCCATGACAAGCAGCTGCAAAAGTTTAGCTAAATAAGTAACAGTATATATTTTTTATTTATTCTAGCCCTATTGCTCATATTTTGCAGACATTTTTCTTACTGCTCCTATAAGTGCACTGTGCTTCTTCTACACTATGACTCTGCTCATATGTAAAGGAAACACTGGTCTACAATTTTTGAGAAGTCGTCTGCTTCAGAGATAAAATGTGCTATTTATTATGTATTTTGATGTGCTGAATTCAAATATGACAATTAAAACAACTGATTGGCTACTGTTTCTAAGATATTTAAGTTTTTACATTTTATGTCTATGTATATTGTGTAGATAGTAGAGTTTTAATCATAAATTGTAAACCTAGGTCTTTTCATGTGTTTATGGTTGCTTTACATGATAATATTTCACCTGTCCTGTTTATGTAACACTTTAAAAATCAGCAAAAGCATTATATAAATAAAATTTACTATGAAATAAAAGGCAAAAAACTATTCTATACATAGTTTAGTCCTATTCAGTGTCTACTCGGCGCTTCTTGGCTTGTCTCTTGTATTCATTAAATGGAGCATCTCTTGTCACTGTCCAGCAATAATCTGCAAGCATTGATGAGCTCCATTTGCCCTGATAGCGTTTCTCCATTGTTGCAATGTCCTGGTGAAATCGCTCGCTGTGCTCGTCGCTCACTGCTCCGCAGTTCGGTGGAAAAAAATCTAGATGAGAGTGCAAAAAATGTACCTTTAGTGACATGTTGCAACCAAGGCTTTTGTATGCCTTGAGGAGGTTTTCCACCAACAACCTGTAGTTGTCTGCCTTGTTGTTTCCGAGAAAATTTATTGCCACTAACTGGAAGGCTTTCCATGCCGTCTTTTCCTTGCCATGCAGTGCATGGTCAAATGCATCATCTCGAAGAAGTTCACGAATCTGAGGACCAACAAAGACACCTTCCTTTATCTTAGCTTCACTTAACCTTGGAAATTTTCCATGGAGGTACTTGAAAGCTGCTTGTGTTTTGTCAATGGCCTTGACAAAGTTCTTCATCAGACCCAGCTTGATGTGTAAGGGTGGTAACAAAATCTTCCTTGATTCAACAAGTGGTGGATGCTGAACACTTTTCCTCCCAGGCTCCAATGACTGTCGGAGTGGCCAATCTTTCTTGATGTAGTGGGAATCTCTTGCAAGACTATCCCATTTGCAGAGAAAACAGCAGTACTTTGTGTATCCAGTCTGCAGACCAAGCAAGAGAACAACAACCTTCAAATCACCACAAAGCTGCCACTGATGTTGGTCATAGTTTATGCACCTCAAAAGTTGTTTCATGTTGTCATAGGTTTCCTTCATATGGACTGCATGACCAACTGGAATTGATGGCAAAACATTGCCATTATGCAGTAAAACAGCTTTAAGACTCGTCTTCGATGAATCAATGAACAGTCTCCACTCATCTGGATCGTGAACGATGTTGAGGGCTGCCATCACACCATCGATGTTGTTGCAGGCTACAAGATCACCTTCCATGAAGAAGAATGGGACAAGATCCCTTTGACGGTCACGGAACATGGAAACCCTAACATCACCTGCCAGGAGATTCCACTGCTGTAGTCTGGAGCCCAACAGCTCTGCCTTACTCTTGGGTAGTTCCAAATCCCTGACAAGGTCATTCAGTTCATCTTGTGTTATGAGGTGTGGTTCAGAGGAGGAGGATGGGAGAAAATGTGGGTCCTGTGACATTGATGGTTCAGGACCAGAAGTTTCATCCTCTTCCTCTTCCTCGTCTGACTCAAGTGAGAATGATTCTGGTGCATCAGGAACTGGCAGTCCTTCTCCGTGGGGTACTGGGCGTATAGCTGATGGAATGTTTGGATAATGCACAGTCCACTTTTTCTTCTTTGACACACCTTTCCCAACTGGAGGCACCATGCAGAAGTAACAATTGCTGGTATGATCTGTTGGCTCTCTCCAAATCATTGGCACTGCAAAAGGCATAGATTTCCTTTTCCTGTTCAACCACTGGCGAAGATTTGTTGCACAAGTGTTGCAGCATATGTGTGGGGCCCACCTCTTGTCCTGATCTCCAATTTTGCAGCCAAAATAAAGGTGATAGGCTTTCTTAACCGTAGTGGTTATACTGTACTTTTGTGATGCAAAAGTCACTTCACCACAAACATAGCAGAAGTTATCTGCACTGTTCACACAAGTACGAGGCATCTCTGCTCACTTTGGCTAAACAGAAATGTGTCCCTTTGCAAAATCAAACACTGACAAATAAGAGAGCACGACACTGTATGATTTCTAGAGCTGATATAGGGCAATTTGTTCAGCAGAGTGATGTAAGCTTCGTTATGATTGCATCATCCATGACTTCTAGGAATAACACGATGCAATTCATATCATGGATGACGCAATACCAGCTTCAGATTGCATCATTCATTGTTTTGCCTAAAAAGCAAGTACTGTCCAAACCCAGTCATAGATTTATTCATAGATCCAGTCAAAGATGTATTTTAGTCATTTCTGGTTTAAATTGAGATCCCTTCCCTTTATAACTCACTTATCCTCCGCCATTCCCAAGACAAGGGTCGTATATACTGACCCAATAGCATATCTTGAAAACTAGAGCCAGTCAACAATTTTAAGCATCATTTTCGTTCTCAGTGACCTAGAATTAGTAAAGTTTGACTACATTTATTTCAGAAGCATTTTGGCTGTAGAGCAGTGAAATAAATGATATCATCCAGCGGGAAAGGCAAACTTTTGAAGAGGTGAAACTAATTGACGTATTGCTCTCATCTCCTGCCCATAAGCTGTGGTTTCACTGGCAAAAAAAACCATACAAAAACCATAAAGGAAAATATCAGGTGTCTTTTTTCATTAGAGATGGTGCTCCAAGAGGCAAAGCTAGGATCTGAATTTCCCCACAGTTTGACATTTTTGAGCTAGGGCTTTGCTTTGGCCCATTAGAATTAGGAGCCAGATGTAAGGTTTTAATTTGCTTTTTCAGAGTGTGTGTGTGGGGGGGGGAGGTAAATTGGCTCTGAGGTTTTAATTCACATCTTCTTCCAATCTTAGATAGCAAGTTTTAAAAAAAGTTGGCAGTTCTTGTTATCAGAAGCAGATTTACTATGAAACAATCCGTGTGGTGGCACGGGGCCCCCAATGACAGGGGCCCCCCAAAATTCAGGACAAATATCCGACAACCTGCCCCTGAGTCCCGGCCGGCGGCGCAGGAGGGCTCAGGCAGGCAGGTTACCTGTATGCCATGGTCAGTGGCCCCACGCCGCTCCTGGAAGTGGCTGACTGCTAGCACGTCTCTGCGCGCCCCTGGCAGCGCATGGAGACCCGCTGCCCCCCCTCCCCGCAAAGGGCGCGCAGAGATGTGCCAGCAGCAGGGCTAAGGCGGCTCCCTGCCCGCTCTGCCTCTCTCCCTCTGCACTGCTTTGCTCCTGGAAGTGACTGGCATGTCCCTGTGGCCTCTGGGGGTGTTTGTCTCTGCGCGCTGCCACCGCCCCAAGCGCCAACTCCGCAGCTCCCATTGGCCGGGACTGTGGCCAATGGGAGCTGCGGGAGCAGCATTTGTAGGCAGCGGTGCATGGAGACCCCTTCTCCCCCCCTCTCCCACTTAGGAGCCGCTGCCGGAGGATGTGTGTGCCGGTCGCTTTGGGAGCCGCGCCACCTGAGGTAAGTGCCACCCCCTGCCCCCCTCCCATACCCCAACCCCCTGACCCAGCCCAGAGCCTCATCCCGCACCCAAACTTCCTCCCAGAGCCTGCACCCCTCACCCCCTCTCACACCCCAACCCAGAGCCCACACCCAAACTTTCTCCCAGAACCCACCCCCTCACACCCTCCTGCACCCCTGCCCCAGCCCAGAGCCTGCACCCAAATTTTCTCCTACAGTCCGCATCCCTCACCCCTCCTCCCACACCCTAACCCCCTGCCCGAGCCCAGAGCCTGCACCCAGCACCCAAACTCCCTCCCAGAGCCCGTCCCCCGCACACCCTTCTGCACCCCAAGCCCCTGCCCCAATCAAGGTATCTCACTTTATTTTAATTTACTTCCCATTACTTATAATATAGGAGGAGGAGGAAGAAAAAAAGAATGAAAAAACCA
Organism: Terrapene triunguis; assembly: GCF_002925995.2. Classification (NCBI taxonomy): domain Eukaryota; kingdom Metazoa; phylum Chordata; order Testudines; family Emydidae; genus Terrapene; species Terrapene triunguis. The sequence goes on along the minus strand of NW_020699449.1, from coordinate 7,238,892 downwards.
GGGGGAGAAAAGAGAGAATGTTCTTTTTCTTGGCTGGGTTCTAAGGGGGGGGGGGCGGCGAAAATGAAGCTGCGCACAGGGCCCCACTAACTCTAAATCCGCCCCTGCCTGTTATACTAATGGCTTTTATTATGAAGAAAGAATAGAGAACGAGAGATATAACTAGCTCTCTTGTAAATTAAAACAAATAATCAGTATTGTCCCATTAGACACTAACACAGTTCAGTGCCTGCTCTTTTTTTTTTTTCCCCTCTAGCATGTGTTTAGAATTTTTAGGAGAAAGACATTATAGCAGTCAAGCTTACAAACAGAGCCATGGAATCATAGAATATCAGGGTTGGAAGAGACCTCAGGAGGTCTTCTAGTCCAACCCCCTGCTCAAAGCAGGACCAACCCCAACTAAATCATCCCAGCCAGGCCTTAAAACCTCTAAGGATGCAGATTCCACCACTTCCCTAGGTAACCCATTCCAGTGCTTCACCACCCACCTAGTGAAATAGTTTTTCCTAATATCCCACTGCAACTTGCCTCTTGCTTCTTGTTCTGTCATCTGCCACCACTGAGAACAGCCTAGTTCCAATCTCTTTGGAACCCCCCTTCAGGTAGTTGAAGGTTGCTATCAAATCCACCCTCACTCTTCTCTTCTGCAGACTAAACAAGCCCAGTTCCCTCAGCCTCTCCTCGTAAGTCATGTGCCCTAGGCCCCTAATCATTTTCGTTGCCCTCCGCTGGACTCTCTCCAATTTGTCCACATCCTTTCTGTAGTGGGGAGCCCAAAACTGGACACAGTGCTCCAGATGTGGCCTCACCAGTGCTGAATAGAGGGGAATAATCACTTCCATTGATCTGCTAGCAGTACTCCTACTAATGCAGCCCAATATGCCGTTAGCCTTCTTGGCAACGAGGGCACACTATCGACTCATATCCAGCTTCTGGTCCACTGTAATCCCAAGGTCCTTTTCTGCAGAACTGCCTCTTAGCCAGTTGGTCTCCAGCCTGTAGCAGTGCATGGGATTCTTCCATCCTAAGTGCAGGACTCTGCACTTGTCCTTGTTGAACCTCCTCAGATTTTCTTTTGGGCCAATCCTCCAATTTGTCTAGGTCACTCTGGACCCTATCCCTACCCTCCAGCATATCTACCTCTCCCCCCAGTTTAGTATAATCTGCGAATTTGCTGAGGGTGCAATCCATCCCTCATCCAGATCGTTAATGAAGATTTTAAACAAAACTGGCCCCAGGAATGGTCCTTGGGGCACACTGCTTGATACCGTCTGCCAACTAGATATCGAGCCGTTGATCACTACCCGTTGAGCCCGACGATCCACCAGCTTTTAATCCACTTTATAGTCCTGCGATGGAATACTTCACAGTGCATACTTTATTCAGTGAATTTCAACACTTTTTTTCTGATGGCAAATTAAGGCCCCTGTCCTGACTGGAATCTGCCCAGGCACAACAGTCTGGCCACATAAGCCACACTCTTGTATTGAGTATCAGAGGGGTAGCCGTGTTAGTCTGAATCTGTAAAAACCAACAGAGGGTCCTGTGGCACCTTTAAGACTAACAGAAGTAGTAGACTTACTTCTGTTAGTCTTAAAGGTGCCACAGGACCCTCTGTTGCTTCTTGTATTGAGATCCCTCTTGAACAGGTTGGCTAAGAATTTTGTATATATTACTTTTTTAAATTCTTCAGTTAATAATTCTGGTCAGTCATAATGATTCTTAACTCATCATGATTTGCAAACTGAATTTTGACATTCACCCGGGGAATTCTCTATTGCAACACTGGCATGTAAAATTCCAGATGAGAAATTTGTTCAACTTGCACCACTGCAAACTAAAGTTCCTTTTAGTATATATTTGAGCAGTTGAAGTAAAAACCCAATGTTTCATGAGTATACACGCTAGTAAAGCTTGAGCATTCAAATATTCATGGGATGTCAACATGAAAGTGTCACAGATGTGATCAAACACATGAATATCTGTTCTGAAAGCTTCCATTACTTTTTGTGCGATTTGCCCAACTCTCAGTATGAATGGGTTGCCTTTCTTCCCTAGCTGATTTTTTGCAGGGGGCGAGCCAGCTTCATAGCTGAGAGAGCTGTCCTCCGAGTAGTGCTTGTGTGGTTTCATTGAGCTATTTGGGCTGTAGCTGAAAGGCAGCATGTGCTATGTGTACTATTACATCGTTTCCATATGTAGCAGTGGGTTGAGTTGGGAAAGGAGTGTGTCCCCTCATGTTCCCCACAGTGTGTTGGGCCACTCTGCTCAAGTAACTTCATTCTCGCTTTACTCTTCCAAGGATATACCTACTGAGGCTAGGCACTATTTCCTTGCCTTTGACCATTAGGATGTGAGCCAAAGACAATGGGAGTCTTTCCATTAACCTTGATAGGTCAAAAGGACCAGATCCAAAGTCCAACTTTCAAACTTGAGTGCCTACATTCAGGTGTCTATATATAAATCTCTAAGTGTCTAGACACACTATTAGAGACCTAGATACAACTAATAAATATACATATTGCCCACATACATCACATAAAGAATTCAAAACAAAAGTCAGATGTAAAAGTTTAAATGTGAGTTTATATTGAGTTAAGATTTAGCTCGTTATACCCATGTTTAAAAAACTGGAACTGAATGTTTGTTTTGAGCATTCTGAAGATTAAAGCACAAATACTTAGGAGCCGCAGAATCATCCTGGAGAGTACTTAAGAACACTTTAATAAAGGCACAGGTGGTTTGTACACCACTGTACAAACAAGTTAAAGGGGAGAACAAAATCATCTGGTAGAGTTAATTAGGGCTAAAAAAAATTATATTTTAAAAAAGATGAGATCTTGTCTTTACCGCATAACTGAAGTGGTACACAGACTGTGTCAGGCATGATGAAAATGTAACATACTGGAAAATAGCAAGTAGTCAAAGATATGTAGCTGTCCAAACTAGTTTCCAAATGTAATGCAAGTGCGAAGTCTGCATGGGTGATTATAGGCCCTCCTGATCACCTTTGGATGAGGAGGAAATTAAGGAAGCTCATGATTGAGCTGAAAAAGTTGCACTGATTTCATACTGTTGTTGCTATGCAAATAAATACACCATATAACCAGAAACACAATTGACTATAATGTAAAGTTTTTTATATATATTTATTAAGCTAGCAAACATGCTTAAGTGCTTTGCTGGATCAAGGTTGTCATTGCTTATGAATGGGAGCCTCTGAATGATGAGGAAAGCAGTTTTTAATTTCTTGTTGCTTTCATTTTTCTCTTGTTGGTTTATTTTCCATTTATTTCTTATTTGAGTTAAGCTCTCAGTAGGGTTATGAACTCACTGGCTGGAGCAATTTTCCATGAACTTGTAGCTTTACAAATAATCTCTAGAAATAATTATGCCTTTTGACTCCACTTTTCTGTGAAGTATATTAGAAGATCTATTGAAAGGCCAAGGAATACCAGATAGCCATTGGCATTCCTTGACTTGCTTTTACGGGTTTATCATGCTAAAATACTTTACTCAGCAGGCACTGTCATGTAATTAGATACTTAATTTATGGAATTTATTATATTTAATTTTATAAAATAATGTTTCCTTGGGATGTCAAAATGTTAAATGAAAATCTGAGTGATTTGCTCCTTAATCATTGCTAATAATTAAGTGACTACAGCTCTAAAAACTTTAGTATGTTTGCTTATCATATTGTATGGATTGCCTGAAATATCACTCCATAGGCTAGGTGCTCCTTTTAAGGCAGTGTTTGCTCTTTATTAAATCCAAGAGACATTTAAAAATAAAGCTCTAGCAAATCTGAAGTCATGTGTGTGCATTTAAAACTGTACAAGCATAAGCCAGGTCTCTGCAGACCCACTTCTGTAGTCTATAAGGAAGTCTGAGCCCATTTAAAAAAAAAAAAGTTGTGGGAATTTTAAATGACCCATGTTCTGAACTAGACTGGATGGTAAAATGGGGAGGAAGGGAAAGTGAAATGTACAACTGACCCAGTGGCCAATGGGAATTCTTCAAATAATGAGATCTAATGGTCCTTTGATTTTTATATTGACAAGTTAGAGGTTTGGGCAAGTGACATCCATACGTCTGGACGTGCTTGTGAAATAGAGCTAGCCCTTCAGGTGGTGTAAATTGGCACTCTTGGTTTCATTACTTTTTGAAATGTGGTGTTCAAGATGGTAGCGTCGCACAGTTCAGAAATCAGTCTGGTAGGATCTGTGGCGTCTTTAAAAACTATACAGCATAATCAGAGGTACCCGATGGAAATAGGGGACTGCTTGTGCAAGTACATATGGCTCAATAGGCATTAAAGCTTTAGGCCCATAGGGCTCAAATGGGAGTATAATTTAGATCCTTTTTAACTTCCATGCCACGGATCTAACTACTATAAACTTGACCTTATATCACAGATGGAAATCAGATGAACACTGTTTTGGAACGTTGGGTGCTTCTGTACATGCAAATATTCCATTGCACTTAAATGCAGCATGAATAGATTAAAATTGCAACATGATTATGAATCTGACCATGTGTAACCATAGTATAACTAGCACAAAGATTATTTCTATAGCACCAACAGTGCATAAACAAACACAGAGCAGAGGAACGGGACTGAGCAGGGCAATGAAAAGAGATTAGAGGAGAGAGGTGATGCCTGAGGACTTGAAGGCAAAGACAAACTGCTTAAATTTGATGCAGAAGGTAATAGCAAGTTAGTGAAGGGCTTGGGAGATCGTCAGAACAGGGCCGCCCAGAGGTGGGGGCATGTGGGGCAATTTGCCCCGGGCCCCACAGGGGTCCCCACGAGAATATAGTATTCTATAGTATTGCAACTTTTTTTAATGGAAGGGGCCCCTGAAATTGCTTTGCCCCAGGCCCCCTGAATCCTCTGGGTGGCCCTGGGTCAGAGCCCTGAGCAAAGGCCACAATTTTTGTGGCTGGGGTTTTGGATGGACCCTGGTGAGGAAGATGAGTTCAGGAGAGGAGAGAAAAAGAGGCTGCAGTTTTCAAAGAGAGAAATAACCAACGTTTGGGTGCCCACTCTCAGTAGAAATGAACAGACAGATTTGTAGCATAAGACCTTGCAGGATTTAGCAGCATCAGCCATGTAGAGAGGGAAGAAGAGGACTCATGGTTGACACAAAGGTTGTAAGTTTTAGGTACACGGAGAATAGAGTTGTCACCAAGTAGGAGAGTCAGAAGAGCATGTGGCAGGAAAGGAGAGTAGTTCAGTTCCTCTGAAGTTACACAGGGTACGACTTGGTACAGAATGTAGCCCTTGGTGTTGGCAGAGCTGAGTAAGCAAATAAATGACAACAGGAAAAGCCTGGAAAAGCTTTCCAAGCTTACAGCTTTGCTGAGCAGAGGAGAGCTTGTCCAAGTGAGTGAGAACTGTCAAGGGAAATGTAATTGTAAATGCACCTTAGTTCAATGTGCAGAAAAATGATTTAAGACCCTATGATGACTGAGTAAATGGGAGGAATTGAGGCTATGATAAAGTTGATAGAATTGCAGAGATGGCAAGAAAGTGCTTTGTTCACAAGGGAAAATTGGAGGTAAGTAAATGAAAGGAAAGGTGGTACAGTAGTGTGGCCAGGAGTGACCCACAGAGTAATGGCTATGAATGACCCTGCTAGAATTGACTTATTTAAAGATCTACATGCACAAGACAAACTCTTGAATAACCTTATCTTTCATTAAAATTGTTATTCTTTCTGTCAGGTTTAATCCCTGTCCCAGCAAAGCACTTCTACATGTGCTTAACTTTAAACATGTGCATCATCCCATGGATTATATATGTGCCAAAAGTTAAACATGTGCTAAAATGCTTTGCTGGATCAGGACTTGTCATCTATGTTGAGTTAAATCTAAGTTGAAAAATGAATGAGCCAAATTCATCCGTCACCCACAAAAATCAGTGGAGTTACATGAGGGGATGAATTTGGCCCATTAGTTTTTAAACTTGATCTGCCAACTCCATTAAGATATTAACTGCCCCAAGAAGTCATGCAATAGGCACACTGGTAATATAACTGACAGTAAAATTATAGAATTACTTGATACAGAAGCAGAGGTGTAAGATCAATAAGATGTGTGCATGGTGCACCATTCAGTAGTATGTGAGGACAACAGAATTCAGGTAAAATCAAATATGTTGGGAAACATGGGCACACAAAAAGGGTTAGAAATGGAGTCTGTTTAACTGGAATACTAGTTTGACTGACTATACCCCAAGTAATCAAAATACCACTGAGGCTTTCATCATAAACTCTAGAACCTATGTGAATTGATGACAAAGCTGTACATACTCACAGCTATGGATCCTCTGTTCTATGTGAATGATTTTATGTTTTCCTTTCAAACACAGTTCAATTCATGCTGACCCAATTGTACTTGCTCAAAAGGCTTCCCTGGTTTTGTTGACATGGATGGCTGACTGGACCATGCTGAATATGCCTGATGCCTGAATGCTTTGTTTCCCTCCTTTTAAAGGAGACAGACCTGACTTTAAGTTACACCTCTTGCTTTTGTATGCTAACTGGTGGCCTCCCCAATCGCTCCCCTTTTCTGTGAAGCCATATGCTTCCTCAGCATTTCGGTAATCCTTGATACAGTTCTTCACCTCTGCTTCCTCCACCAATATCCCATATTTCCGCAGATACTTTGGTATTTTGCAACTCGTTTGCAGGGGCAGATGGTTTAGTCAGCACCAACACCAACTCTGAAGTAAGCCTGTAGTCTTTCAAGTGTTCTGTAGCTGAAGATCACTATCTCATACTCCCAGGGGCTTATCCCCATGCACTGTGCTGGTTGAATCCACAGCTTATTTTCATAGATTCTAGGACTGGAAGGGACCTCGAGAGGTCATCGAGTCCAGTCCCCTGCCCGTATGGCAGGACCAAATACTGTCTAGACCATCCCTGATAGACACTTATCTAACCTACTCTTAAATATCTCCAGAGATGGAGATTCCACAACCTCCCTAGGCAATCTATTCCAGTGTTTAACCACCCTGACAGTTAGGAACTTTTTCTAATGTCCAACCTAGACCTCCCTTGCTGCAGTTTAAACCCATTGCTTCTTGTTCTATCCTCAGAGGCTAAGGTGAACAAGTTTTCTCCCTCCTCCTTATGACACCCTTTTAAATACCTGAAAACTGCTATCATGTCCCCTCTCAGTCTTCTCTTTTCCAAACTAAACAAACCCAATTCTTTCAGCCTTCCTTCATAGGTCATGTTCTCAAGACCTTTAATCATTCTTGTTGCTCTTCTCTGGACCCTTTCCAATTTCTCCACATCTTTTTTGAAATGCAGTGCCCAGAACTGGACACAATACTCCAGCTGAGGCCTAACCAGAGCAGAGTAGAGCGGAAGAATGACTTCTCGTGTCTTGCTCACAACACACCTGTTAATACATCCCAGAATCACGTTTGCTTTTTTTGCAACAGCATCACACTGTTGACTCATATTTAGCTTGTGGTCCACTATAACCCCTAGATCCCTTTCTGCCGTACTCCTTCCTAGACAGTCTCTTCCCATTCTGTATGTGTGAAACTGATTTTTCCTTCCTAAGTGGAGCACTTTGCATTTGTCTTTGTTAAACTTCATCCTGTTTAACTCAGACCATTTCTCCAATTTGTCCAGATCATTTTGAATTATGACCCTGCCCTCCAAAGCAGTTGCAATCCCTCCCAGTTTGGTATCATCCGCAAACTTAATAAGCGTATTTTCTATGCCAATATCTAAGTCGTTAATGAAGATATTGAACAGAGCCGGTCCCAAAACAGACCCCTGCGGTACCCCACTCGTTATGCCTTTCCAGCAGGATTGGGAACCATTAATAACAACTCTCTGAGTACGGTTATCCAGCCAGTTATGCACCTTATAGTAGCCCCATCTAAATTGTATTTGCCTAGTTTATCGATAAGAATATCATGCGAGACCGTATCAAATGCCTTACTGAAGTCCAGGTATACCACATCCACAGCTTCACCCTTATCCACAAGGCTCGTTATCCTATCAAAGAAAGCTATCAGATTGGTTTGACATGATTTGTTCTTTACAAATCCATGCTGGCTGTTCCCTATCACCTTACCACCTTCCAAGTGTTTGCAGATGATTTCCTTAATTACTTGTTCCATTATCTTCCCTGGCACAGAAGTTAAACTAACTGGTCTGTAGTTTCCTGGGTTGTTTTTATTTCCCTTTTTATAGATGGGCACTATATTTGCCCTTTTCCAGTCTTCTGGAAACATTAAACATTAATGTTCTCTTAAATTAAGTGTGTATGGTCATAGCTACCCTATGCTGCTTTAATGGAGCTCTAAAACAGGCAAAAATCACAAAATAAAGCTAATTTTACTGGGGAAATTCAGTGGCATGTTAAAATTAAATAAATCATCCAACAAGAAAAACAAAACTTTCTCAATATTCAGGGTGGGAAAAGAGTAACAGTGCATAGGTTTTAGCTGTCTTAAATCATTTATCACTGCTTCCTACCCACTTCCCCCCCACACACCCCCAAATCAAGCATCAGTGTCTGTTGGTGGAATTGCAGATACCATTGCAATCTGATTACTTTGTACCACTACTGAATTTGGGGAATGTTTATTAGAAAAGTTGCTATTCCTTCTCTTGTTTTTATATATTCATTTTACTTTGTTTTTCTCTATTAGAAACAGAAGAAAATTAGTTCTCTTAAATTAAGTGTGTATGGTTTTTAAATGATTTAAAATCTGTATTTGCAGCCTGGCACATCTTAAATCTGCAGTAAAAGTTCAGCCCACAGCTGTAACTCCCATTATAAGTTGTCCAACAGTGTGTTTGTGAACAGCTCCATGATTGATTTTTTAGTTTTGAAACTTAAAAAATATGCTGGCAGCTGGCTATACTGGAATGTTCATTGCACTGATAAGTGGAAGGCTCCTAACCTTAAATCACACCCTTAGGCTGATGAATGAGGAGGGATCAGCAAGGTGACATTTTGGGCTCAAGGGGCAGCTACTGACCTCAGTGGACTAAAATATCTTCTAACCAGGCAAAAAAGGACATTGGAATCAGGTGTGCACATATCTGTTTGTGTGCTCTCCTGGGTAGAATAGAAATGCAGTAAACCAGTTGACAGAAAGTGGACAGGCTCAGAGTTGGGTAATACTAGTGGAAGATAGGATGAGGAGAGAACATATAGTAAGTCGAGATGTTTCTTGTGACAGATTAGTGAATGGTATATTAACAGGAATGGCCAACTATTTGGTGATTTAAACTATTTTAAACCTGACATTGAACTCTCATTTATGGAAACTTTAATTTGATAGTTATTGTGCATTGAGAAAAAGCAATTTTATATATCCATATTATAAAGCAGACGCATTTATACGTTACAGTCTGGATGACTTTCATTGTCCCTTTCTTACTTTTTGTTTTTAGCATAGATTACCATTTCAGTCCAATTTAAATTTGAGAGATCTAAAAAATTGTTGTCACCTCTGCTCTCTCTCTTTCTCTCTCTGTATATATGCTAGTTGGAACTGGCACGTGAAATTGAAAACCTAATAGTAAGAATTTTTAATGAATCTGTAAACTCGGAGGTCGTGCACTATAACTGGAGAATTGCTAATGTAGTACCTGTTTGTAAGAAAGGGGGTGGAAGTGATCTGAGAAACTACAGGCCTATTAGTTTGACCTCAATTGTATGCAAGGTCTTGGAAAATTTTTGAAAGAGAAAGTAGGACATAAAGCTAAATGGTAATTGGGATGAAATACAACATAGTTTTGTCGGGAAGGAATTTCCCCCCGGTTCTGATTGGCAGAGACCTTGGGTTTTTTTTGCCTTCCTCCACAACATGGGGTACAGGTCACTTGCAGGTTTAAACTAGAGTAAATTGTGGATTCTCTGTAACTTGAAGTCTTTAAATCATAAATTGAGGACATCAGTAACTCAGCCAGAGTTTATGGGTCCATTAGAGGAGTGGGTGCGTGAGGTTCTGTGATCTGCCATGTGCAGGAGGTCAGACAAGATGATCGTGATGGTTCCTTCTGGCCTTAAAGTCCGAATCTGAGATTGTATAGCAGAGAACGTTGTGCTCAGAGGGCTAGATGGCAAGAACTCTCCTCGGGGAATAAGAGATAGCCTGCTGCTGTGCTGTCCTTGGAGCAGTATCGAAGGGATGTTGTTAGTCAGCCTCCTTCCTGGTTCCCCTTCTGCTCTGGGGAGGGAGTAAATTATGCCATGTCTATAGCTGGCACAATGTGCACCTCTGACCCATCACTCTACAGGTATGCCACCTGGTGCATTGGGGAGGTCGGAGCCAATTCTCTGCTCCATTCCTTGCCCCTTCCTGTGTTGAGAGACAACATACCAGTTCTGTGGTGTCTGCTCCCCTTCCTGTGCTGAGAGGCAGTACAGGTAGTTAGAGCAAAGTGGTAAGGACATGTGCTATGATTCTTGTGTGGGAGACAGGTCACCGTCTGGCTCATAGTGACTGGTCGCCTCTCTTTCCTATGAACTAAGATGTGTTAGCTATCAAAACAGAGTAAATAGCACACTAGAATCCAGAAACTCCCATGTTAACTTTAAGATTTTGTTGTTACTATAGGAGAATGCCATAAAGAGATGAAGCCTTAAGCCAAAATTTCCAAACATGCAGGTTAAATGTTAAGACCCGAGTCACAACATCAGTGGGGACTTCAGGTTCTGAGCACCTCTGAAAACACTGTCACGAAGGCCCCGATCCAGCTAAGAACTTAGCTACTTGCACAGCTTTAAGCAAGTGAGTAGTCTTGATGTTACAGAATACCAGCGACTCACATACGCTTGTACATTGTTGGACTAAGTAACCGGGGCCTGGCTTATTAATTAATACTTGACATTTTCTATGGTATTTGATGCTTGCCTGCCTCTGTAAAAAAGCTTTATCTCCATCTTACAAAAAAGGGAAACGTATTGATTAAGTGGCTTGCCCAGTGTCAGCCAGTGGTTCACTAGCAAAGCCAGAAATAAAACAAGTCTTCACATTTCTCTCTCTCCAGGGGACTGTTCTGTTTCTCTCACATGTAAATGTTTTTGGGTTTAACTCTGAACAGGTCACTGCACTTCATTCGAAATGTCAGTTCTGTTCTAATCTATTCTATTTAGATTGCCTCAGTTCTCTCTCTCTGAGATAACTACTTAGAGCTTACAACCTGTATCCACAAGGAAGTGGAAGGGGTCAATACACCTTACCTCTACGAACAGACCCTGCAGTAGTGTGGTCTTGCAGCATGCACAAAGTGAACTTGGAATAACTTGTGTAGACTCTTTTGAGGCTTCTCATGGACTTACCATTCTAGATTGCATATATTTGATTTTGGCAGGGGTGGGGGATTAATGTAGCTGTATTTGAGTTCTCAGAATGCAGTTTGGGGTGGGGGGGGCTTAGAAATTACTTTTCAAGTGTTAATATTTTTCAGACTTTTTTTTTTATAAAATCAGATTTGAAAAAAAGCTTCGTTTTTAGAACTTCCCAAATATAAACTTCACATAATACCACCTATATCTTGCACAGCATTTTCATCAAGAGACCTCAAAACACTTCATGAAGGAGGACAGTATCCTTATCCCCATTTTGCAGATGGGGATAACTGAGGCACAGAGGTGAACTGACTTGCCTGAGGTCACTCAGCAGACCAGTGGCAGAGCTTGGACTGAACTCCAGGTGTCCTCACTCCCGCTCCATTCCTCTAGCCACTAGGCCATGAGGCCCACGTACGTTAAATAATTCATGTGAGCTTTGTTTTCTTTTGGGCATCTGAAAATGAAATACTTTCATTTGTCCTCTGTTTTTTAAAAGCGAATGCCAATGTGTGAAACTCTAAACACGTCCACTTCCATTCTAAATCTACTATCAGCGGCTTTTCACTTTCAGCAAACTTATTCACAGTAATTCTGCTAACGTATAACAAAACCAAGCACCATATAAATAAGCCAGAACTGAAACACTGCTTGAACTCTGGGGAGTCTGGCATTAGATCATCTGAACTTTTTGATGTGACTCTCCCCAGCTCCATAACAATAACTCCTTGAACTTTTATGAAGTTTTGACCCTTATAAATATTGAATCCATACTTTTCAACCCAGGCTCATCTCTAAAATAATACAGCAAACGTGAATGTTTAACCTGGATTGAATAAATAGTTTGAGCTATAGGAAGTAGCTGGATTATGGGAAGAGCAGGGCTATGTTGGTCTGACTGCACCTGATTTGGTATGGTTTCCAGAGCTTATGGCCTCCAAATAGGACTGATAATGACAACAAAAAAAGTCCCTTAACTTCCTAGAACCATTGCTTTTAGATTTGGTGGTCTCTGGTTCAATTTCTTGCTGGAATCAATTCCTCATAATAGTAAACATAACGTAGATACTTTCCTGTATATCACACTGTTCACATTGGGCTTTTCAATTTTTATATGTTAATGCCAGAACATGCTTATTCATTAGCTTTATTTTTTATTAAAGTTATGGTTGAGATAATATTTCTTTTCTCTGTTTCTATTTCCAGTGGCTTATAATTACCACGGGGACTGGAAAAGTCTCATGCTTGTGGACAGCCTATAGAAAAAAAAAATTCCGAAAACTTGGAGAGAAAAATCTATTCAGCTGTTTTTTGGAGGGCTGTTGGAAATATAAATACATGCAGGTGTGTTTTTGATGCAATATCTAAAATAATTTGTTTCAGTTTTAATACCTAGACATTTTAAAGGGGAAACTTACATTAGTGAAATGTCAAGGCTGTGAATTTATTTGTAAAGAGTCAAGAAATTGAGATTAACTCTGATCCCTTGTGCAAATAGATGTCAATAGGGTATTACATTGCCAAATGTGTCATGATGCCTAATGTTATGTGTTAGTAATGCAAACAGTGGAATACACTAGAGCTAGGCAAAGATATTTGTCAGGAAACATTTCTGACCAGCTCTATAAAGTAACATAAAGGAATGAAAATGTGCTCTTCCCTTCTCCCCCATACTCCTTTGACTGTACAGCGTGACTCTGGGCCCCAGTCTTGCCCCTGCTGACGGTAACAGCAAAACTCCCATTGGTTGATTTTTATTAAATAAGAACAAGATTAGGACCTATGTACATAAACTCATATGAACTGTCTTTGGTGAAATTCTTGGCCCATTTCACCACTTATATCTAAACTACACCTTTTGTAATCTTAGATACATGTCTCTGTATTGCTGATACATTGTGAGACAGATTGACTGGGAAGGAGAGGGGCTGTAGGAAAGAGCCTTTTCCATCTACCATGTATGGTCAATCAAGGGCTGGTTACATCATCAGTCTGTGCTCAATAGAACTGCTCATCCCTTGTTGCCAGTTGCCAGCAAATCAGCTGAAAAGGGACAAGAAGGAGGTAGGGTTGTGACTCTCTCCTCATCACCTTCTGCCCTGGCCTGTGTAACAGCTCCCCACTCTCCAAAAGCAGGGAAAGCAATCTGTGCTACCCTAATGGATGGTTTGGAGTGTGCACCCTCCGTTTGTGCTAGGCAACTGCAAGAGATATTGTGCTTTGATCAGTGTCCATGCAGGGGGACCTATTGCCTGTGGGGAGACCCCTTGAGGTCCGTGGGGTTTTGATCAGGGGCAGGGGTTACCTGGAGTCAATTGCAGGATCAGGACCTAACTTCATGCACTCATATTTGAAAGTCTAGGCTTAAATTCCTTCAAGCTTTATAAGACTTTCTTCTTCCTACCATAGTCCTTAATGGAGAAATGTCCGCTTAAAAAGGAAGAGATGAAAGGCTTGAGTTTTCTGTGCTGCACTCACAGTGGGGTACAATATTTGTATTTCCCCATAGAAGTGTTTCATTATTTTGTTTTTCTTTTTTGTTTACCTTCCTTGTTGCAAGAATTCATGTCTTCTCAGTCTCTTATGAGAGTTTTTATTGGTGGGTTTCTTGTGGGATCTTTCTTCACTATAAAATGCTTTCTTTCCGGTTGGATATGGTGTTTGCTTTTCTTTTAAACAGGCCTTCTTTTTCAGCCAGTTTTGATCCTTTCTTGAAATTTCTTTGCTGTCGTTGTTATGATTTTAGAGTGCTTTTCTTGATCTTCTCCACATCTCCTAGAGAAAGCGAAAGAGCGTTCAGTGAGGGAAAATGTCACTGAATACAAGAATGAGAAAAAAGCAAAATAAGGGAATATTGTCCTATTAGCCTTTCATCAAAAGCTAACTCCCTTTGCTACAAAGGATGCTTCTTCAGAAAGTCCTGAACGCTTATTCTACATCTGTTCAATAATACCGAGATAAGAAAATACTCTATATGACACAGTGAATACCAGAGTAATCAAGGAGAGTTTTCACCTCCAGCTCTGCCAAGACTGATTAAAATACACAAAACTCTCTTTTAACAAATGCAGCGGATGACATAAAGGAAGGATCTCAAGTACCCTTAAAGAGCAGCTGATGCCAAATGGAAACAACAATATTTAGGAGCAAATAGCTATGTTGGTCTGACTTTAAACACATCAAAGTTAAGATATTCAGAGTCCAGGCTCCCATGTCAACTTTAAGTTTGCCCCGACTTTAAGTTGGGGTAATGCCTCAGGATATTCCAGATATAATTGCATACAATGTGTCAAGGTGAAAATGTCCCTGGTTCCTTCTGAGGCCATCTTTAAAAAGTGAAATCTACTTATTTTCCAGCCCTTAACCTGCTAAATGGGCTAGATTTGGCCACAATTGCATGGATAGTGATTAGGGCCATACTGTACAAGTAGCCCAAAGGACTTTTTCATAACAAGACTTTTTGTGGAGCCAGGTACTGATCAGCATGAGCAAGAGTGGCACATTCTAAGCTTTAAGTGTTTGAGACCACCTGAAATGTTAGAAGCAGATCTTACCTGTGCAGCTGAGAAATATGGAATGTCTTGCTCATCTCTCTGAAATGTGCGTGTGTGTGTAGGGGTTCCTCCACGCACATATTTCACCCCTTCTGCCTGGATTTTATGATCATCCACATGCCTGGGCCTGAGCAATGCAAACCACTGCTTCTGAGATCAATACATAGTAATGGAGCATGTGGTGGTGGGCCAGAACACGTGGCTGAGTGGAGAACATGAAGAAAAAATAGTATGCCTTGAGATTTTCATTCATTTTTTCAGTGGAGCTCCCATTATGCTGGGAATTGTGAGGTACTTAGTTACCATGGTAATGTGTTGGATAAATACAAATCTGATTGGACTGGAATAGGGGAACAGGGAAAGTTCCCAGCCAATTAAAGGATCTGTGGGAGCAGCTCTGCTAGATCAAAGGATCTGGCTATTGAAGTAATTGGAAGTTTATTGCCCTTGACTTATGGCAGCAGTCAGTCTGATAGCTGTGTTTCTGATTCTAACTTTCAATGTGGAGGTTATAGCCAGAGCTGTGTTTTAAGTTTCATAATAGTCCCAAATAGGTGAAATTTCCTTGGTTTCTGGGCTTCTTAGAAACCCAAAATATGGGTCATGTTCATGATTTGTGTGAGCACAGGTCCAATTTCAAGAAAGCCTGCACTGATACATAGGTGGAAAACCTATGGCATTTGGTAGTTTTGCATGATTACATGTTGCCACCACCATGAAAAATTAGGCAATTCTGGATAGGTTTCACTAGATTTACTCAAACCAAAAATACTGAGGATAGAAACTCCTCTTAATTCAAAAGAACCTGCAAGGATGGAACTTGCCAAGTTTGACACAACTGTAGTTGTCACCCCCAGGAAAGGCTTGAATTCAACTAATATGCTACGCTACTGTGTATTGCATTTCTCTCTAGCTTTTGTTAAGTGGGTGGTACTTACATTGTGCTTGAAGCATGGAACGTACCACTTTTTCACCTGGTTCAGTTCCTACCCAAGCCACTATAACACCGATTAAATGTTATTTGTATCCTCATTCTTTGAAGAAAGGAACTCATGGGCTCTGAGGAAAATAAAATATACTGATACTCAGGAATTTGCTAGCACAAATACAGCAGAAGTGCTCATACTGTTAAAGAGGTTTAAATGCCACTGTTGTAATCTTTAAAATGATTAAAATGCAAATTATTCAGTAAGGCAGAACTGCAAGCAGGGGGAGAAAGCTATTGCTCTTTCCTCATCCAATCTTCTGCATGCAGGTGGTAGGGCATTTTAGCAGTATGTCCTCCCTGTTCCAGAGAGCAAGCTAAGTGAATCTAAAGGAAATGAAATAAAATTACACCATTTATATTGTAAAGTGCGTACCCATAAAAGTATTTAGCTTATCAAGGAAAAGGTTAAGAGCAACTTGATCATGGCCTAAGTACTAATACAAGAAGATACCTGATATTTAAGGGCTCTTTAATCTAGCAGACAATAGCACAACAAGCTCAATGGTTGGAAGATAAAGTTTGAAAAGTTCAAAGTGGAATGAACATGCTGCTTATTAACCATAAGAGCAATTAATTGCTGGCATAGTTTAACAAGAGATGTGGTGGATTTTCCATCATTTGAAGTCTTTAAATGAAGATGGGCTGTCTTACTAAAAGATATATTGTATTTCAGCCAGAACATACTGCGCTCAATTCATGGTTACTACGGCTAAGTGGGTTTTTTATTTTTCCCAAAACTTTTTTGATGAAAAATGCTTTTTTTCCAAAATTGTGGGTGAAGAATTAGGGTAGGGATAGTCAATAGATGGACCGCGGGCCAAATCCAGACCACCAGGTGCTTTTGAACAGACAACAAAAATCTTTTTTTGTTTACTTCTTATTATTACGGTTGCCAGGTGTCCGGTTTTCGACTGGAACACCTGGTTAAAAAGAGACGCTGGCAGCTCTGGTTAGCATCGCTGACCGGGCCATTAAAAGTGTGGTCGGTGGTGCAGCGGGGCTAAGGCAGGCTCCCTGCTGGCCGTGACGCTGTATGCCACGCAGCTCCCGGAAGCAGCGGCATGTCCCCCCGCTGGCTCCTGGGTGTAGGGGCCATCTGGGAGCTCTGTGCACAGCCCTCACCCCAAATGCCGGCTCCGCAGCTCCCATTGGCCAGGAACCATGACCAATGGGAGCTGCGGGGGCAGCGCCTGTGGACAGGCCAGCACGCGGAACCACCTGGCCATCGCTACGCATAGGAGCCGGCGGGGGTACATTCTGCTGCTTCTGGGAACTGCTTGAGGTAAGAGCTGCCAGGATCCTGCACCCCTGACCCCACTCCCATGCCCCAACCCTCTGCCCAGCTCTGATCCCCCTCCTGCCCTCCAAACCCCTCAGTTCCAGCCCAGGGATGGGGGAGGAATAGCTCAGTGGTTTGAACATTGGCCTGCTAAACCCAGGGTTGTGAGTTCAATCCTTGAGGGGGCCACTTAAGGATCTGGGGCAAAATTGGTCCTGCTAGTGAAGGCGGGGGGCTGGACTTGATGATCTTTCGGGGTCTCTTCCAGCTCTATGAGATAGATAGATAGATATAGATAGAGCACCCTCCTGCACCTCAAACCCCTCACCCAAGCCCCACATCAGAGTCAGCACCCCCAGCCAGAGCCCGTACACACCCCTGCACCCCAAGCCCCTGCCCAACCCTGATCCCCCTCCTGCCCACCAAACCCCTTGGTCCCAGCCCAGATCCCCCTCCTGCACCCCAAACCCCCTCATTCCCAGCCCTACCGCAGAGTCTGCACCCCCAGCCAGAGCCCTCACGCACACCCCCTACCCCAACCCCCTGCCCAGCCCGAAGCCCCCTCGTGCACTCCAAACCCCACATCCCTGGCCCCACTCCAGAGCCCGCTCCTCCAGCCAGAACTCTCTCCCCCTCCCGCACTCCAACCCCCTGCCCCAGCCCGGTTAAAATGAGTGAGGGTGGGGAGAGCGAGTGACAGAGGGCGGGGGGGGATGGAGTGAGCGGGGGCAAGGGGCAGGGCCTCAGAGAAGGGGCGGGGCAAGGGGTAGGGCAGCAGTGTTCAGTTTTGTGTGAGCAGAAAGTTGGCAACCCTAATTATCATTGGGTATCAGAGGGGTAGCCGTGTTAGTCTGGATCTGTAAAAAGCGACAATGAGTCCTGCAGCACCTTATAGACTAACAGACGTATTGGAGCATAAGCTTTCGGGGGTGAATACCCGCTTCGTCGGATGCATGCGACGAAGTGGGTATTCACCCACGAAAGCTTATGCTCCAATACGTCTGTTAGTCTAATTATTTTTATTATTGTTATTGCAGTGGGGAAATGTTTCTCTGGAGTCTGGATGTTGACTATATCTTGACCAAGAAATTTGGACCTTGACAAAAAAGTAATTGACTACCCCTGATCCTAGGGCTGTACTATTGAGGTCAAGCTTCATGGGTCCATTCTGGACTTAAAATCTGTAAGTGATCTGGAAGTAGGGTACCTCTGCTCTGGCTTTTATATATCATACAACAGAACTCGAACAGGGTAAAGGGCAGTGGTTCTGCCTGGGGGAGGCTTCTCCTGGAGCAGGCACTATGGATGACCTCCATAAGGCTGTCTCCAGAAGACACCCCCTCTCAAGCCCTGGTTTAGGGACTGGTCACAGGGCTACCGCTCACAGCGCTGTAAAGATTCTGAGCAGCTCTGCTGCCATAGGTCAACCAGGGCGGCTGCTGTAACTGAAATAGGCTATGTCTACACTTGGCGCTGCAGGTGTGATTCCCACCTCCCATAGACGTACCTGCGCTAGCTCTGCTCAAGCTAACAGGCTAAAAATAGCAATATAGCCAGGACAGCATGGGTGGCTAACCTCCAATGTATAGAGAGAGCCTTAGTTATGCTGGGGGCTGCTCCAGCCCCTGGAGCAGCCTGCGATCGAGAGGCTGAAAAGGCCTAAGGTGACCTAAGTGGTTAAGGTACCCTCCTCTCCCAGGGCTGAGAGTTCTGTGCTATCTCAGACACAGCACAGAATTTCACTCTATGGAAACATGCAGGATGTGTAATATAGCTGATTTATCATTTCTCTTTAACTCTTGAGCCAGATCGTCAGCTGCTGTAAGTCAGTGAAGCTCTGAAGTTAATGGATGTTGTGTGTCTGAGTTAATGACTACTCAAGATTGTCGAATAGCGGGCTCAATTGGAATTATTAATCAGATTATCAATCAGAATAGTACAGCACTATACAGAAAGACTAGATAGATTACAACCCTTTTGTAAGATTGAAGGTCAGTGTCTCTTCAGTTTTCAGAGTAGCAGCCGTGTTAGTCTGTATCCGCAAAAAGAACAGGAGTACTTGTGGCACCTTAGAGACTAACAAATTTATCTGAGCATAAACTTTCGTGGGCTACAGCCCACTTCTTCGGATGCATAGAATGGAACATATATTGAGGAGATACATATACACATACAGAGAGCATAAAAAGGTGGGAGTTGTCTTACCAACTCTGGGAGGCCAATTAAGTAAGAGAAAAAACTTTTGAAGTGATAATCAAGATAGCCCAGTACAGACAGTTGGATAAGAAGTGTGAGAATACTTACATGGCGAGATAGATTCAATGTTTGTAATGGCTCAGCCATTCCCAGTCTCTATTCGAGCCTAAGTTGATTGTATCTAGTTTGCATATCAAATCAAGTTCAGCATTGGAGTCTGTTTTTGAAGCTTTTCTGTTGCAAAATTGCCACCCTCAGGTCTGTTACTGGGTGACCAGACAGGTTAAAGTGTTCTCCTACTGGTTTTTGAATGTTATGATTCCTGATGTCAGATTTGTGTCCATTTATTCTTTTGCGTAGAGACTGTCCGGTTTGGCCAATGTATATGGCAGAGGGATATTGCTGGCACATGATGGCATATATCACATTGGTAGATGTGCAGGTGAACGAACCCCTGATGGCATGGCTGATGTGATTAGGTCCTATGATGATGTCACTTGAATAGATATGTGGACAGAGTTGCATCGGGCTTTGTTGCAAGGATAGTTTCCTGGGTCAGTGTTTTTGTTCAGTGGCGTGTGGTTGCTGGTGAGTATTTGCTTCAGGTTGTGGGATTGTCTGTAAGCGAGGACAGGTCTGTCTCCCAAGACAGACTCTCTCACTGTTTCTCTTCAGTGTAACTGGAGGGATGCCCAGTTTGATTCCCTAAGTTCCAACAACAGTGTCGTTATATTGGGAGGGAGGGGGTTAAACAAAGAAAACCCTCTTTGTCAAAAGAAACATGTTCTGATGCCATGTCTGTACATTCTCAGGTTGCATGAATTATGTGTGAAGGCATAATTATTTACAGCTGAGAGGTCTAACAATTCTTCAAGAGAATGTCTTTCAGTGGGTCTTTCTTCCCTATCTGCTGTAACAATCATCTCTTATCAGTTTCGCAGGTTTATATATGCTTATGTAAGCATTATATAAAGGGGATGGTTCCTCAGACTATCTGGAGTTAATAGACAGGGGTGCCACTGATTATTAGATAGATAGTCTAACACACAGAACTCCTGAGTAGGAGTTTTTATCAGTCAAATGTTCTGAGCCTTAGAATTGAACATGCTCTTTGTTAATATCATAAAGATTCTAAGGAATAGCTAATATATAAATTAATCAAATATACAGAAAGAAAAGGATTAAAAGAGTTAATATTTACTAACATGAAGCTACACCAATTTACACCAGCTAAGGATCTGGCTTCTAGACTCTCCATTTCCTCCCCCTCCTACCTTCCACCCAGCTCCCCCAATTTAGTTTCTCTTTGTATTAATATATCTGTCTTACATTTTAAGCTAGGGGGATTCTTATATCTGTCAAGCCTGTAATAGTGAGCTGTTAAGATACATTAAATATGTTAGTTCCCAAATGAAAGTTTAATTCAATTAAAATATATGCTTCACGAGAGAACTACTCCCTCTCTAGTCAGGGAGTGAATTTATTAACACTAAGGATATCATTCATGGGTAACTGGGGAAGACTTCTTTCGGATGACCATCAGTTCTCTACTGGAGACCAGACAAGTAGAATAATGGCAGTAAATGGACAATTAGATGTGAGTTTAAAGACAAAAACACAAGCGAAAAACCGCTCTCACTGGACTTATTTTGAGAATTCTTTCACATACGGCATTGGTGAAATAGTTTCCTAGCACTCTATCCCTAACATCTCAAAATATAGCTGACAGAAAGTCTCACATTGCTTCCACCTGTCACTTTCTATATAGCTAAGGCTCTGTCAATATGTCTCCTGTAAATGCCTTTTAAGGGAGTTATAATAAACTACCCATTAAATTTTACTTTAGGAAGAGACTTGTAATATGATTTCCCTGGAGTGAACACTGCCTTTGGTTTCTAGCTTTATTTATATTTTATTGACACTATCTTTGAGATAAACGCAACAAAAAATGCTTAGCCAGTTTCAGCATTTCGGTGCCCCATAAAAATAAAATCAAGACAGGTTTAGTTCTATTAACAATTGTTTCTTATTTTAGAGCCCAATCAGGATTAAAGGCCTATTGTGTTAGGCACTATAAAACTTGCAGTCCCAACTATGAAGAGTTTATAACCTGGCTTTATTCTTCTTGAGTGAATTTAATGTTCAGAAGAATGAGGGATTAATCAATGATCATAGCATGTATGTAAGCTAGACACGTTATGGAATTTTTCCCACCAAACTCACCTAATGCATTTCAGTCATGACTCTATCACCCCTGATGTTCCAGTCTAACTGGGCGTCTGCTGGAACAGAATTCAGAGTTATGCAAAATATACTATTTTGCTTTCTAAACTATACATGTACACTAGGGAAACATTTGCAAACTTTGCACTAGTAAAAAAGGCAAAATGTTGGCCCTGTGATCACCCCCAATGTTCCTGCTCGGTGATAAAACTTTACTTATTGTGGGCCTTTTCTCTGGTTTGTTTTTTAAATGTAAGCGCAAACTTAATCTTCTGCACATGGTGTGCACTCACCAACTCTACGTTTCCTATCTTGTAGGTCTCCAGTCCACTTTAGGGTCTTGACATTTCATTGGTTGCTCATGTCCAAGTGTGATGTAGCCAAAAAACCCATCTGCTCTAAAGAATTTTTCCCTAGAGGAAAAAAAAATGTAGAGATCTGAAAAGATCTCAAAGCTCTTTCCTGATGCTAATTTAACCTTGCCATATTATATGAGAGAGGAAGTATATTCTCAGGCTTGTAGATGACTGAATGTGATTTGACTAAGGTCACACAATGGAAAAGTAGCGTTCTTAATGATCCCAGGAGTTTTGACTTCCAGCCCCTCTGCACTGACCACTAGATAACACCACTTCCTCAAACAAAAGCATGTTAACTCTTTAAAAATGCATAACACGCCACTTTGTCCCAGAATCTGGGGTTTGTGTTTGACAACCAGGAATTGCCACCAACGGATGTACGAGAAGCTACATATTTCAAACATGAATCTAAAAACATGTGCATGAATGAAGAACTTATAAAGTTGCAAAAGTAAAAGTCAAACATAATAGAAAATGGGTTATATTTTCTATTAATACTTGTGCAAAGAATAACTATGGCAAAAATGGTTTGGATAAAAAAAATAAACAAGTTTATCAACATTAAAATGTAATAGATTTTATAAACTCTTAACCCAAGCCCCAGGAGTTGATATGGCAATATTCTGGGGTACTCCTGTGGCATTACTGGAAGCTGGGAATCTGTACAATAACAACTTTCAATATCTAAAGCTTTTTCTCAGAAGCTAGGTGAGAAGAATGAATGCAGTAAATGTGAAGACTCAAGTTAATAACAGAAAAGGCTGCAGCTTCTCATAGGGGATAAGGGACAGCAGAGATTTTAAGAAATAACAAAAAGGTTCAATATACAGTATCTGAAGGTTGTTCAGGGATGGGAAAATATATGCCTGGTTTGACAAGGGACCAGCTACCAATTTAAGAAAAGAATGTCCAGGAGATTGCAGTTTCAATTATTTTTAAAAACAAAACCCAACGCCTCTGCTCCACATGTGAAAGAATATTTAATCAGAAATAAGCTAGAAGCTGAAACCAACTCAATTTGGTCTAATTGAATGGTTTACCTATTGCTTATCCTGTAATTCTGAGAACAAATTGCCATTTTGCCACCTTTGGGTTCCAAATCCCATCATCAAATGGGCTGTTCTCCAGCTTCATACTTAAAAGCATCGACGTGCCAATTCCAAACAAAATTAGTCAACTAAACTTATGTAAGAAAATGTTATCGTCACTATAACCTTCTCAGTGGAACAAATCTTTTTACCTGTCGCCAGCCAATGGATTTAGGTGCTCCTGTGATCCTCAACCTTTGCTCAGCTGCTGCCTAACTGTTCAAGTCCCCTGTGTGCCTAATTTCTGCCAGTGAGCATGTGCATGGCCACCTTACTTTTGGTGCTTGGGTGCTTGTCTTATGCTCAAGCTCCACCAGGATTCTCAAACTAGGTATTCTATCTTCCCCATCTATCTTCCCCAGTCGCTAAGCATTCTCAGACCGGGCTAACCTCACACAAAATGGCCAGAGGAAGAGCTGTCTCCTCTATAACTTTTAGCCCAGTGATTAGCACACTCACCTGGGACACAGAAGACACAGGTTCAGTTCCCCCCTCTGCCTGATGTAGAGCTGGGATTTGAATTTGAGCCTCTTGTCTCCAAGGAGAGTTCCTTAACCGCTGGGTACATGACATTCTGAGACAGCTCTTTATCAGTCTGTCCTGCTGAAGCTGTTCCGCTATGTGTAAATTAATCAGAGACGTAGGGGGACTTCACCTTGATTTTCTACAACCTGAGTGCCTTAACCACTATATATAGAGTTATGTTCACACCTTCTGTGGCTCAATCCCTATTCAAGTATTTTTATACAAAAATGGAACTGCTTTGACAGGAGAGATGAGGAGAAACTTGTACCAGAATACCAATACCACACAGGTTAGGGCCCACACATGGGATGGTGAAGACCCAAGCACAAATCTCTTCTCCACATCAGGCAGAGGCGGAAATTGAACCTGGGTCTTCATTTTGCTAACCACTGGGCTAAAAGTTACAAACTGAGGACAACAGCACTATCATCTCTTCCTCTAGTGTTTCTTTTACAAAAATAGTTTTGGAGCCTAACTCCAAGAGGAGGTTCATGGCTGAAAACCCCAGGCAGAGAGTGGTTTCTTTCTCCAGCCTGGATTTAGGCACCTACCTCCCTGAAGGACAGGGCTTAGGCCACTCCCTTCTCCTCCATTGGCTAGCTTAGGTGGCTCCCCATGGTTGTGATAATTGGGTCTACAAGTTTACTGTAACTGTAAACTGAAATGTAAAGTATGTGAAAGTTCATAAAGTGTCGCAATCTATAAGAAATGTTGATGAGAAAAGGTATAAACGGGAGACAGACTGAATTAATCTAAACAAAAAGGCCTACTAACATAGCTCAAGGACTGTGTTGAAATTGTGCTTGGTGAAATGTGGAACTTGAAATGAATGAACTAAATGAATGCATATAAAGCTGATCTACTGGACAAATGATAAGGGGATGTGCTATTCCAGCTATCACTCCCTTTTTGGGTCCTTTCCATCTTTTGGGGGAAAAGATAGAACAGATGGAAGCTACTGAAACAAGCATCACCATCATTTGCTGGGACTCCAGACCACCTTCATCCTAATCCTAAAAGCTGGCCTGACCAGGCCAGAGACAGGGAACCAGAGGACGTCATCACCTCTACCAGTTCCAGATGAATCCCAAACACCACCTGAGATGACCTGGGATCAGACTAACAACAACAGCTTCAGCCCATCTCAAGTAACCTCTTCTCTTTTACCCAAAAGGACTGATATTACCATCTTTGATAGCATTTGGGAGACTGTCAAACAAGGGTGTTTTTCCTTGTAAAACTCTCTTCAGCTAAAGGGAAAGGGAACAAGAAATGTTGTATTAAGTAAGGCTTTCATTTTTACTTTACTTTTCAAATGTTTTAACTGTGTTTCCTTCTTTTATGTATCTTTAATGAAAGGTTTAAAAGGATTGCTCATGGTGTGTTTGCCATAATACTAAGCAGGCTGAGGTCTCTGTATACAAAACCCAAGCGCTTGTTTAATGTTGGAGTGTGACTGGGCTTTGTTAACACTTTTGGACTGTTTATTCCATCTACCTTAATACAACACCACTCAATTTTCCTGCTTTTATGAATCCTATTTTTAGGTGACTAATTTTTGCCATGCATTGTATAAGGCATCTAGGCAGGTAAATCAGGACTGTGTTTTCCACTCAGTGACATGGCACCTGAAATGTAGGCAGTGCAACCCTGAATGTTTTAATACTAATGTCTCTTGGTGGATCCAGCTGTTAGGATATAGATATTCAAGCCTGTCTGTAAAGGCCTATACTTTAAGAATTTAGGTAAATGTTTATCATTTAGCTAGTTACAGAGGTATAAAAGAAAGAATCTGTGTATGGGCCTTCTCTCACTGTGACAGTCTGAGGCCCTGTTCTTAGGCTAAGGCCTTTGGCTAAGCAGCAGAGGCAGCCATAAGCTGGGAAGCGTATGGTCACATCCTCACATTCCAAACTAGTCCTATTGAAATAAGACAATCTGGGGCTGTTAGGAAGGTGATCCGATCTATCACCTCCAGAGAAAGGGAAGAGCCTAGAAGATGTAAAAGGAAATTTAGTTTGATAGTTTTCTGTCTGGTAAGAATTCACTTACCAATAGACACAGCTGGGAAACCCCTATGTCTGTATAGATGTAGTTGTGCAATCCTCACTTCTGTATTGTTTTGTCATTCTAGTTCCCACTTTGCTATGTTTATTTGCATGGTCTCTGTCTGGTTCTGTGATTGTTTTTGTCTGCTGTATAATTAATTTTGCTGGGTGTAAACTAATTAAGGTGGTGGGATATAATTGGTTGGCTAATCATGTTACAATATGTTAGGATTGGTTAGGTAAATTTTAGTAGAACGATTGGTTAAGTTATAGCTAAGAATATTACTATATAAATTAGGGGCAAACAGGAAGTAAGTTGGGATTCAAAAATAAGGAAAAAGGAACTTGGATTTAAGCTTGCTGGAAGTTCACCCCAATAAACATCGACTTGTTTGCACCTTCGGACTTCGGGTATTGTTGCTCTCTGTTCATGCGAGAAGGACCAGGGAAGTGGGAGAGTGAAGGAATAAGCTCTCTAACACCAGCCCCGAAAGAATGATCTGTAGATGAAAGTGAACAATATGACATGAGAATTATTTCCATGAGAGATAGATGAACTCTTTGTGATTTACACATTTTTGAGCTACT
Source organism: Terrapene triunguis (assembly GCF_002925995.2). Lineage (NCBI taxonomy): Eukaryota > Metazoa > Chordata > Testudines > Emydidae > Terrapene > Terrapene triunguis. The sequence continues at coordinate 7,212,707 of NW_020699449.1, read as the reverse complement.
TTTCTAACCTAGGGTTACCATATTTAAAAAATAAAAA
>NW_020699449.1:7173455-7212270 GCF_002925995.2 Terrapene triunguis | reverse complement strand
TTTTCCCTGTCATGGCTCAGTACACGGGTTAACCAATGACTTCTGTATACCTTTTGTAACATGTCCAGAAAAAACGCACATGAAAATGCAGTGATGATCACCCTAACTTTTGCGTATAATGAGAGAGGATATGGGTTTGTGCCCAGAAGTTGGTTTGGATGTAGAATAATAAATGTTGTTAGTGAAATGCAGCAATGCTCTTGTGACAAATCCATCTCTCTAAAAAGTGTTATCTAAGTTCAAGTTGATGATTTCTTTGATAAGTGTTATAAATTTAGACCCCTTTTCTATAGTGGTTCATGAACCAATTCCAATGTCTTCAAATATATTTGTTCATAATATTCATCCAAACTGATGGATTCTTATTTTTTTTTGCAAACCATTCACTTCTGCTAATCATTATAGAGCTTTTTAGTGCATTTAAATCTGTTTTAACCTTTCCTTAATAATTTCCAGACCCACATGTTCTATTTAGGGGTAGAGGTAGGATTTTAAAATACTTATATTGGAGAAGTTGTTTGCAGAGATTTACAAAAGGATTTTGGTAATACAGCATGTATCCACTAGCAGAAATCCTGTTGATGGTAGCATCTCTCCACTGAATGAAACAAGCATAGAAATAAACACATCTGTCACAGTCATGGACACTATAGAAGAAGCGGCTTGCTTTTCTCATCTCTTCAGCAAGACTGAGTATTTCCCATTAAGGTGAAAAATCCTGTTGAGCTAATGTGATGGTCAGCAGGCTGCATGGGTTGAAAGACACTTACTGATAATGAGCAGTGCTATCATTCAAACAGTTACAGATGTAAAATGGAGAACAGTCTTGGTAATATAATTATTATTATATATGATATTGTTCCCTCCCTGCCCCCTAAACAGGCTTGAATCAACAGGGTCTTGAGGACATAGGTTATTAAGCCACTAGCCAGCTGAATAGGATCAATGTGTAGGGACAGTATGCTGCAGCCGCTGAAGGATGTAGCTGTGGGCATCCTTCCCCTATACATCAGAGAGGCATTTTACTGCCTCAAAGGGAATGGAGCTCCCTTTCTTTGGGCTCTATGCAATGTGAAGTATGCAGCCTTTTAGTTATGAAGTCCTTGAGGGCAGTAAGGTCCTCATCTCATTTTAGCACAATATAATACAAAGCCCACTACCCAGCAAATAATGAACAAAGATAACACTCAAATGTCACAGGAGTAAGAGAGTGGTGAAATTAGGTTGGATATGTCTAATGACATAACAATAAATCTAATATAAGACCAAGGATCTACCTTTTTGCATCGTGTCATGAAATATTTCTCTGTGGTCTTAGATTATGTGGTGTTTGTTGCCTTACTAGCTTTCTCATGTTGGCAAGCAGAATTCATGGTGTGGTGGTTTTCTGTCAGAGTTACTTTCAGGGACACAATTTCAACAGCAGCAGGAACATATCACATGTGAATGAATGGAAGCCCTGTTCCTTGGGATTTTTAATATGAGGCTGGACAAAACGCTGGAATATGTACTGTAGGAAACCTTTTGTATTGGCAGGGCAATGGGACTGGGTGACCAAATATTCCTCTTTCATCTCATAATTCTGACTCTTCTACAAATAATGGTGTTTGCTGCACAGAATTGTTGCTTGTAGTCTTCCATTTGAGCCAAATTCTTAGTTTCACCAATGCACTCAAGTTGCTAGATTTGACTCTGGCGGTGCAACTTCAGACATGCGTGAATGTAACACAGCAGGATTTGGCCTGGTGAGTTTTATTCTCAAATTACTTTCTGTTCTTCTGTCTGGTTTGGATATATTAAGAAGCTGAATAAATCTTCAAGGAAGACTAGCATTTGCTCTTCAGTTGCAAATGCAGGATGCATTCAGGCAAAACATTAGGCTGTAGTTCTTCCACACAGCAATAAGTTTGTGAGCTTGATGTTCAGTGGGTTTGTATTTTTTTTTTCCACCAGAGTCCATGAGTTAAGTGAACAGTTTGCCTTATATCTGCTTGATGTTCAAGGTCAATCAGTAACAAAAGTGTCCTACTGCATACTGTCCTTGTAACTCCCTATGGTCTGATTAATTCTATCCCACCATTGTTCGTGCACATGGGTATATTTCTCCAGAATATTGGTCTTTTATCACCAATCACTATGCAACCTTTTTCTTATAATTTACAAAATGCAAAGGATTCTTGTTCACATTTTTTTTAAATAAGCATTTGTATTCGTAACACATTTTCTTAGAATATTATTGAAGGCAGACTTTGGTTTCTTATCGAGTTCCAACTTTTACTTTCACAAAATGAAGAATGAACTCTAATAACTAAATGAAAAATTAATTTATTATGAGGAACACTTCTGCCATGGTAAGAACAAAAGAATCAGAAAAGATTTCACTAGAAGCAAGCATATTTGCAACAAAAGAACCAATTTTCCCTAACATAGTGAGTGAAAAAATGTTAGTAAAACATCTAAAGAATTTTTAAAAAGGAAGAAGTTATGAATCAACTGCATGGATATGCAAAGGGGAAAAATACATTTTGACGAGTATACAGCACAAAATACTAATGAATGATTAGTAAAAATAAAGTAAATGACTCCTCACAATCTTACATGTTCCATTTGACGAGGAAACTCTTCTTAACTAGAAAATTGCAGATACATATTGAAGCTGAGTCATGAAATGTAAAATATTTCAAACACCAATGCATAGTTTCAGAATGGCATGATACGACAATAAGAGCATGTATGTTAGGTTAAGAATAACATTGGTATCATTTATTTGTTCAGAAGTATGGCAGCCTTGCAACACTGTGAAGATTATGAACTGGGAAAGCCACTTTGAGAGGCATACTCAGCTTACAGCAACTGTAAAGATTCACACCTTGGACTTTATCTTTCTGTACATCTTCAAAAGCTAATTAGAAGCATAGAAAAGTAGTACTCGCTTGAGATTTGTGACCTGATTTATTATTTTCCATTATCCAGAGGAGTCTATGCAGGTATGGTTTCTAGGAAGTTAAAAAGAAATGTAGTATTTCAACAGTAGGGGAAATACTTTGCTGCATTGTCAAGATCAGTTTCTTTTCAACATTGGAACTAATTTTGGATGCCCTATATCAGAGAGTGAAACACTTATTATGCACAATAAATCTGGGTGCTGCTCCCACCTTAGGTGCACTCCATGTATCTGTCTTTGTATGGAAAATGCTCCGGTAACGGGTGGCTTTAAGGAAAAAATTGGCCAAAATGGGGACTGTTTGAACACACCACCCAACGAATGCAAATTATTCTACCCAAATATGTGAGATGAACTTCAGATCAGGCACAGAAGGTAAATGACCCCTACAGTAGCTCAATTGCATATAAACACCCTTCTAACATCTCATTGTGAATGGTGTGTGCCAACCCCTTTATGGCCCCCTTTTGGAGGCCCTGTAGTTCTACTACAGCCCCAGGAAAGCTGCTAATGTGAGGCTGCATGAAAGCAACCAATCAAGAGCCCAGCAGGCTCAGTTAAAAGGAGCTGCAGGGCCCTAGCAGGTCAGTTTCTGGCTGGGCCCAGAGGATCAAGGAATGATGCTCCTCTCTGGTCCCAGGAGCTTGAGGGTTAACCAGAGTTTGGTTCTGGCTGGAGCTGGGGCGGGGGAGAGCGCAAGTGTGCTAGCACTGAGAACTTTAACTCTGAGGTAAGGAGTGAAGATAAAAGGGGCCAGGTGGGAAGAAGCCCAGGGAAATAGCTGCTGAAGAATAAAGTTGAGTAGTACATGGCGGCTACTTTTAGGGTCCCTGGGTTGGAACCTGGAGTAGTTCGCGGGCAAGTGTTCTCCCACCAGGGAAATGGTGTAAACCCCAAGAAGAAGTGGACAAGGCTCGTTTGGAAGCCCAAATGAAAAGAGTAATTTGAAGAGCCCACAGCCAAGCCTGAAGACCCTGATGAACCCAGAAGGCAATCATTTTGATTGTGACCAGGCCAGAAAGCCACACTACTGAAGACTTCTCCCCCGCACCTCACCCTGACCACGGTTAACAACCTACAGGAGATGCCAAGAGTGGAAAAGGACTTCAGTAACATACACAGCGCCAGGAGGTTCACACGCTGTTAGTCCCCCCCCATTACACTCCGTTATAGTGCAGTGATTGTCAATATGTTTGTACACAGCTGTCGCACTTGAACAAAACATAAAAACAGTTTTAGGAAGTCTTTATATGGGTTCCTGCCAGCTCCCAATTCAGACAATATCTCGTATTGCTGGAATCTTTCAAAATGGAAGAAACTCTGTGACATTTCTACACTTGCTAGTGGAAAAAGCCAAATCCAAACTGTTGCATCAGAGAAACTAGAAGCAGGAAAGGCACAAGAGTTGGTTCTTTTTATTTTTTTAAATCTTATTAGGTTTATCATTCAAACTTCAGTTGCCAAGGAAGTTTGGTATTTGATTCACTTTATCCATCCTCATTACCTAGTATTCTATCTGAACACCTTGCAAGCAGGGTAGTGTCTCCCAGAGAGACTGTGTAACTTGCCCAAGGTCTCACAGGAAGCCTGGAAGAGCAGGAAATTGACCTTGTGTTTTCCTGTGCCACAAGCTAGTGCCCTAACCACTGGCACATCTTCCTCTCCTCCTGGAGTAAGTCAGAAGGATAGGTACTGTTGCACTATAATGTCATTTGAAGTCTACCCTAGTATTATACTCTGAGAACCATTGCACTGCTGGATGTTGATGTGGAGTAGGCTCTTGAGGTCTAATTTTTAAAAGCATTAAGCTTGCACCTGTACACTTGCCAAGATTTACTTCCACAAGACACTGTACCTGGTGGTGAGACTATTGAACCTCTGCTGAGAAAAGGGAAAAACTGAAAGCCAACATAAAAGAGCATGGAATAAAATATTAAGCAGAAACAAACCACCATAAGAAGCGCAACAAATCTGCAGTCAGACAGCACCATATCATAGAGGAAAAAGTTGCCTCAGCCCACTAGTAGATAAGAGTACTCCATTTCCTTATGTTCACAATTAAAATATCTCTCTTCATACTGCAACTAAAGAGCTGCAAATGTGGGACCCTTCCTTGCTGAGGATAATTGTGTGGCAACCATCTGCGATGTGGGCAGTTGTATATAGACTCAAACTATTGGAAGCAATTCAAGGGGAACATCTCAAAAGCCATGGTAAAACAGGGACATATAATTAAAAAGGGAATGCAGTAAGAGTGAAAGAAAACCATAAAACACAAGTAGGAGAATAACGAGGAATTAAATAGCCAACAATGCAGCATGCTATTTGCATTATGTACATTCCCAGAGTTTTTTATCCTTGCAGGTGCAGCTGTTGCTTAGTGATGGCCAAAAGAACAAGCAGATCCAGAAACCTGTTTGATGCACTGAGAATCCAAAAAGACAATTTGCACTTTATGATGGTGAGGTGGTAAATGACCTTTATGATTCACTGCTTAACAAAACACCTGACCAGGATGGAGATCCTCTTGGCAAAGTCCTGAGTTTTCTGGTAGGCTATATATTTTTTAAAAAATGTGGTGTATGAAACACTGGCTCAGGCAAGAGAGACAAGAACCAAGTGAGAAACTGACCAATTTTTTGCCTGATTACACCAACTAGCCTTCCCTTGTGAGTTTGTTCGATTTAGATCGTGAAATTGTGCATCATTGCCCATCAAGCAGACTGTGAAAAAGCATTCTTAGCAAAACAGAGTCTATGCTGGATAGACTTTGGGATGTTGGATGAGCTCTGCCAATTCCACGCCTGTAGGCTGAGTGTATGGGGAATGATGTGTGTCCTCTGTTAGCTAAAAGTGTATGAGGCAATGAATTCAGCAGACAAAGTCTCAAAAAGTAAAATTGGATCTCAAAACACTGGCAGAAGATGCATTAGGTCATACCCACTGCCTGAAGGATATCCTGTTTGCTCCAGCATTTGGAAAGAAGCATCAACAATGTGGCAAGAAAAAGTATACGTCAAAACACATCCTCCTTAATGACTATTAGTCTCAGTGTGTTTTTGCACATGATTAAGGCATCTCCCCGATAATCAGTTCCTTAACTTCTTTTTTAGCTGTAAAATCATATTTACAAATCTGCTTGGGCATATTAATCTGTAATAGCTATTGTTTTGTTAAATGTATTGTCCTTTTCAAGGATAGGAGCTATACACTTGATGCACTCTCACTTAGACCCAGATAGAGCTGGGCTTATTACTATTCTGGATGTGTAGGGGAGTGGTTACCCGCTCCTGCCCTGAGGGATTTAAAACAGCCCTGAAGTAGAGCTGTGGAAGGGCAAGAGGCCTGGGCTGATTGGGAGGAAGCAGGCTCAGCTGGGGCCACGCCCCAATCAGGGCCCAGATGGCCCTATAAAGGCTTGAGCCAGGAGGTGAAGCAGACAGTCTCTCTCTGTGTTCAGAGGGAGATGGGCCTGGCTGCAGGGAGCTAGAGACAGGGTACCGGAGCGGAGTAGGGCTGGGGAAAGGCAGGGGAGGTGGGGAGCTCCAGCCTGGAAAGCCCCCAGGCTGTGGCCTCGCATTGGTCTAATAGGTACTGGGGGTTGCAGAGGGCAGCCCAGGGGTAGGCAAAGGCAGCAGGTTCAAGCCCAATCTTGCCTGTGATGAGTGGCTGATACTGCAGTCTGCCTCAGGGTGCGGGGGCTAGTTGGTGACTGGCAGTAGCCTTATACTGAGGTGAGGTGGGGCTAGTGGGTGTGGGTTCCCCTGGGATGGGGAGACTTAGAACTGTGGGGATACTGTCAGGGGGAAGCCCCCCAGATAAAAGGGCACCAGGGTCCGGGAGGGACACAGGGCCAGCGGCAAAGCGGATCACTGGCCTGCAGAGGGCGCTCCAAGGCTGGCAGAGCTAATTCCCGGAGACGACCAGCAGGAGGAGTCTGCACTGCTACAGGGTACTAATAATGGCTCTCAAAATTCTTTATAAATAGCACCATCTCAGTACTTTGTCAGGCATGAAATTTTGTAAGACTGAAACATTTTGAATAAAGGGTCAACTGTATTCTTCCCTATCCCTCATCTGTGCAAAGCACCCCAGGCTCCCTTTAAATTCTTCGGTCTCAAAGGGCCTCCCCTGCCGTCTCTCACTCAGTGACCTCATGTCTGTAATAGAATATGGTACAGTTATTTGTATTAATCTCATTTGCTTGCTTTGACTATATCTCCTGAATCACTGCCCATGACAGACTGTGTATGTATGTCAGTAGGACTCTTACCCTGGAAGTTAGTATGAACTGATAGGACACAATTTATTACTGAATTCCTTGTATTTCTAATGTGCTTCAACACAAGGACATAAACTCCATGTCCTTCAGCAGCATGCGCAAGATGTGCAAGTTTGTGGCACTGCACCCCAACTATGAACGGAAGCTGTGAGTGGGTATGAGAGGGAATAACACTACACTGCAATCACAGGGGTTGACTGCACTTGGACTTAAGGCACAGCCTAAAGTGCATAAGCAATCTAGCCCTCTTAATTGCGGTAGCAATAGCAAGAACAATCCACTTCCAAATGTGAAAAATTAACTGGGAGTTGCAAAGAACATTAAAGGGTAAGAATATTACTGAATATGGGCCTTACTCTGTGCCACTGAAGTTCATCACGGTTTGTTTAATTTAATTAATTTATTTATGGCTATTGACTTCAATTATACAGGAATGGGCCCTGTATTTTTTTGGAATTATGCCACTTCCTGAGCTTGGAAAATAATGCATTTTTAGCAGCATAAAAATATTGCATAGTATAAAACTGTACAGCCATGGTTACGGACGCTTCATTAAGGAAACTATTCCTGATGCAATGTTAGTTTTATAGACAGTAAAAGTCTTAAAATTCTCTGATAAGGTTTTTTTTTTTAAAGAAACCTAAAAGAGTATAGTGGCTAAAATGCCAGGTTAGAAAAGCTAAAGAGTGAAATCAAGGGACCAGTGAAGGTGTGAATAGAGCAACATAATTATTCTGGTCCATATGCATTCGCTGTGTATTCTGTATGTGGTAATGACAGGTACTGAATGCATCAGAGAAAGGTGGCATTTCTTCCCCTGCGCGCACACACACACACACCCTTCATTAATGCACTTACCTGAATGTCCAACGCTAAAACAGCAAGAGGAAATACTTAGGACCTTATTTCTTAAATTCCAACTGTGTATTTTATGACCTGAAACAAGACTGGTAAATCTTATAAATTTAGTAACACTTATCCTAACCAATATAATGAAAAGTGCTCTTCTTATACAGTTTTTCAATACATTTCAATTTTCCAATATATAGTCTCTCTCTCTGTGTGTGCATCTATTTCTGACTGAGCAGTTACCCTTGTGTGTAGCTTTTGCCACAAAATTGTGCCAACAGCATGGATGCAAAACAGACTTTGTATGCACAAATCTCATATCTAATCAAGCGCCAATGGATTTTGCACATTCAAACGCTATCATTTTTTGTGCAGGCATGTGACACGAACATGATACAGTTCTGCGGTGACCTAGAATCCTACTTTCGACGTCTCCGACTCAAAGAATATTTCCAACATACCTCTGAACAGCATACTAACCCACAGAATCCCCCCTACCAGCACTACAAAAAAAAAGGATTCTGCGTGGACTCCTCCGGACGGTCGTAACAACAGACTGGATTTCTACATAGATTGCTTCCGTCAACGTGCAAAGGCTGAAATTGTAGATAAGCAACATCACTTGCCCCATAACCTCAGCCATGCTGAACACAACGCCATCTACAGCCTCAGAAACAACCCTGACATCATTATCAAAAAGGCTGACAAAGGAGGTGCTGTCGTCATCATGAATAAATTGGAATATGACCAAGAGGCTGCTAGACAGCTCTCTAACACCACATTCTACCAGTCATTATCCTCTGATCCCACTGAGGATTACCTAAAGAAACTACACCATCTGCTAAAAAAACTCCCTGACAAAGCACAGGAACAAATCTGTACAGATACATGCCTAGAACCCCGACCAGGGACATTCTATTTGCTACCCAAGATCCATAAACCTGGAAATCCTGGACGCCCCATCATCTCAGGCATTGGCACCCTAACATCAGGCTTGTCTGGTTATGTGGACTCTCTCCTCAGACCCTACGCTACCAGCACTCCCAGCTATCTTCGAGATACTACTGACTTCCTGAGGAAACTACAATCCATCGGTGATCTTCCAGAAAACACCATCCTGGCCACTATGGACGTAGAAGCCCTCTACACCAATATTCCACACAAAGATGGACTACAAGCTATCAGGAACAGTATCCCCGATAATGTCACAGCTAACCTGGTGGCTGAACTCTGTGACTTTGTCCTCACCCACAACTATTTCACATTTGGGGACAATATATACCTTCAAGTCAGCGGCACTGCTATGGGTACCCGCATGGCCCCACAGTATGCCAACATTTTTATGGCGGACTTAGAACAATGCTTCCTTAGCTCTCGTCCCCTAACGCCCCTACTCTACTTGCGCTACATTGATGACATCTTCATCATCTGGACCCATGGAAAAGAAGCCCTTGAGGAATTCCACCATGATTTCAATAATTTCCATCCTACCATCAACCTCAGCCTAGATCAATCCACACAAGCGGTCCATTTCCTGGATACTACTGTGCTAATAAGCGATGGTCACATAAATACCACCCTGTACCGGAAACCTACTGACCGCTACACTTACCTACATGCCTCCAGCTTCCATCCAGGACACACCACACGATCCATTGTCTACAGCCAAGCTCTAAGATATAACCGCATTTGCTCCAATCCCTCAGATAGAGACAAGCACCTACAAGATCTCTATCAAGCATTCTTAAAACTACAATACCCACCTGCTGAAGTGAAAAAACAGATTGACAGAGCCAGACGAGTACCCAGAAGTCACCTCCTACAAGACAGGGCCAACAAAGAAAATAACAGAACACCACTAGCTGTCACCTTCAGCCCCCAACTAAAACCTCTCCAGCGCATCATTAGAGATCTACAACCTATCCTGAAAGATGATCCTTTACTCTCACAGATCTTGGGAGACAGACCTGTCCTTGCTTACAGACAACCCCCCAACCTAAAGCAAATACTCACCAGCAACCACACATCACTGAACAAAAACACTGACCCAGGAACCTATCCTTGTAACAAAGCCCGATGCCAACTCTGTCCACATATCTATTCAAGTGACACCATCATAGGGCCTAATCACATCAGCCATACCATCAGGGGCTCGTTCACCTGCACATCTACCAATGTGATATATGCCATCATGTGCCAGCAATGCCCCTCTGCCATGTACATTGGCCAAACCGGACAGTCTCTACGCAAAAGAATTAATGGACACAAATCTGACATCAGGAATCATAATACTCAAAAACCAGTGGGAGAACACTTTAACCTGTCTGGCCATTCTATGACAGACCTGCGGGTGGCTGTCTTAAAACAGAAAAACTTCAAAAACAGACTCCAACGAGAGACTGCTGAGCTGGAATTGATATGCAAACTAGACACAATCAACTCAGGGCTAAATAGGGATTGGGAATGGCTGAGCCATTACAAACATTGAATCTATCTCCCCTTGTAAGTATTCTCACACTTGCTTCTTATCAAACTGTCTGTACTTGGCTACCTTAATTATCACTTCAAAAGTTTTTTTTTTCTCTTACTTAATTGGCCTCTCAGAGTTGGTAAGACAACTCCCACCTGTTCATGCTCTCTGTATGTGTGTATATATATCTCCTCGATATGTTTCACTCAATATGCATCCGAAGAAGTGGGTTGTAGCCCACGAAAGCTTATGCTCTAATAAATTTGTTAGTCTCTAAGGTGCCACAAGTACTCCTGTTCTTTTTGCATGACAAAAGATGCACATGCATATGTACATGGAGGTTTGGTGGAGTCCACTATGAAAATGGCCTTAAATATCTCATCCTCTGAACTTTTATTAAGCTCAAAACTTTGGGCAGCTAGTTCCACGGTTCATCACTGTGTGCGTTAAAATTTTTGTATATATTTTAATTTGATAGAATCTCTTATGTTGTCAATCAAGGTAAATAGGAATGTCCAAATAGCCTTCAAGATAACCTCTCTTTTTATACACCTCTATTGTCTGTCTCTTTTCCACTTCTATTCAAATTAAATAACTTACACTCTCCCTAAATAAAAGCCCCTACTGATACCTCATAAACTTTGTCCCCTTCTGTGGACTGTAAGTTCTGAAATGTTTTCTGAGATGAGTTAACCAAAACTGAAATCAATATTGAAGGTTGTGACACCGTCAGTCCATACAATGACCCTATATTTTTCATATATTCGAATAACTTCTTAATAGAGCATATTGCCTCTCTTACTACTGATGGGCCTTTTGCCAATATCATTTTTAAATATCCCTATGTTGCCTTCTCTCTTTCCTGAGAGGTTATAACTAATTCGGAACCCATCAGTATGTACAAGACAGTAGTTTTAAATTGCTTCTTTTAGTGTTTGAAACCACCTCATCCCTCTCTGCTTGAAACTGCCACAATTGTCCATACAAATTAGAGCCATACTCTATCAGATAAAAAGAATCAAAATTCTTCACAGGAAGGTAAGAGTGAAATTTCTGAGATTTTATTTCTACTTCAACTGAAAGCTCACTGAATTGGTTGGAGCCATTTTGCCTAGCTCTACCCAGGACAAAAATACAGATTTCCAAAAAGCCTATAGACCAATTAAATGAAGGGTCTTTGTTTCAAGGAGAGAATTCCAGTTTTTTGTTGTTTTTTAAGCCCTACTTTTTTCATCACCATTTGAGGAGTAGATGTAGTTTAAGTTTCTTCAGTTAATGTAATCTGTGATGCAGGAGAAAACTTTGTTAATATTATGCTCCGTTCAGAATGTTTTACCACATCTTAAATGCTATATCCATTCTAGAGCACCTCCAGGTCCACAGCATATAAAATGAAAAAAGTATGAGAGCAGAATAACTTTTGTCTTTAGATTGCAATCAATTCTTTAGGTAATTTAAAAACAAAACTCCATTTTTTAGATGCATCCTATGTCATTAAAAAACTTTCCAGGGACATGGCTTACTAGGAAGGAAGAGGACATTAACTTGCATTTGCTTTGTATCAGGTCCAATGGAAAAATTCCCTTGGTCAAGCCCATTTTCCTCTCCATCATGGGTTAGATCTATTGTCTGATAAACGTGGAGTTTTTTTCCTGTGACAGAGTACATTTTTAGGCCCAGATTCAGCACAGCACTTAAGGATATGCACAACATTAAGTACATGATAGCCTCATTGACTTCCAATGGAACCTCTTGTGCTTAAAGTGTAGTATGTACTTAAGTACCTTACTGAACCAAGCCTTAGTCCTTCTATTTTTTGTTCAGAATTGTAATCTAACTTGTCAGTTTTTTTTTTTTTTTTTTAACCTCCTGAACTGCTCCTGATCATTACGTGAAACTAAAGATACACTGGACACAATGTTGCTGCTTTGTGGTGATTGTTGGGTTTTGTTTTATTTATTCCCAAGAAAGTATCAGCGGGAAGACAACAAATAGAATTATATGGTAGATTAAATCAAATGATGTAAATTCCTCTGAACATAAGAGTTCCTTCTTACTGTATTATGCTGAAAGCCATACACTTAGCATAAAAACATTAAAAAATATGAACAAGGGTCTATTTAACTAGGGGAAAGAAACTGATGGTATTTTTCTATCTACCCATCAAGTAAAATGGCATGGTCAATATTAATTAGATCCCTTTAAAGTACATGGAGTGCGAGGAATGGTTTTTTATGCACATATTGGAAAAGGATGGAACATTGGTTAATAGTACATTGTAAAAGTTACATCAATAGTAAGACACTTGAGGCCACATGTTCTAGTTAGCAATGTACTTAGTTACAAGTTCCAGTCACAAACTCACACAAAGTTCAGGAGCCTGTGGATCCAGAGCTAGCTAGAAAGAGTCTAGATGCAAATTTGGCCCTGTATATGAATCTACACCTCCCCAAAATTCAGAGGTGTGCTGATCCAGAATTTTGGTTCTGGCCTCTCTACTGAATATTCCAGGATTCCACAAATCCAATAAGCTAAAATTACCTTTTTAATGGGTAAAATCCTGGTCAGATGGAAGTCAATGTGAGTTTTGCTGTTGACTTCAATGGGGTCAAGATTTTACCCAGTGACTTTAACTAAAGCAGAACAAGACAAATGAGAGACTGCACAGTGAGAAGTCCTTATTTTAGAAACTAAATTTAGCCACACTTCAGTCTCCACCCCTCTCCAGCTGCTTCCATCGGACAAATATTTTGACCTCTGCCATGCAGAATGATCTAGAGATCTTAAAGGGTATTTCCACACAGCCTGCAGCAGTGAGCCTCCCATCATGGGTCAACACATGCAGGCTTGCTGGGCTCATGCTACAGAGCTAAAAATAGCCGTGGAGATGTTGAGGATCAGGCTGGAGCTTAGGTGCTGAAGCATCGGGAGGGGGATTGGCTTCAGCACCCGAGCTCCAGTCTGACCCACAACTTCAAAGCACTATGTATGTAGGTACTGTCAGAGTACTAGCACAAGCCCAAGTCTGGCAATACCAGCCAGGAGGCTTGCTGCCGTAGACTGTATAGATGTACCCAAGGATACAGGAACATGACAGTCACCACTGTTCTTAAAGCTCCATATATAAAAAGAGCGAAGTTGATTTCATCCCTAGGAAACCTGAATAATCTGGCTCTAGGAGAGTGAATTACAGGGAGACCAAAGCTACCCCTAATCTGGGACCAGAGAACAGGACTACAGCATGGGTCCTTATGTCTTCTCCTCTCTTGGGCTGGAGTAACAACTGCAGCTGTTTAGTGCTAATTGCATGTTGTGTTGGTTACATTGGCATGGGTGCAGTGCCAAGCCAGAGGCTACACTCCAATCTTCTCCCTAGCTGGGTCCCTTTACTGTGATTCGGGTTTTCATACAGACTCCTGCTGCTGCATGCAAGGAAGCTAGAGCCATCTAGACATCTGCAGACCCACCTGCACACACCCAATTGCAGAATCAAAATGGTGTGGAAGTTCTTAGATTAGATCTTCACAGCACAGGTGAATTTGACCCTCAATATATTTTTTTCCATCCTATTCATAGTCCATACATGCTATCCCTGTGATGTTTGTGCCCAGTACCCAATTTCCTGCAGTTATCTAATTGGCCCTACCCTGCTACCTTTTCAAAAGTACAAATCCTAGAATATCAGGGTTGGAAGAGGCCTCAGGAGGTCATCTAGTCCAACCCCCTGCTCAAAGCAGGACCAAGCCCCAACTAAATCATCCCAGCCAGGGCTCTGTAAGCCTGACCTTAAAAACCTCTAAGGAAGGAGATTCCACCACCTCCCTAGGTAACCCATTCCAGTGTTTCACCACCCTCCTAGTGAAAAAGTTTTTCCTAATATCCAACCTAAACCTCCCCCACTGCAACTTGAGACCATTACTCCTTGTTCTGTCATCTGGTACCACTCAGAACAGTATAGGTGATTTTGAGCAACTCTATTTTTGGGTGTCCAACTTGAGACCTCTTAATGGAGCCTGATTTTCAGAGGACAGGCACTCAGCTCTTCCTGAAAATAAGGCTACTTTACAAGTTTCAAGTTTGGCAGCCAAAAACAGGTACCCAAAATCACTTGCCAGCCTTGAAAACGTAGAACTATTTTCTTATGATGTCTAGCCACTGTAACATCTCCCCCCAACAACCACAAAGTACAGCAGAGGCTGTATGTAACAATGTCTTTCCTGTCTTCTCACCAGCAGTGAACTTATGGTCATGATTAAAGTATGCCCTTAATACATGCTGAGTGCATTATTGAAACCATGATGACAGACAGGATTCCTGGCTTCCTAACTGATGGGATTATTCCTCCGGCCCATAACCCATATACCTAACAGTTGCCAGGAAGTGCCAGAGCTGGATGCCATAATACTTGTTAACTATTAATGTCTCACATGTTCTCCGCATAGGGGGCTACCTTGTGCCTATTGCCTATAAGTCACAGCCTCAGTAGGGGAGCAACGGAGCTGCAGTGCTATAGGGGTAGTTTGAGAAAGTATTGGGGGGGGGGCCCCCTGGCATGCAGATGGAACACAGAGGCTGCATCTTTGTTTAGCCTCCATAGTGCCCTTGGCTTCTCTCCTCTCTATACTTTATGGCGTGATGTATTTTCCAACTGTCTTGGCTACGAAGACTGTTATATAGTCTGTAAAATAGCTGATGGAACCAAGCAAAGCACCTGAGTCTACTTCACTATACTCATGTTTGCGAGTAGTTACAGACGGAGTCCCACTGAAATCAGCATGACCACTTACAGTGAGGAATGTTTACTCATGTAAGGATTACTTGGGCTTTAATGTGTCTAAACAATGCACTGCAAAATGCTGAGTTGTGGGGAGGTAGCTAGTGCAATACTTCAGTGATCTGTGTCATGTCCAGTCTTAGTCTGTATGTTCAAAGAAATGTGAAGATGAAATTACAGTGAGATTAGTAACAAAAATCAGTGAGGACAAAGAAACCATATTAAGAGGCCCCAGAAGATAAGACAGAGGGTCAGAAAATGATAGTAGCCTTGCCAGTTAAGATCTCTTGGGACAAAATCAATCCAAAATATAGATATTCAGTAGGCAGGAAGTCTAGTAAGCAGTAACACTTTAAAAAAAAAAAAAAGAGTAGAGCTAAGCAATTTTTTTTTTTCAGTTTGGTGGTCAAGCGCTCTCCTCTCCTACCCCCTCCCCGCAAAAAGTTTCAGTTTTTTAATCAAAACTGTGTTGTTGTTGTTTTTTTTATGGAAAAAAAATTCAGATCAAATGAAACACTTTGAATGTCACAGTGAAACGATATTTTAGAAGTGAAACGTCAATTTGTAATGATGGTTTTCAACAATAAACTGTTTTGTCATTTTCAGAATTTTTTATTTCAGTTTAGATGAAATAAGCTGTTCACTGAATTCAACCTGAATTCACAAATAGTTCTGGTGTCCTGAAAAATGCATTATTTTGTTTGGTGCATTGGAGAAATCCGTTAATAGTTGATCTCTTCATGCTCTGGTGAGATGGCACTGGAACACTTTGTTCAGCTTTGGACACATCAATGTTCAGTTCTGGACATGCCACTGAATTTTTTTTAATGGTTTGCTAATTAACCGAGAATGGATTTTTGGAATAGCTTCTTGATTCTGACATTGCCCACTGCCCATTTTCCCATCACATAGCTTTCTCCATCAGTGGATGAGGGGCTAATAGGTTAATAATGCTCCTCAGTTCGATCATCTCCAGGGACAGCCCCGAAGCCAAGATAATCTCCCTTAAAATGGGCAAGTCAAGCCCTCCGTTAGAATTGTAATAAATGGTACTTGTGTGGTTAACTAAAAAAAATCTCCTATAACTACTTTCCTGAAAGAGTCAGATTCGGGAGAAGCCAGAGCTAAAAATCATAAGGGATAAAGACACGCCAAAAAACCCCCAACCAAATGGTGGATTAGAACAAGGTCAGTCACCGTGTTAACAAGCTTCAGATTTATGAGCCGCTAAACCTGCCAGGCAGAGAGACTGACTGGACACTGTGATGGGCAAAGCCAGCTGCAGTCAGATTTGCTTCAGATCTGAAGGCCTCGGAAATTGAATTATTGAGTCTAAATCAGTTGTGGGAATACCAAGAGATCACATCGAGGAAAACTAATTTCACAAGCTATCAGAGAATATTTCGCTGGCCTGCTCCCACTTAAACTCCGCTTCTGAAAAACAAAAGAGGTGCTTTGCACTCAAGTTTAAAATAAAACCTTTGTAACTGGAGATTGAGCTTTTTAGCTGTAATCCATTTCTATGAGTAATTTCTACTAGAAGTAAATGTAAACTGTATTTGATAGCTTCGGGAGTGTCTTCATAGAGCTCTTGCATATTAATGAGAACATCTCAAACACGAGTGGAAATGGACAAAAACAGCAACCAAAACTGGACTAGTAAGAATAATTGAAGGAGCAGAGTCTAAACCTGCTTGCTTCTGAAATCAGTGGAAAAACTCCTATATATTTCACACTAAGCAGAATCAGGCTTTTTGAGACAATCTGCATTTAGGAAGGTTAGATGGAAAGACAGAAGGAACTGAAGTCTTGTGTCTTGGAAAATGCCAAGGCTACAGGGCTTGAACAGCGAAAAGGGAACTTGCTATTCCTCTCTATAATAATCTTACATTGATTAAAGAGACCAGTATCTTCCATAAACCCATCCCCACTCCTCCTCATCAGAGTTATAACATGGAGAGAGACCACATTAGAGCAGTTGTCAGGGATGTGTCATACGTATAGAGAAAGGTAGTGCAAAGAAGGGTGTCTTGGCTGGAAGGGAAATGTGGGAGTATCAGGGTTTTCTCTATGTGAGCAGGCAAACAGTTACAGAAAATAAAATGAGCCTATACACTGACATATAATCAAAGTCCCCAGAGGATTAACTGAACTTTGATACTTCCTGAACATTTCCCATACACATCCAGTACTGAAACCAGAGTGAGTATATTCACCAGCACTAGGAAATGCACTTCTGCACAAGCAGACATATCTTGGACTGCCTTGTGCTCCATTTAAATGACACACCAGCTGCATGGAAGAGACTACAATTCATCATGACTGATGTTTTTTCACCCATTATATTTCTCTTGTTATATTTTTTTACATTTTCCTCTAGTTTAATGTTGTTCTTTGTTTGCTGGACTTTTTAATTTCCTTTCCCCCCCTTTCCTTTCCCCAGACTGTATTTAGATTTATATCTAGCTCCCTTGTCTTTCCTCCCATTGGCTCAATTGGTTTGAAAAAGATAATCTTTTACGACTTTCCTTTCAATTTTGTTTTCACCTGTTTGTAATTGTTCTTTTCCCTTTTCATTTTTATTAGTGTTCTACCACTGTAGGTGCCTTATGTCCTACTAGATATGATTTTAAAGCCTTGTTGGTCACTCTCCCTTTCTTATCTTACATAGGGTAGTTCCTGCTTTTCCTACATTTTGTGCTACTTTAGGAATTGATCCTGTGACGGGTTGGATCACAGAAACCCCCTAGGGAGCTGCCACCCGATGTGCCAAGACTACCCCTGCTTCTGTTTTCCCTGCCAGCTCAGGACTCCAGCACCCCGTCTTGCTGAATTAGACACTCCAGTCCACTTCAGTACAGACCCAGGGTCTGAATCACTTGTCCCAATGCTGCAAGTTTACCCAAAAACAGCTCACAGGAGTGTGCTTGTCTTTAGCACTCAGATGCCCAACTCCCAATGGGGTCTAAACCCAGATAAATCCGTTTTACCCTGCATAAAGTTTATGCAGGGCAAACTCATAAGTTGTTCGCCCTCTATAACACAGATAGAGAGATATGCACAGCTGTTTGCTCCCCCAGGTATTAATACATACTCTGAGTAAATTACTAAATAAAAAGTGATTTTATTAAATACAGACAGTAGGATTTAAGTGGTTCAAAGTAGTAACAGACAGAACAAAGTAAGTCACAAGCAAAATAAAATAAAATGCGCAAATCTATGCCTAATCAAACTAAATACAGATAATCTCACCCTCAGAGATGCTTCAGTAAGTTTTTCTCAGACTGGACACCTTCCAGGCCTGGGCACAATTCTTTCCCCTGGTACAACTCTTGTTCCAGCTTAGGTGTTATCTAGGGGATTCTCCATGATGGCTCCTCTCTGTTCTCTTTCACCCCTTTATATATCTTTTGCATAAGGCGGGAATCCTTTGTCCCTCTGGGTTTCCACCCCCCCTCACTGGAAAAGCACCAGGTTAAAGATGGATTCCAGTTCAGGTGACATAATCACATGTCACTGCAAGACTTCATTACTCACTTGCCAGCACACACATATACAGGAAGACTCAAAGGTAAATACAGCCATCTGCAGACAATGGGAGTCATCAAGATTCCAAACCATCCTTAATGGCCCACACTCTACATAATTACAATAGGCCCTCAGAGTTACATTTTATATTTCTAGTTTTAGATACAAGAGTGGTACATTTATACAAATCAGATGATCATACTCAGTAGATTATGCACTTTGTAATGATACCTTACAAGAGACCTTTTGCACGAAACTATCCCAGTTACATTATATTCACTTATATTTTTATAAAACCATATAGACTGCACAACGTCACAGATCCAAAAACCGTTGAAGTCAGTGAGGTTAACTGACTTGAAAGGGCTTTGCATCAGGCCCATAGGGAAAGACCAACTCAACCAAACTTAAAGTGCAACTCCCAATGAAGTTTGTTGATCAAATTGAGCAGTGGCATACATGGCTGCATGAGGTACATATTGCTCACTGCCCATTTTCCCATCACGTAATATCAAAGATGTAAATAGCAAGGTAGTTTAACTTGCACTGGTTCTGCCTTGAGAGTAAAGGTGGAAGGCAGACACGTAGCAGGAAATCAATTAATTGTTGGCTGTAAAATAAAGCCAGATACCCTACCTTTTGCCCTTACACTGCTCTGATTTTCACAGTACACCCACCATGTCAAGGAGACTGACATTGCCCTTAATTGCTCAAATTCACCCTTCCGAGTTCTGAAGTGCTGGACATCACCTCCATCTATGACTCTCTGAAAGGAAGCCCAGTAAGGGTCTAGCTATGTGTACTTTTAATCAGTTACATCAATTCAAATCTTTGGGCTTTGGGGCTTAGCAATGAATTGTTTCTCTTCTCGCTTGTAAGTGATGCCTTCCCCTACCTCCCGTTAAGTCCCAGTGCATTAACAGCAAAAACATGTACTTTGTCATACTGATGATTGGGAGAAGCCAAAGTCGCAGGCTGGGAAGAAGAAAAAACTTGAAGTTGATGGTGACCAGGACCATGGCCAGAAAAATAAATCAAAAAATTGCACATATTTCCATAACAGCTGGAAGAAAAAAGATAAGTGCCATGGATGTAGAAACATAAAATCAGCACAGCTGTGATCAAACAATTCATGTAGGATTGATGACCAAAAGGCTTCCCGTTGTTCTTTGGGGCAGGAAATGTATCCTCTTATGTATTTGTACAGCACCTTGCATGCTGGGTCCCCCATGCTGATTGGGGGCCCCTGACTGATCTTGCAATTGGGATATTTACTAAAAATGTTTGGTCTAGATTGTGCAACCCTTACTCCTTTTGATGAGTACTTACATGAGGAGTCTCACTGAAGTCACTGGGACTATTTGCATGAGAAAGTAGTCACCATGTTAGGGAGGCACAATCTAGCAAGGAGGAAAAAAATAAAACTATAATTTAAATATGTAGGGAAATAGGGTAGTTTTTTCCATTATGTATATTCATATTACTTAGGATGATGTACTGTCTGGCTATTTCACTGCAGATACATCTTTTTGTACTGTGTTTTATAGGCTGGTACACTCATTAGTGAGAACAACAATATTATCTCTTAATCCAGCAAGGTATAATCCTTAATTATAGATCCATAAACCCCAAACAAATTTCCACAAAACTCTGGAAGTGACTGGTAATCACCGTATTACCTAGCAAAATGCAAGGGAAGGGGGAGAAGTATGTTAGTATTCTACTAGGTGGCCACTTAGCATTTGCATTCCGACTCTGAACATATTAAATCTCCCTTGTTGAAGGTTCATTAATTCATATCAGCATGAAATACCAAGGTAGTTTGTGTGTCTGGACACTGCTTTAATTCGATCTCCAAAAATAACCTTGGAAGGAAGTCAGTCTGCAAATGACAAGTTTGAATAAACATGTGAGTACATAATTAAAAATATTTCTTCAAAGGTTATAGTCTCGACTATATCAGAGACCTGTCATAATGAAGTACTGAAAAATAAAAGAACAGAACTGGAGTTAAGTCCAGCTGCATCATATACTGCTCCAAAATAAAGAGGAAACGAGTTGTATTTCTGAGTCAGTGCATCCAAAAGCTTGTGGGCTGGTGTAGCTTATTCCACACTGCTTGCTCAGTGCTGTGCCTGGAGCCACAATCTTAGCCCTCCATTATACATTGTATATTATATATGGAACCATGACTTTCCCTTTAAATTTCCTTGTCCTTGTTAACCTGTATCACAACCTTAACTTAAAAATAGTTTTTTGCCTGTGGATTCCACTAGCTGCAGTCAACAGAATAATCATAACAATAAAAAAGACCAAAGTGGGAAAGCAAATGTCAGGCAAGTTATATAACCTTCCAGGAGACACTAACATTTCCTCTGCATAATTGATAGAAGTCTGATCAGAGAGGACACTCATTTGACAACTCTGCATAATAAATTATTGCTTTAATATTTAAACCGCTCTTTCTTTCTGCATCTAATTTAATGACCCATTTTACATGTTCCTAATTCCTGAGATATTAGAAATCTGTTTCATAATTATGCCTCTATTACTACATATTATTTAAACTCTAGGACACAAGACTGCTGATTGTCTGAGATTACTGTGTGGAGCTTAACCTCTTGCAAGCCAGAATGTATGAAGATATTACATGCAGTTGAAAAGGAATGGTGTGTGTGTGGTTTTTTTTAGAAAATATTTTAAGAGTCATATCCTAAGCTACTGTAAATCAGCATATCTCCATGGTAACAAATGGTGTGGTGCTGATTTACATCTGTTTTGGATATGGCCCTTTAGCAACAAAAAATTATATAGGGTATTCAGGCAAAAAATGTATATTGCCCAGAAGTGGGTGAATGTGACATTACTTAGGCTGGGTATAGTATTGTTTCATTTCTTAGCAGACAGCTGTCTATTGTCCACAGCACACCAAACACCACCACAAATGCCACCCTTACTTGGGGTCCTAGAAGAGAGGCCAAGGTCTGAGTGGATCTAAAGATCTATGGATATGTTACCACTGCTAGATGTGTTGTCTCCAGGCATAGTGGTGGGGTACTTTGAACCGGGATATGCTGTATATGTTCTGCATACATAAATGATTTCAGTGTCTTGGGCTGTGGCTTGACCCTTTCCACAGGTACTACATCAAATAAGAAATGGAACAATTCCATGGAAACACGCAGTACTATTTCATACTTAATGTAGTCAAACTTAGAAAAGTCCCCCTGTGATCCATTTCTGTAGAAGGCATCAAACAGCACTACATGTTCAGAAGAAGCTCCCATCACCCAGCATGTTTTGTTTACTATGAGAGGACTTGGCCTAACTTGAAGTGATATTGTCTTCAAGGGTTTACTGTGTACTTGGTTTGTAATATATGGGGAAATGATTTTATTTAATATGCATGATTAACATGAAAGAACAGTAGGCATTATACATTGTTTGAAAATTGTTTCTTATGGCTTACTTGAACAACTAAATTATCTTAGGTTTAGCTAAATCCTTGGTGAATCAGACTTGGTGTACTTGCTCTCACTTAAAATAATTTGTCCTGAGTAATAGAGAGGAAAATCCTATGGACATATTTCAAGGAAAGCACAAGAAGCAATTAAACATTTAGGCTGAGATTTTTCCAGAGTTAATGCTGCTAACGCACCCATTTCCCATTGAGTCCCTAACTCCCATAAACTTCATTTATTAAATTGCATGTATTGATTTACATGTATTTGTACAGGGAGACTTTGGCAAACCAGTAAAGTGCCTGAAATCACTATGGCTTATTGCTAAAAGCAGCCAAGTCAGCAGGCCGTAAAGTGGCCATGTAGCAGCCTCCGCTCAGGGCTGCCCGGGGGGGGGGGGAGGGGGCCCAGGCCCTACAGGGGCCCCCATGAGAGTTTTTCGGGGGCCCTGGAGCGGGGCCCTTCACTCGCTCCAGGGCCCCCGGAAAACTCTCGTGGCGCCCTGGCCCCCAGAGCTTCTTCCGCTCCGCGTCTTCGGTGGCAGTTCGGCGGCAGGGGGGCTTTCTGCTCTGGACCCGCCGCTGAAATGCCCTGAAGACCCACGGCGGGGGGTCCTTCCGCCCCGGGACCCATCGCCAAAGACCCCAGGCCTCCTGAATCCTCTGGGCGGCCCTGCCTCAGCTTGACCAAGGCAGGACGGGAGGGGGTTTTGGTGCCACAGAAAGGGCAGCTTGACCCCGCGTCCTTCCTGATAAGAATTGTGTTGAAGTTGCTGATACATGCATTTTAGAAGAGCAGGATGTGTCCACAGGAATGTGTCTAACAGGGTCTCAAGGCTGCAAACTCTGGGGAAAACCCACACCTGGTTAATCAATAATCCGAAGGAAGCCTCTTGCTTGACCGTTGAAACTGCTTACTTAACATGTTTTCTTTGAGGGACATGTCATTGTATTACTTTGTATAAATAAAGGGGGAAAGTTTGAGATGGGGGGGGACTCTTTTTGGGACTGGTCTCTCCCTCTGGATGCATCTTGTGTTGCCCACCGGCAGACGGGCTGCCACAGTGCCACTAGAGAGCCACACTCAGCTTCGGTAAGTGTGGGGCGGGAGGGTCGGGGGGGGGGGTTACTAACCTGTTGCAGATGTGTGTAAGTGCTTGAGACTAAAGTTTAGCTTTAAGTGAAAGCACTCTTGTCTTGTCCTGTTTGTGCCAGCCATCTATCAGTCGGATGGCCATGTCTCCCCTGATTTGGGGTGAAAGAACCCCAGGTAACATAATTACAAAGTACCCTCTTGGTGGCATTTGAGTACCCTTTACCTTTGTCAAGATGGCTTCCAGCAACATTGTTTCCCCAAATAGTGAGGATATACTTTGTGACTGTGCAGGACCAGCACTCCAGATTCCTTGAGAGGAGGATCCATGATGGAATACAATAGCCAGTTGACTAAGTCTTAAGTGGTTTCAGGATCTCTCATTAGCTAGAAGCCTGAACAAAGATGTGCCTTAAATCTTGCTATGAATCTAGTCAGAATCAGGTCTAAAAATATCCAATGGAATTGTCTACACGAGAAGCCCCATATAGATAATATGGGCTGGGTCTAGGACTCGGGGCCGAAGTCTCTGTATGTACATTTCCCTGACCTGGCAACAACACTTACATCGCACTCCTTCATGCAATATTACATGTGCTACTATCAGGGAATAATGTATGGTGATGCTCCTGTCAGATAGAATACATTACAGGGATGTATTTATTCTGCTTTTGTTGTGTGCTGTATAAGTCTGCCCAGTTGGGGAAAAGTATTTGCCTAGAAACTGCAGCTAATATCATCCTAGGCAGCAAAACCTAGATGGACGTGAACATAAAGTAACAATGCTGGGGGAGGTCTTCGCACATTTGGCCCCTTTGAGGTTTTAAGGAAATACACAAGCCGTTCTGAAGGTGCTTGGCCACCAAAAACCCTGGGGAAAGGGAGGTAGTAGGCACCACAAAGCGGCTTTTTTTTTTTTTTTTTAAATGATCATTTGCTTGCACGTCTAAATGAGGTTACTCAACAAAACCTGAACAGCTCCTTTCAGATCCGGTGTTCATGTTTTCTCTTTGGCTCCTATATTTCAGTGCAGAGAATCACAATCTCAATTAATTAAGCAATAGGATACGATGGGTCATGCTTTATGGCAGTGGTTTTCAAACTGCGGGTCGCGACCCACTACTGGATTGTGGAATGTTAGGCACTAGGTCGCGGCGGCTCTGGTCCATGCCGCCGACTAGGCCATTAAAAGTCCCATTGGCAGTGCTGCCCGGCTAAGGCAGGCTAGTTCCTACTTGTTTGGACACTGTGCTGCGCCCCAGAAGTGGCCACCAACAGGTCCCGCTCCTAGGTGGGGGGCTACGGGGCTCCACACGCTGCCCCTGCCCTGAGCACCGGCTCCACACTCCCATTGGCTGGAACCAGCCAATGGGAGCTGGGAGGGTCAGTGCCTGAGAGCAGGAGCCGCTTGCGCACCTCCGCCTAGGAGCCGGACCTGCTGCTGGCCACTTCCAGGGTGCAACGCGGTCCGTGGTGCCAGGACAGGCAGGAAGCCTGCTTTAGCACCTCTGCTGCACCACTGACAGGGAGCTGCCCGAGGTAAGTCTGCACCCCAATCCCCTGAGCCCCACCCAAAGCCAGTGCCCTTTCCTGCACCCCAAACCCCACATCTTCTGCCCCACCCAAAGCCAGTGCCCTTTCCTGCACCCCAAACCCCACATCCTCCGCCCCACCCCAGAGCCTGCACCCCCAGCCCAGAGCCCTGACCCTCTCCCTCACCCCAACCCCCTCCCCCATCCGAGAGCCCCCTCCCATACCCTGAACCACTCATTCCTAGCCCCACCCCACAATCCTCACCCCCAACCCTCTACCCCAGCCCTGAGCCTCTCCCACACTCCAAACCCCTCCTCCCCAGTTCTGTTGGGTCGTGGGCATTAACAATTTTCTTCAACTGGGTCACTAGAAAAAAAGTTTGAAAACCACTGCTTTATGGAGTCATTAAAGCATGCATCCCTTCTTTAGGGAGGCAGAAGGCTGAAGGCCATTGTGTTCAACTGTTTGAGGTACTTATTAATGGCCCCATAAGAATTCTGGAGAGTCTATTTTTCACCTATTAGAAGATGTCCTTTTCACTTTCAGATGTCATTCAGTTTTAACTATCTTTTTTTAAAATGTGTATTTTGGTTTTATTTTTTGTTCTTCCATTTAAGAAACACATACTTTTAGTGGAAATATACAAAAAAAAAAAAGGCGAAAGTATTTTTGTCCTACTGATTAGGGAGGGTTAAGTTAATTTTAAAGCATTTTCATCATTCACTCTTCTTTTTTTCCTCTTGCTGACCACAGAATTTTCCTTCTTGTGAACTCCATTCCCTGGTGGCCTATCTGATGAACTGAGCAGTGGTTCAAGACTCTTTCAAATGTAATTTTCTTGCAGTAAAATGGAGAAGTTGTGTAGTCTGTTGGATAGGTGGTTGGCCCGGGAGTGAAGTTCTGGCTTCTAGAGCTAGCTCTGCCACTGACTGGCTGTATAGCCCAGGCAAGTCACTTTGCCTCTCTGTGCCTCTCCCAGCATTGGTCTATTTAGATTCTAAGGTCTTTGGGGCAGCTGCTGGGGCTATCTCTTCTAAAGTGTTTGTAGAGCACCTAGCCAAACAGGGCACATCGGTGCTATTGTAATATAAATAATGACATTGGAAACATTCAAATACTCTTGATTTAAGCTTTTCTAAAAGAAAGTAATCCCAAAATTGCCCAGCTAGGTGTCCATAAAACTTTGAACAAAGCCAGTGGGAGGAATTCTGTAACAGTTTAAAACTTTAGCTGATACAGCATTAGCAGAAAAGAAGACATGGAAGCTGCTGCTCAGAACAGCAGAAGATATTGGGGTGTAAGGGAAAGAAGACCTGGTGAAAGGGAACTAAGGGCCAAGTTTGTAAAGTTATTTTAGGCACCTCACATGCAAATAGGCACATCATGGGATTTTCCAAAGTGCCTAGATGCTTTTGAAAGTCCCATTAGGTACCTATCTGCATTTTTTTTGGTGCTTCAATGCCATTCGAAATCTGGCCATAGAGGCGTCACTCTGTTTTATTAAAATCAAAGACAATTTGGAAATGCAATTCACAAAGCCACCACAGGTACAGGGTATTCCATTATTCTCTCCATTTCCTGTTGAAGCTGTTCCACTTTGTATAAATGATTAAATATTCATTGGGTGAGAGAGAATGATGCTATAGCCTGATGGTAATGGGATTCACCTGGGAAGAGGGGTGGACACCTGGTTTCTAATCTCTGCTCTAATGAATATGTATGTCTATAATGTGGAATAGCTTCAATGGAAGATTGAGAGACCTACCCTAAAATACTGTATGGTCTAGTAGTTACGGCACTCACCTGCAATTAAGGAGATCCAGTTTCAAGTTCCTGTTCTGACTTAGGCAGAATGGGAACACAAACTGGTGTCTCCCACATCTCAGGAGAGTGCTCTAACCATGGGCTATAGGATATTGGTGGGAAGAGGAGCAGTACCTGTTGTTTTGTGAATGTACCTAAGTCTCCTTGTGACTCTAGCCTGAAACAAACTGGCTGAAATGATTTAACAAACTTGTGTTAGGTACAAAATTGACCTCAAATTGCATTTTTTGTGAATATGAGCTCTCCTTATATATTGGCATAGTTTATTACTGCAAGCTGTATATCAGTATAAGCATTTTTATACTGGTATGGTTGCATCTACGGTACGGGTTGTATTTATTAATCTGTATTGGTATAAAATCATTCCTGGAGCAGAACAGCTAAATTGGTCCCAAAATGGAGTGTGGATCATCCCTAGTGTCTATTATGGTTGTGATGAAACACTTATCTTGCCTTTTGAGGATAATCAATGCAGGGATCTGTATGAGAATCTGCAGGGAGCCTGGAAGAATAGATCTGAGAGGCATGGACTGTCCTGTTCATTGTGGTAAGGTGTTAACTTGCCAATATTATTAACTATTTAATTGCTTGTTTAAGAAAGTAGAGGAGTGATCACAGATCTGCACAATTCACTGTGTAACAGGGTGGCCTTTTAAAGGCTGGGAGGCCTGGGATTAGCCAGTTCTGCTCAATCAGCCCCACCTGTCCCAGCCTCAGGGGGCTGCCTGAAACAGCTGGACCGCATAAAAGATCTGAGAAGGCAGTTTGGTAGAAGAAACACTGGGAGCAATGTGGGTTCCCATAAAAAGCCCTGAAATAGGGTCTGGAAGGACTCTAGGGATGCAGCCTGGGAGTTGGGGTGCTCTCCTAGAGTATGGAAGATTGGAATATAACCTAGAGGGGCTGGGACTGTGAGGAGAGAGACTGAAAGGTAAGCCAGAGGGTGGGGTCTGAAGAGGAGGCTAAGTAGAGTGGTGGAATCTTTTATTTGTTTGGGGACTTTTGTTACCCCCAAAGGTGACTGAACTCTGAGAATGATCCAGCTGAAGGATTGCCAAGCCTTAGGAAAGACAGAAAAGCTGGGTGAGGGGAAGCTGAAGTAGGAAATACCTGTAGCTGCCTGTTTGCATAGCTGGTAGTGTTGCAGAGCAGGTAGGCTTAGTGGAGCCCGGAGAGCAGCTGATATCACTTGTATTGTTTTTATCTTTTGTATCTGATGAGACTAATGTTAGGCATGAGTGGTGATACAGTCTGTATTGGAAAGGAAGTTAGTTGTGCTCCTACTAATTGCCATTTGGTTCGTGGTAATCTTTTTCTGGTTGTTCTCTCATGCAATTCACTGGTTAGACAGAGATGGCTAATGCCAAATAGAAAATCTGTAGCATAACCAGTACTTCAAATGTCTCCAACATCATGTGAGTGTGTTGTGGATTACTCATAGTGTCACAGTTAGAGATCCTGACTTGTATGTCTCTATTGATGGAGTATGGCATGTGTATATAAAGAATATGAATTTTTATTTTTATTAATGTTAGTGTTGCATGAAAAAACAACTCTCAACCAAGTTTTGATAGTAGTAATTTTAATGGCTGTGAAATTGATATATGGTCTCTTGTTGTACTTCAAAAAAAACCAACTCTATTTCAGATAAAGAAATACTTATAGGCTTAATATGTTGCACAGTGAGTTAACTGATATTTTCTTTGCACAGATTGTTAGCTTTCTTGCATTTCCTTTTCTGAATCCTCTTGCTTATATCTGTGTGGCCAGGCTCTATAGCTGAACTGTGCTCGTTGTCTACAAAATGCAAAGAGTTGTTTCTTTTCACAATTAATCCAGGGCTCTTTGCATCTTGTGGCAGCAGAACCACAGACCAATTGTATCAATGGCAAACTCAAAGGTATGGTTTTCAGAAGCACTGCTACAAACTTCTATTGCTGGAAAGTACAGAGTATGTCTGTGCAGCGGTCTCAAGCACCATAGTACTAGAAGATTCAGGAAGGGCAGAATATTCCACTGAAATGGAGATTACCTGCAAGACATGGAAGTCACCTATACTGGATCTATAGCAGGGGCCTCTGTGTGCTTTTTTTTCAGTGATAGTTAATATAATTCCATCACCTAGTCTGGTAAATATTTAATTTGAAATGTTTTCTTAATAATAGTAAAATGATGGTTGGCAGTGACCATAGAACTAAAAGTTAAGATAGTGGCTAAACTCCATCTTGACTCCTAATCCACTGGCTCAATTTGGCCTCAGTTCAGTAATGCCATGGAATGTGCTCATTTTAAGCATACGAGTAGCCCATTAAAGTCAATTGATGTTTAGCTCCCTTAGGGGGTCTTGAAAATCCAACCCATTGGTTTCAGTGGAATACTCTTACTACATGTTAAGTAGCTGCTTAAGAGCTTTGCTGAAGCAAGTTTAGTGCTTGATTCTGCTCCCACTGAGGTCACTGGCAAACTCCCCTGGACTCTCTATGGTGTAGGATTGAGCCCTTGCTAGTTAGCTTTGATGCTGTCACTACATTTCCTCCAGTCAATTGTTCCAGGTCTAAATTTGTTCTAGTAGTTTAGAACTACCTTACAATTATTTAAAAAATAAGTGCTACCAAATATGACTTCCATGAATCTGTTTAAAAAACAGTGTTGATAAATTGTATGGTCAATTGCTTTGGTATAAAATATACTCAAGAGACCAAATAACCCATGGCAGTCACATTTGTTAATGTGGTACAGGGAAAAAAGGTGTTATACCAATGGTTCTCAACCAGGGGTATAGGTACCCCTGGAGTATGCAGAGTTATTCCAGGGGGTATGTCAACTCATCTCGATACTTGCATAGTTGTACTGACTGCACTAGTGCATGGGTGTTTGTTTGGGTTTGGTTTGTTTGGTTTTTTGGGTTTGTTTTTTGTAGCCTGTTCAAACTAAAATGTCATACAGACAATGACTTGTTTATACTGCTTTATATACTATACGTTGAAATGTAAATGCAATATTTATATTCCTGTTTTATAATATGGTAAAAATGAGAGAGTAAGCAATATCAGTAGTGGGCTGTGACACTTCTGTATTATGTCTGATTTTGTAAGCAAGTAGCTTTTTGTTTGTGTGTGTGTGTGGGGCGGGGGGGGGGTGTTTTGTTTTAACTGAGCTGAAACTTGGGGATATGCAAGACCAATCAGACTCCTGAAATGGGTATAGTAGTCGGGGAAAGGTTGAGAACCAGTGTTCTGTACAATACCAGTCTCCAAAGAGCAGTCCCGCGCAGTGATACTACATTCACCTTACACAGAAGGTGTGCTCCCCAAAGTTGCATCCCTAAACTGTCTTTTATAACCAACTTGTTTACCAGTAAAAGGTACTATATAAATAATCTGAAACTGAATTTAAACAAACACCTTTCCATTTTGTGTCGTCATGGTGTACCCTTTAGCTTTTTGTTTTGAACCCATGCGTTCCAGGTCATGATGCACCCTTATCTTTGTTCTGAGCACATGCATTCCAGGTATTAGGAGGTGTTTGTGCCCCTTAAGTTTGTGTAGGTAATTCCTTTTCTGTTGCCATGAGGAAATAATCAATGTCCTGATGCTGATCGTTTTCCTATCTGCTCAAGCCAATGCTTACTGCAGCTAATACAAAGTGTTATGCTAAGTATGCCATAAGTTTACAGTTTTATAACAAAAGTACAGGACAATTTGGGCTATATAACTGCTGTACTAATGCTTAATATGTATACTTAATTCTACCTGCAATATACATTTCAAGCATTTACCAGCATAATCTGTTTGGATGCTAGCCAGTGTACGTTAATCAAAAATAACAAAGGTGCCTATCGCTTAAAGGTTTGCAGACATTCTATAATCAGGTTACTTAAATGGTTTCCTTCTCTGTGCCATCTCCATGACCTAGGAGCCACAATTAACTTTTTTTTTTTAAACATCTGGCCTGTAAGGGAGGAGTTTAGAATCCAGGGCTGTCACTTCCTGTACTTCAACTTTTTTGCCTGCACCATAATTTGTGGATTTCTGAATCCTGTGGCCTGTCCCTGAGCTGACAAGGCAGGCCCTGTGTTCCTTTGGTGGACTCCAAATAAATTATAATTATCAATAGTCTATTACACTTCACCAGCCCTAAACACAGCAAAAATATTCTCTTCCTTTGTTTTGCTATTTTCATCATAAGTTTAAAAAGCTCCTTTCATCAGAATCAAATTTCAGGTGGTTGAAAACCTCACTGAAAATATCAAGGAAAATGGATTTGTCAACCAAAATCCAGAAACTTAGTTTTTAAATTTAAAAAGCCCCCACCTGCCCTGTGCATTCTTTTTTTCCCCTTACCTTTTTTACTCCCTCTTTCTGGGGTTTAGGAGAGGGAATGAAAACTGAACCTTTTTTGTTTTTGAAAACCAAATACATTTGAAATATTTTGAATGTGGGGTTTTACTTCAAACGTTTTTTGCAGAAATAGTCACTACTTTTACCACTGTTCCTATTTTTTCTTGCTAATTTCCAAAGCCTTACATTACACATTACAATGGATGTGGAAGTGAATGTCATATTTAAAATAGCTGTATGCCCTTCAGGTTTATTAGGTTAACCCACCTTTTAGGCAAAAGCATTTTATAGAGGATTCTATAGCTAGTACTGACATAAAATTTCATAGAAAATGACAAACTTTCTATAGGTTTCATTTTTTTGGAAGTATCATAGAATTCTACAGCAGTGTTGTGGTTTAATGTACATAACCTCCTTGGCTCTTGAGCTCCTTTTTTTTTTTTTTAAAAAAAGCTCATCTTCTCCTATTTAAAATCTATAGGCCTTCTCCTTAAAGTACAATTGTCAAGGCTGATTCCCCACTCTGGCACTTTGCATGCAGAAGGTGGGGGCCCACAAAGCCTCTAAAAATTAATACTGGCCACTCCAGGCTTGTATTAAACTCCCAAGGTTACAGCTTTTTCTGACCTTGGATTGGTAGATGCTGCCACCACTCAAGTGCAAAACCCCTTTGAGAACACAGGAAGGCGCACTTGGGAATTCCTCCCTGTGGGGTACCCCATTCCCCAGAAGGGGAGTGAAAGGGAAGAGCTGAGAAGGGGGGGAGAAATCCGTTGTTGACACCAGCTAATTAAACAACATGTGCACAAACCTCTTAAAATACACCCATTCATTTCTGTTCTTAAATTTAGGCTTTTGCTAGGTGTTTTTGTAGTTTTAAAAAAAAATTAAGCATCAAGAATAGCTCTCTTGAGGTCCAGTTTAAAGGTTGCAAGCAAAACAAAAGCACCTGAGGTTAGCACAGAGGAATCCACAAGCCATAAAAAGGATAAACCTAATTGTGTCTTCCTAGACATTTCCTGGTCTACTTGCATATCTGGGGTTTTAATTGAGTAGTTTCTAGGTATGGTACTGATTTCCCCCCCCCCCCATACCTGGCCCAAAGCTACTTACAACATAACTGCTCCCTGTCTGCCTCTCCCCGAGAACAACAGACAGACAAACACAAGGGGAGTCTTGTTTCAATTTTAAAAAGTTCTAGCCTTCCCATTGGCTCTTGGCCAGGTGCTCACTCACTTCCTTTTACCTATGCATAGCAGTGAGACTTGTTAACGCTTTACGGGTAGAGCAATTAGAGAACAGCTAATAAGGATTTTTATAGTGACGGGTGCCCATCAAAGGGAGCTAACCCCACCCTTCATTTATCACAACACTATCAATATTTTCTCATTCACTAAGCACCTATGATTTATGATGGACACTTGCATATGTATGCATTCTGAATATGCCTTTGCATTACCCACCAAACATGTAATTTAAATTCTGACTTCAAATCCACTTAGTACTGTAGATGATGATGCTGTTGCCAGATTCTGATGTTTCCATGATTAGCTAAATCAAGTCTTTTGAGATGTTCCTGTCAATTTCTGAACTGTATATTGGGAGCTCACCACTGAGCCAAAAATCAAAGGCATCAATACAAAGTCAGCTAGCTGGCAAGTCTGAACAGAATTTGTTGCCATGCAGCTGCCTGAAAACACCTGAACAGATCAGCTGTAAGTCAGGGTCAGAGGTCAAGCTGACATGACTACTCATATGACAGCATGAAACAGGGCAACAGGATTCCCAATATGGACAGCAGTAACACTAAAACATATGAAGCAAGACTGACCCAAGAACCTGTCAATCTTTGCATCCCTGTGACATTTGTAGATTTTTATTTATTTATTGGAAAAAAGATCATTTCATTGGATACTGCATATTCTGTTCCACTTGTATGTTCTTTAAATGGGTTGTGCAGTAAATAGGCATGTAACTAGATTATAATATTTTAAAGATGGGCCATCAGTTAGTATCTAGTGATTAGGACTAGTGCTTAAGCATCTTTATTATGGAAGAGTAACTAGTTTCAAACCCAGCTGATATTAGGATGAGATTTTCTTTTAATCTCTATAGTTTGAGATTGATTTTTAACAGTGCTTCTCTAGTAGAGGTGAGTGAATCAAGTGCTAATTAAAACCACTTAATTTTGCAATAGGTAAGAACTCAGTTTGCTGGCGCCTGATCAGTTTCATTTAATCAGAATTACATCAGGGATACATGCGACCCTTTATGTTTATACAGTTGATTCCCATACTCTGTCAGGGATTTTGACCGCAAGAATGATTGTCTAGTAGTAGCTATATTAAAACTTTAGTGATGTGTTTTGGTATCTTTAGTATCCAGACTATCCTGCAGCTATTGCCTTTGGCAATAAGGGGTACAGATGGAGATGTGGGCAAACCTAGCACAGTTAAAGAGACAGAATAAAAAAAAGTGTGCCTAATTAATTGCTTGCTTTTTTGCATCATCTTTTTCTTGAAGAATAGCAAAGGAACTCTGGAGTCTAGAAAACAAATGCATCTGTGAAACAGCATACATCCAACTTTGATGTACACAATTGTGAAATAATCAAACAGCACTGAACACTTATTTTATTGTAGGAGGATTTAATAATATGAAGGTTAGACTCCGAGCTAATGTATAGCAACCTATGCAGTGGAAACTAGCTTGGAGAAACTGTCATCCAGAGGAACAAGCAGAGAATTGGGAATCGGGCAGCTGAGTTCTAATCCTGGCTCTGCCACTGATTCCTGTGTGGCTCTGGACCAGTTCCTTTCAGTGATGTAGGTGGGTGAAGTTGTTAGGATTAATGTAATGTAAAGTCAAAGCACTATAAAAATGAAGTCCTATGAAAATGCTAAATACTATAGCAAACTGTCTTTAAAAATGATTTAGATACAATGGAACCGATCCTGCAGTACTTGCTCAATTTTTAACTCAGTCCTTTAATCAGCTAAAATACTCATTGAATGCCCTAAGAGTTTGCCTTAAGGATTGAGGGAGGAAAAGTTTATAAGAATCTTAGGAGTTTGACACCTTTCAGTTGCCCCCAATATGCTGAAAAAACTTAAACAAGAAGTCAACAGATGTCTGGGACCATTAAGAATCCCTGTAGTTCAGGTCTGCAGAAAGGCTTCCATTCTAAACTTTTTAATTGCTCACAACTTTCTGAAAACTACACCTCCTGAGGCTGAAATTTTCATTTTGTCATTTTCAAACTTTTGAGAGCTTTAAATATGCAGCCTTAAAAATGTTTTTTTTTTTTTTTTGATAGAATAGATCAACAGATCAACTATTATGCCACGAAATATGATATTAAGGAAGAAATTCAGCTTCCATTATGGGAGGTGGGGAATGTTGCTACGTTGAATTCTTCTCCTCAATGTTTAACTATTAGTCATCTCCTTGTTCCTTCATCAGCTCTGCTAGAAAACTGAGGGTGGTGGGTGTGTGTGCTTTTTTTCTTATTGAAAACTAGATCAAGCTGCATAAAAGACTTCTTTTTCTTTGTAATTGGTCACAGAGTTGACTGGTCTTTCGATGAAGTGGAGATGTGTTTATACTTTTAAATATCACAATATGGCACATAATTCTAGTATTCATGCTGAGTAACACCTTACACCACTGAAGTCAATAGGTGAAATCCTGGCCCTGTTGCAACCAATGCCAAAAATCCCATTGACTTCAGTAGAACAAGGATTTCTAAGGCTCTCATTCCTGTAGTATCTAGGTGCCATATAACTTAACTCAGCACATACCTGTCTGGTACCCAGCAATATCTAAATTGTCACTTTCATAAGACCCCAGCAAATTAGGCAACTGAGTTACAAGGATGCATCAAAAAACACACACTACCAGCAGTAACAACTTTGAGTTACCTCGGTCTCAAATTCCAAATCACTGCTCCCATGCTGCTCAATAATACTCTATTGAGTAATGGATCTATCACAGCCTTCTTTAAAGAATTATATAGATGAAATATCAAAGTACTAAGGACATTTGTTCTAGATAACAGTAAGACATTTGAACGTGGCACTGGATGGACTGACAGCTTTGCTTTTTAGTAGCCCTATGATCAGTATCTTTTGATAGCCATGCTGAATACTGGTTGTTTCTCTAATCAGCAGGTTGTACCACTTGTTGCCAAGTGTCACTTACCCATGGAACCTCAGTGCTTGTGGGGAGCATACAACAGATAAAACTGACTTGGCATTTTTGCTAAGAGTTGAATGTTTAGTAGAGGAAAAATGTTCTGGTGAGAGGCAATGATGGGAGTTTGAAAGATACTTTGTGTTGCACTCTACTGTGTATTTCAGACCACCTGCTGCTGTATTTTTGGGATGATCAGTGCCAAGCCTGGGGGGGTAAAAACAATTCTAATCACTTGTCTGTGAACAACTGAAAAGTGAACATTTTCTGGACTGACAAATCTTCCCTCACGTAAGTTAAAACTGGTGCTGCAATTGACTAAGCACATTTCTCTGTAATCTATTTATTCTCCAATAATTAAAATAACTGTCCCCACCAGTGAGAGACTGTTCTCTCATTTTGGGGTCTCAGAATAATTTATTTCCAATGTGAATTTTTAAAAAAGGCATCAGATTTTGAAATTTAGTGCTATTCTGCATTGCTATCTACTGTTGCTGAAAAGTGTTCCTATAACTGTGCCCACTAAAATATGGTGTTTCCAATCAATCTCGCTCTCTTTCCCCCGCCCCCTTTCACCCCAAGTTAACAGAGTAACTTGTGGAGGCTAGAAAGCACATGCACAAAACCATTCATTGACCTATGCCTTAAGTCCTGCAGTGTGCTCTATGGACATGGGGTGCTTTGGTGAAGTTAACTGGGGAAACACCATGCTCTTCCATAGCAGTAATACAGGACAATGAGAAGAATAGCTCCACCAGGAGCAATGTACCCTGAAAGGGCAGTACCAAAACCTTGTTAAATGTGTGTGCAGTTGTCACTTGTGACCTGATGGTATCATCTAACTTTAGAAGCAACCACTAATGGAGGGCCCTCTCCTTTTTCCTCCTTGCTCAATACCTGCATAGAGCAGTCTAGCAGATTCTCAGTTTGTACGTTGCCACAATTGGCGGCAACTTTAATTTTTAACTAGGCCACTGAGTAGAATCAGAGCACCAAAACTATGAACAGTGGTTGCTGTAGCCCGGTAAATCTGGCATCCCACTTACCTATGTGCTCAGAGCTTCCATTGTACAAGTTCAACCTTGATAGGAGACACAGCCCTGGTCTACATTACGAGGTTAGGTTGAATTTAGCTGTGTTAGGTCTTTGCTTATTTTTTTAAAAAAAAAAGTGTCTACACAACCAACATGGTTCCATTGACCTAAAGGGCTCTTAAAATCAACTGCTGTACTCCTCCCCGGTGAGGGAAGTAGCGCTAAAATCGACCTTGCTGGGTCAAATTTGGGGTAGTGCAGACTCACTTAGACAGACTGGGCCTCCAGGAGCTATCCCAGAGTGCGCCAATGTGACCACTCTGGTCAGCACTTTCAACTCTGATGCACTAGCCAGGTACACAGGAAAAGCCCTGGGAAATTTTGAATTTCATTTCCTGTTTGGTCAGCATGGCAAACTCAGCAGCACAGGTGACCATGCAGTCCCAGAATCGCAAACGAGCTCCAGTATGGACCGAACAGGAGACGCTGGATCTGATTGCTATATGGGAATAAGAATCTGTGCAGGCCAAACTCTGATCAAAAAGAAATGCTTATATGCCAAAATGGCACAGGACATGGTGGAGAGAGGCTACAACAGGGACACACAGCAGTGCCGCGTGAAAGCTAAGGATCTCAGGCAAGCCTACCAAAAGACAAAGGAGGCAAACAGTTGCTCTGGGTCAGAGCCCCATACATGCTGCTTCTATGATCAGCTGCATGGCATTCTAGGGGGGGACCCTACCACTACCCCACCACTGTCTGTGGACACCTGCAAGTGGGGAGTCTCACGCAACAGGGAGGAGGATTTTGAGGAGGAGAATGCGCAGCATGCAAGCGGGGAGAATGGATTCACCAACAGCCAGGACCTTTTCATCACCCTGGAGCCAATACCCTCCCAAGGTGGGTTCCCTGAACCCGGAGAAGGCACTTCTGGTGAGTACAGATTTGTAACTACGATACAGGATTTAAAAGCAATAGCGTTTGATTTGCCCTGAAGAATTGGGATGCATTCACAGCCAGTACAGCTGTTGGAAAAGTCTGTTAACATGTCTGGGGATGGAGCGGGAATCCTCCAAGGATATCTCCATGAAGCTTTCCTGGAGGTACTCTGAAAGCCTTTGCAGAAGGTTTCTGGAGAGGGCTGACTTATTTCCTCCTCCACGGTTGGACACTTTACCAGCCAAGCCAGTAGCTAGTAGCCTGGAATCATTGCAGCACAAAGCATGGCAGCGAATGGTCCTGGGTTTTGATTGCATTCAGGCAACATTTGGTCTTTATCTTTCTGTGTTAGCCTCAGGAGAGTGATATCATTCATGGTCCCCTGGTTGAAATAGGGGAATTTTTGTAAGGGAACAGTAAAAGGACCCTGTTCATGTTGGGCTGTTTGCACTTGGCTAAAAGGGATAATCCCTGAGAATAGCCACATGGTGGGGTGGGGTGTGCTACACATCCACTCCAAAACCACAGCCCTTCCTTTTAAATGGGAAACCCAACCAGCATTGCTTGCTATGGGAAAGGAGGGCTCTGCAGTTTGAAACCATTCCCACATGTTATGAAAGCGGAAGAAGCCAACCCCGCATACCTTTTGGCTTACCATGGCTTCCGGGAAACTGAATTCTGTTGCCCAGCCACGTGTGATGTCACCATACCAGCAGGTGCTCAATATAAAAGGCAAAATGCAACTTTGTACCTAAAGCACATGTGCTGTCTGTTGTGAATTGCTTGATTCACTGTGAAAGAGTCTCCCTTTTGTTCTCAGAAATGTATCCTCTTAAATTTTACTCTCCCTTTTTATCCCCCGCAGGTGCAAATGTTTCTATGCTTCCCCCTATCTGTCCCTGAGGTTATTGCAGATTAGAAGGCAAAAACCCCACACTCGTGATGACATGTTTTCCGAGTTCATGCAGTCCTCCCGCACTGATGGGGCACAGCTGAATGCATGGAGGCATTCAGTGGCAGAGGCCAGGAAAGCATTAAGTGAGCGCAATCAGACGCAGGAGGTGATGCTGAGGCTAATGGGGGAGCAACTGGACACGATCGGTTGTCTGGAGGTGCAGGAAAGGCAGCAAGAGCACAGACCACCACTGCATCCATTGTATAGCTGCCTGCCCTCCTCACCCAGATGCCCAAGAATGTGGGGATGGAGGCTCCGGTCACCCAGTTACTTCACTCCAGAGGATGGGCCAAGCAACAGAAGGCTGTCATTCAAACTTTTTTTTTTTTTTTTTTTTTTTGATTTGTAGTGTGGCTATAATAAGCAATGTGGTCTTGTCTTTCCCTCCTCCCTGGGCTACCTTGTCAGTTATCTCACTTTTCTTTTTAATAAAGAATGCATGGTTTCAAAACAATAGTGACTTTATTTCCTTTGCCAGCTGTGATCAAAGGGGGGAGGGGGGTTGGCTTACAGGGAATTAAAATCAACAAAGGGGGCAGGTTTGCATCAAGGACACACACACACACACACACACACACACACACACACACACACACACA
>NW_020699449.1:7050853-7173445 GCF_002925995.2 Terrapene triunguis | reverse complement strand
CACACACACACACACACACACACACACACACACACACACACACACACCCCTACCTGTCACAGCATAGCCTAGCCAGTCATGAAACTGGCTTTCAAGGCTTCTCTGATGCACAGCACGCCTAGCTGTGCTCTTCTAATTGCCCTGGTGTCTGCCTGAAAGCTGATTTTGAGCAGCCAATTTGCCTCAACCTCCCACCCTGCCATAAACATCTTCCCCTTTACTCACAGATATTATGGAGCAAGCCGCAATAACAATGGGAATATTGGTTGTGCTAAGGTCTAACCTAGTCAGCAAACAGTGCCAGCAAGCTTTTAAACATCCAAAGGCACATTCTACCACCATTCTGCACTTGCTTAGCCTATAGTTGAACTGCTCCTTACTACTGTCCAGGCTGCCTGTGTACAGCTTCATGAGCCATGGGAGCAAGGGGTAGGCTGGGTTCCCAAGGATAACTATTAGCATTTCAATATCCCCCAATGGTAACTTTCTGGTCTGGGAACTAAGTCCCTTCTTGCAGCTGCTTGAGCGTCGTGCACCTTTCCTGGCCATCCCACGTTGATGTCAGTGAAATGTCCCTTGTGATCTACAAGTGCTTGCAGCACCCTTGATAAATACCCTTTGTGGTTTATATACTGGTTAGCAAGGCGGTCAGGTACTAAGAAGGGGATATGTGTTCCGTCTATTGCCCCACCACAGTTAGTGGATGGCTTTGCTGCAATGCAGTTCCCTATCACCTGCACATTTCCCAGAGTCACTACTCTTGTTAGCAGATGGTCAGTGATTGCACTGGCTACTTGGATCACAGCAACCCCCACAGTAGACTTGCCCACTCCAAATTGATTCCTGACTGACCCGTAGCAGTCAGGTATTGCAAGTTTCCACAGGGCTATCGCCACGCACTTTTCTCAACTGCCAGGGCCAATTGGGGGGGGGGGGGGGGAGAAGGGAGCCGGTACAAATTCCCGGGGCCGGGCAGTCCAGAAGGGGGCCTGGGGCCCGGCTTCCTCCCCCCCCTTCCCTCCCCCCCGCCCTTGGCCTTGTTTAGCCAGTCTGCCCTTGCTGGGGAGGGCCCAAAAAAATTCCAGCCCCGGCTTTCCCCCCCTCTCGTCGGCCCTGTTTAGCGGGTCTGCTCTTGCCGGGGGGCCTGAAAACTTTTTTCACCGGGGCCTGAACCCGCTCTCGGCGGCCCTGGTTAGGGCAGCTCTCATCTTGGTATTCCTGTGCTTCAGGGAAGGGAAAGCAACTCCCAAAGTTCCAGTAAAGTGGCCTTACACATGTGGAAGTTTCACAGCCACTGGGAATCATCCCATAGCCGCAGCCCTATGCGGTCCTGCCAGTCTGTGCTTGTTGGCCGGGCCCAGAATCGGCGTTCCACTGTATCAACCTGCCCCACTGCTGCCATGATGTCCCAATTGCCACATCCCGTGCTTTCAAGAATGTCAGTGTCCATGTCCTCCTCGCAACTGTCCTTGTGCTGGTGGCTCCTAGCTAGGCTCTGCGCATACTGCAGGATAATGCATGAGGTGTTTACAATGCTCACAACAGCAGTGCTGAGCTGAGGAGGCTCCCTGCTTGCCGTGCTATAGCATCTGCACAGGTAACCCAGGAAAAAAAGGCACAAAACAAGTGTCTGTCATTGCTTTCACGGCAGGAGGGGAGACTGATGACATGTACCCAGAACCACCCATGACAATGTTTTTGCCCCATCAGGCAGTGGGAGCTTAACCCAGAATTCCAATGGGCAGCAGAGACTGCAGGACTGTGGGATAGCTACCCACAGTGCACCGCTCCGTGAGTCGATGCTAGCCATGGTATTGAGGATGCACTCTGCTGACTTAATGCGTTTAATGGGGACATCCACAATCAACTGTATAAAATCGCTTTCTAAAGATTGACTTCTATAAAATCAACCTAATTTTGTAGTGTAGACATACCCACTGTCAGGGTGACTAAAACACATGCTGTAATCCAATTTTTAGGATAAAAGCCTGTGGACTGTGTGTACTGGAGGTCAGATCATAATGGTTCCTTCTGGTTTAGTCTCAAATATGTGAAATTGGATTTTTTTTCTTTTTCTGGAACTGTGCCTCCAAAGCTCCAGAAATATTTTGTTGTCTTATCTCTATCCCTAAAGCTGAGATTCAAGATACAAGAGCCACAATTGTCCATTGGTGCCAAGAACAATAGCTTTTGCAGAGACTCAGACTTTTTTTCCCCCCCTAAAAAGTGAGACTATAATCACAGTGGTGATTAAGTTCCAAATGAAATATCATGTGCCTCCTGCATTTCTCTACAAATCCCCCTAATTTGGGCTACCTGAGCCCCTGACTCAAATTTTTGAAATGTTCCAAATGGGTGGAGACTCTAGATCGTTCCCTTTCAGTGCTCTGGACAAAATGGCAACCCAATGTGTATGGTGTTGTGACAGGGTGTACCAACCCTGCACTGGGCCGAGAGGGATGGAACAATCACTGTGGCCCAGGAGGCCACACCCCCTTTCCCTGGTGTGTGTGCTCCAGGTGGAAGAACCTGAGAAAGGAGGCGGCCCAGCCAGGCTGCGGAGGGGGAAGGAGGTGCACTGCAGGATCCTCCAGAGATTCCATTGATGCTCCAAGAGTCAGTCCATGGACCCAGGCTACACTACGGGTGACTCGCTGACTGTGGAGACTGACGGAGATGCCAGTCCACTGCCAGCTGAGGAGGTGCCTGGGACGCAATTTGTGGTAGGAAGTGACCCAAGGGAGGTAGGAGAAGCTGATGCCTAAATCATTAGCAGGGAAGTCCCAGCTTCATGGGGCCCTGGGCAGAACCCGGTGGAACAGGGGGAGCCAGGTTCCCCTACCACATCCCACAGACCACTAGGCATGGCTGCTGTTTGTTCTCCGGCCCAGCCTGGAGGATCAGGGATCATAGATTGTTTGTGTGCCCCGCCTAGGGGCTACAGACCGCTCTTGTGCTCTGCCCGAGGGGCTGATTCCC
Organism: Terrapene triunguis; assembly: GCF_002925995.2. Lineage (NCBI taxonomy): Eukaryota > Metazoa > Chordata > Testudines > Emydidae > Terrapene > Terrapene triunguis. The sequence goes on along the minus strand of NW_020699449.1, from coordinate 7,170,466 downwards.
CAATTGCTACTGCCTGCCCCACCCAGGAGGCTTAGGGCTACGGAGTGTTTGTTCTCCCACACCCAGAGGGCCAGAACTCCAATTTGTTGTTGGCAGTCCCAGTCCAGAGGCTCGGGCTACTGGCTGTTTGTTTGTACACCTCAACAGGGGTCTGGAGCCCACCTTGCTGCACTTACCTCATCTAACAGGGAATCCCGACGACTGGGTGATGGAGTGTACCAACCCTGCCCTGTGACAACAGGGGCAGCCCAGTTTGACAAACAGGGCTCCCGTCACATAGCTGGAAAAGGGCTGACTTTAATGGCCAGGAAGCAACCTAGGGTGAAAAATGGTTGCTCAAGTGTTCTAATATTTTTAGTCTCCTGCATCTCTGGAATAAATATAGCTGCAAAGTAAAGTTAAGTAGCACAAAGCATTAATACTCGTGAACATTAACATAAAAACATGGGGCTGGATTCTCCAATCTGCCCAAGCTCTTAGAATCCTAGAATATCAGGGTTGGAAGGGACCTCAGGAGGTCATCTAGTCCAACCCCCTGCTCAAAGCAGGACCAAGCCCCAACTAAATCATCCCAGCCAGGGCTCTGTAAGCCTGACCTTAAAAACCTCTAAGGAAGGAGATTCCACCACCTCCCTAGGTAACCCATTCCAGTGTTTCACCACCCTCCTAGTGAAAAAGTTTTTCCTAATATCCAACCTAAACCTCCCCCACTGCAACTTGAGACCATTACTCCTTGTTCTGTCATCTGGTACCACTGAGAACAGTCTAGATCTATCCTCTTTGGAACCCCCTTTCAGGTAGTTGAAAGCAGCTATCAAATCCCCCTTCATTCTTCCCTTCTGTAGACTGAACAATCCCAGTTCCCTCAGCCTCTCCTCATAAGTCATGGGCTCCAGCCCCCCAACCATTTTAGTTGCCCTCCGCTGGACTCTTTCCAATTTCTCTACATCCTTCCTGTAGTGGGAGGCCCAAAACTGGACACAGTACTCCAGATGAGGCCTCACCAATGTTGAATAGAGGGGAATGATGACATCCCTCGGTCTGCTGGCAATGCCCCTACTTATACAGCCCAAAGTGCCGTTAGCCTTCTTGGCAACAAGGGCACACTGTTGACTCATATCCAGCTTCTCATCCACTGAAACCCCTAGGTCCTTTTCTGCAGAACTGCTGCCTAGCCATTTGGTCCCTAGTCTGTAGCAGTGCATGGGATTCTTCTGTCCTAAGTGCAGGGCTCTGCACTTGTCCTTGTTGAACCTCATCAGATTTCTTTTGGCCCAATCCTCTAATTTGTCTAGGTCCCTCTGTATCCTGTCCCTACCCTCCAGCATATCTACCACTCCTCCCAGTTTAATGTCATCTGCAAACTTGCTGAGGATGCAGTCCACGCCATCCTCCAATCATTAATGAAGATATTGAACAAAACCGGCCCCAGAACCAACCCTTGCAGCACTCCGCTTGCTACCGGCTGCCAACTAGACATGGAGCCATTGATCACTACCCGTTGAGCCCGATGATCTAGCCAGATTTCTATGCACCTTATAGGCCATTCATCCAGCCCATACTTCTTTAACTTGCTGGCAAGAATACTGTGGGAGACCATATCAAAAGCTTTACATCTAAATGGATGTAGCTGCCAGGGAACTACAGGAAGTTGATTGCAGCTCCCTGATCTTGTGCCACCCTGCCCTATGATAAGTTTGAGCTGTGGAGCTTTAACTTAAGCTCACTGAGGGACCTTATGCTAGTGAGAGATTGACTATATAGGAGCTCTGTTCCATGCCTGCTTGTCACTGACATGCCCCCTTCCTCCTTTTTCACCAAGATGGAGGGGGTAGGTTGCACAGGTGCTTCCATCTGCTTTCTTCCAGCATAGAACTCCGTGAATGGGGGAATGCTCCACTGGCTGGTGCTAGCCAGCTCCAGTCCACTTAAGAACCTAGCCCATTGTCTCTCTCTTGCTACTTGGCAGACTAAAGAGCTTCAGCAGACAGGTTTTCAAGGCTTCAAATCATTCTCTGAACCCTCTCCAATTTCCAAATGGACACAGTATTCCACTCATGGTCTCAGAGGTACTATATACAGAGGGAGTTGCTCCTCTCTGCTCCTGGTTGATATTCTTCTGTATGGTAATACCTTTTTGGGAGCAGGAGGATGAATTGCAACAGCTTCATAATGGTTCAATTGGTTACTTACTATGACCTGTAAGTACATTGCATAGTTATTGCTTTCTTTTGCATGCTTCAGCATTTGGATGAAGGCCTCAAGCAACTCTTGTCTCCTGACCTTGTTGCTGTGAAGCCTACATGTCGGTGTGTTCTTTGTTACAATGTCAACTGCAACTGCTCCAATCGTTTTAGCGTAAAGAGCCTTTTGAGTTCTCTCCCAAGTTGTTTGGCTCAGAGACGTGCAAACCATCAATGTTGAACTGAGAGATTGGTTCCCCTTTACCACTGAATACGTTGCCCTCCAGAGAGAGAGCTCACTCACAAGGCCTCCAAGTCAGAATGTCTGTTGTTGCAGTCGCTCCTAGGTCCCAGGCAACACGACTACAGCAAAGTCAAGTCAAACTTACTGTAGATTCTATTGTTCAGAAAAGCTGTTTGGTACCATACTCTGCTTTCCCTACTTTCAGGCTTTCAAACACCATATATTGTGGGCTCAGTATTTTTTAAAAGAATGCAGATACATAGGTGTCAGTATGAGAGAGAGGAGAAGCCAATCCTCCAGTGTTTTCTTGGTGTATATAATCAAGTCATACTTAAGTCAATGGGGAAGTTTTTGGCTGACAAAGGATGTCAGCAAGTGGCCCATAGATAAGAACACTGAAATGCATAATATTTTCTTAGGCAAAGAGCTTTTGGCAATGAAGAAATGAGTGATGAGTGACTGTGTACCCACGTATCAAATGGAAATGCAAGGAAAAAGCCAATTAGATCATTGTTGAAAAGAAAATATTAGGAATTTAAGTCCAATTCTGATCCAGGCTACTCCTCAGGTCTGATTCACCACGGTTGTTCCAGTTGCATCCCAATACAACTCCATTGCAATCAGTGGAGCTTCAGTGATGTGCACATGCAGTAATACAGTAGTGAATCAGACCCTCTTCAGTTTTCCTTCCATCTTTAAATTCATTTCACGTTAATGTTAGAAGCTTGCATGGGAGCAGTAGCATATTTTAAAACTTCACTTTTACTGAAACTGTCAGCTTCAGCACAAAGCCACTCTGCACGGAAAGTAGTGCTTAACTCTTCCCTCCTTTCCTACACTCTTTTTACTGTGTAGGGTGTGTATGTATCTGCATTTCTGTCAAAGAAGGATATAAAGCAGATAATAATACACAAGCCAGTCTTAAATAAAGAGACTTGGGTATAATACATAGCATCTATGTTAGGCGTCCCGTTTCCTGAAAACAACTTGAATCCTACCTCCAGCATGTTCTCTATAAAACCCTGTGGTGGTTTGTCCACACTTCTTCAGCAATTTAGTGTTTTTGCTAGGTGTTTTGCCTAAGAATTTCATATGGAGCCTTACAGTATGTGATGGCAAAATTTCCTAAAATAGGATGCTCTGCATTTCCCAGGGAGTGGGATCAGTGTGTGGCAAAGGGATATGCAAAAATATAGGCAGGAAAGGGAAGTATTATGAACAGGAGTTTTCCATCATTCACCAGCACAAGCAGAATGTTATTCACATTTGTGTGTTCATGGGGACTGGACTAGATGATATGTGGCAGTCCCTTCCTGTCCTTCATCTCTATGAATCAGTGCAGCATTTATTGCTGCTACATGCTCTGTAGTTAACTTGAAAGGTCTTATGTGCACTCTGGAGGAGTCAAGGACAAACACAGCAAGTGCAATGGGTCTAAGCTGTAAGGTTATCATCAAACACTGAGCATTCCCGATTTCATGGGTAACTTCTACTTTTGTAGAGGTAGAGATCGGATATATCAATGAGATCAGAGTGCAGACTCTTCCAAAGTTCAAGAGTATTTAGAAACTGCATGTGTGATTGGCTCACTGTCAAGACAGGGGCAAAAGGCAAAACTGAGATCTGTAGACAACATTTTCCTTAATTTTAGGGGTGGAAAGAGCCTGGATGTAGATCTGTAGTTCAGAAAACTGTAATGTTTATAGCATCCAAACAAAGGTTACGTTGCAATCTTCCAGCAACAATCTTGTTTTTTATGTGACACAACTTTTATTTCTTAAAATTCAGAACCCTAAAAAAAAAGGCACAACTCATCCCATCTTACTTTAGGCTGGTTCTCTGCAGAATCTGACTGATTGCATGCTTCACTACAGAGCCCCTCAGCTGGAAGCAGGATCAGGAAACGCCTTACAAAATTGAAGTGACAGCTTAAAATACAGTTGTCAATACATCACAAGAGCAAGGACATATTTGTAGGTTGGAATGTGTTAGTCCACCATGAGGCAGAAGCACAGCAGAAAAATCAGAAATGAGAAATTAATGTTAACTGTGGAATGAAGGGGGACAACTGTGATAAAATAGAATGAAAGGCCAAATAATATTTCAAAAGTAATGATAAACTTGCATTCATAATGGAAGGCATAGGATTTAGTGATAAAGGCTTAACAATGAGTTTGGGGGGGAGGAAGGAATTTACACACTAAAAATAACTTGCTCTATTCAAACTTTTGATTGCTTGACTGTAATTTAGGAATATGTGTTCACAGATGCTTGGGAATAGAATATTTGCTTCTGGCCAGATTCTGCTACTTTTACTCATATTGATCAGTCCTTTACAATGTGAGAAGCCCCGTAGGATCAAATACGTTTCTTTGCAGGGTTAGCGGCAGCTCAGCCTGCGTAAGTGTGTCAGAATCTGGCCTTCTATTTCCAGACCTCCAAACAACTGCAGTCTTTGCTTTTGTTGCTTCCCACTGTCCTGGTGGTAGGGCTGGTGGCAGAGGAAATGCCCAGGGGATGTGACTACCCATTCTCCCAGAGAGCCAGTGTAGTCTTTCAGTAGAGTTTTGATGGGACTATACACAGTGAGAAACTAGTCATTGTAAGGGTGGCAGAAACTAAGGAGTGAACTTCACCATTTGAGATAGGAACTTTTGCAGTGAGTAAGTAGTCTAGATTCAGAGGGGTAGCCGTGTTAGTCTGAATCTGTAAAAAGCAACAGAGGGTCCTGTGGCACCTTTAAGACTAACAGAAGTATTGGAGCATAAGCTTTCGTGGGTGAATGCCCACTTCATCAGACGCAAGGACCCTCTGTTGCTTTTTAGTCTAGATTGTGTCTCTAGCCAGGAGTAGCAAGGGTGGTGCATAAGTAGCTTAGGAAAGCACTACATGTCAGAGGCACCAGAACCCTCCCTGCTTCCCTCTTGCTCTGCCGAGGACAGCAATTTGCTCCTGGCCTATACCAGCACACACAGCAGCATATTATGACACCCTCATGGGAGACTGGCTGTACTGGCCATTCCATTAGAGAGATGGAGGCAAAACTTTGTCCCTTCCCCACCCACCTGCTCAGCTAACTCTGGCACGCCCAGTCTGGATAGGCTGTGCAGGACTGTAAGGTGTGTGTCTGTGTATGGTGTTGATAATATATAGATTTAAAAACTCTTTACAAAGGAGGTCAGTATCATTTCCATCTTACAGATGGGGAAACTGATGTGTAGGGAGGTGAAATGACTTGCCCAACATCACCTAGAAGGCCAGTGGCAGAACTAGAATCTAGATTTCCTGAATCTGTCAGTGCTCTAACCACCAGACCATACTGCCTCCCTTACTCCCCCTTATGTCCCTATGTGGGGTATGGGAGAGGGTCAGGGGTGCAAGCTCCAGGCGGTGCTTACTTCAAGCAGCTCCCAGAAGCAGTGGCATGTCCCCTCTCTGGCTCCTACACAGAGGTGCGGCCAGGGGGCTCCGTGCACCCCTGCAGCTCCCGTTGGCCGAATCAGTGCACAGAGCCCCCTGGCTGCCCCTACACATAGGAGCCGGAGTGGGGACATGCTGCTGGTTCTGATAACCACGCGGAGCCACGGCCAGCAGGGAGCCTGCCTTAGCCCTGCTGCACTGCCAACCAGATTTTTAGTGGGCCTGGTCAGAGGTGCTGACCAGAGCCGCCAGGGTCCCTTTTTGACCCGGCGTTGTAGTCGAAAACCGGACACCTGGCAACCCTACTGTCCACCCAATGTAATAGCCCCCCACTAATTGTCAGGAGGCTTCAAACTTGTGACTTTCAACACCAAAGCGCACGTGGCTACTACTTAAGCTTAGAGTCACTCCACTACGTAGAAGCACTAGTAGGCTATTGGCCTCCTTATGGACAAGCCAGTAGATTGGAGATGTGACCAGTGCTTTTTTCATACACCTTATAGCAGCAGAAAGTTAATGTAGTTGACAGAGGAAGGACGGTTCAGTTTTTAGGAGACTTGGGAGACCCACCTTCAATTCCCAGCTCTGCTACAAGCTGCTTGTATGACAGTGGAAAAGTCCCTTAGTCTTTCGGTGCCTCAGTATCCCATCTATCAAATGGGAATAATAGCACTGCCCCCCTTCCCAGCGGTGTGATCAGGAGAAGCACACTTAATCGAAGACTCTTGTTGTTTTGTAAGGCTTACTACTTTTTTTTTTTTTTTTTTTAAGAGACTGACTAAAGAGAACTTTCTCCTGTTGCCCGACGTATGGAGCTTGCTAGAGAACTCCAACATACCTACTGATTCACTAAGTCAATTAGTATTGCCTGATTATGGCTGTATGGAACTGCATTTGTGGTATTTTTAAAATTCCTGTCCATACTAAACCAAAAAGCTCCTGGAAGTAATCAGTCTTTGACGTTAGGATGTCAGATACATGTCCTGACTGTCATTTTACTACTCGAAATCCTTCTGTCTTCTCTAGCTGACTAACCTAAGTGGATTTCTCTAAAATACAGGATTAAGCTGAAGGAGGAGCCTGTGGATTTGGTTGGTGCTTTCAAGATGAATATTTGGTGGCAAATTTTGAATATTTGGGAAGGGAACAGTGTACCTAGTGAATGAGAGAAGTTTGACACAACTGTCATTTTCCAGAATATTGGTTCATCAGCTTCGACTTGAAATTGTTAAGCTAATAATTTTACATTTATTTTTCTCTGTGCCAGTAGTTGTAGTAAGTGTCTAAGGGTATAATCAGATTATTTACTGACACTAAATGCACCAAAAAAAGCTGGCATCATGCCAGCAGTGAATCTGTTTGCTGTTGGCTTAACCAGGGTTTTATTGTCTTTTGTGGCAAAAAGGAGACAAATTGGGCTTATCTTCCCCTTCTTAACCCTAGTATAAATTAGGAGCAATTGTACGACAACCAGTGGAGTTAGCCATTTAAAACTCAGGTATGTGAGAAGAGAATCAGACCCCTAGTCTAATAAGGACTTCGTAATTCCAGGCTTTGAGTAACTTTTACTGCCAGCTTCAGAGGGTGTTGGATCAAACTCTTAATCCTAAATAACATTAGGTTGGAGGTCTCTCTTGTCTCCAGAGTTGAAGGGCGTTGCTCAGATAACATTTTTCAGTTTAGTAATATTCAAGGTCAGTTGCCTCCACTTAGTATGCAGACTGAACACTACTTCTGACCTTTGGGGAGATTGTTCCTTCAGGTCAGACTTGTGGTCACTAATAGGGCAGCTTGTATTAGATCCGTTAGACTGTATGTGGTCTGTGGACTAACCAAAAGAAGTTGAATTTCCATCATTGATCATCATCTTTTTTTCTCTTAAACACTAAACATGAAGAATAAAATTCTTTCTTTCCATGGTATGACAATATGAGCTAACATCTACAGACCCATTTTGCTCTGAGTGCGGCTGAATGGTGTTTATTATTTATGGGTTGTCTTGAATATACGCAGTGCTTCAAGAACAGATTAAAAAAAGACTCCCTAGACCTGAATTTTCAAAAGAGATTCCCCAAATCAGTGGCTTCTTTTGAACATGTGGGCCCTGATTCTTCTTACTCCTACCTTCCCAAATATTCACTTTCTTTGGCATGACCTTTTTTCCCAAAAAGAGAACTTGTCTTTTGTTTTCTAAACTTTGCAGTAACTGAAGTTATACTGCCAGGGATTTTTTTCAGAAACACTATACAGTATCTCTCCTGGGGTAAACTTCTGTACAAACGAACACCTTCTTCAACTTCTGTTTTAGATCAAGTGTAAACCATCATGTTACTCTGTGGGTTCTCCTGTTTTCCTTGAGCCTTTGCTTGGATGGTAAATTTATCTAAGACAGGAGAATGTCTGCCTGTTACTTTAAGCCTATGCAAGCAGAGGAACTAGTGTCCTGTATCCCCTCTTGTTTTCTGTTTTTGAGAGCTAAGCTACTTAAAGTCTTATGTAAAGTACTTTCTTACTGTTCTAGAACTTGCCCTACCATACGGAAACTGCTGTCTATTTAGTCTTTGAGTAGGTGGATTAAAGAGAGTCTCCCTCCTCCCCATTTTTTTTTTAAGTTGTGCTGTGGGGAAAGTTGTGTTCTCTGTTTTTGACACAGTGATGACTTCAGATTTTCTGTGATATAAAAGGGCTCATTTGTCCATCCAGCTAGATGTGTGGTGTTTTTTTGTTTTTGTTTTTTTTAACCTACCTATGTATAAAACTGGGAAACGTTTTGTTAAGGACTTGAAGTAGTGTGCCTTGCCCTGTCAATAGAGCACACTTGACCTTTTTAACGGCTGTCTCCAGATAGCATGTAAAAGAAATTGGGGCTAGCATACTGAGTTTGTGAAGGAAAAAATATTGCAAGCAAATAAACAAAATCCTCACCTGGAGAGCTGAAGAGAGCAAATTGACATAACTAATTTGGTTAAAAAGGAAGACCCTGGAAACTTAAGACATCTTTGCCAAGAGGCAAGAAAAGCTTTACTATCATGTATCCAACAGGCCTGGGCTAGCTATTTCAGAAAAAAATAAAATATGCCTAATCTTTGTTCTGAATCCAAAAAACTGAACAGAGTCCAAGGTAAAAAAACATTTAAACATTGTGAATTGTTCAACTTTTGCTTTGTCTTCCAGTATGTAATTATTATGAATGCATGTAACTGGAAGGCTAACTACAGGACTAAACTACTTATACTACTCCTTCACTGTTTGTTTTTAACACACATACTGTTATCCAGCTGTATTCACACTTGTTCTTAGTTATTTGTAGTGATCTTTTCAGTTATATGAATGAGTGGTGGTTACATGTATTAGAGAGCATACCCCCTGTATAAGTACAGCATGTAGTAGTATTTATTTGTAGTACATTAGGGACTCTAAACCCCAACTAAGGTCAAGTCTGATTGTGCTGTACAAACAGAAGAGATTGTCCCTGCCCCAAGGAGCTTACAATCTACATAGACAAGATGTATAAGAATGGCAAGGTGAAGTGACTTGCCCAAGGTCAGACAGCAGGCAAGTGGCCAAGCTGAGAATAGAACCCACCTTTCCTGATTCCCAGTCTGGTGTCCTGCCCAATTGACCACATGACTTTTCAAGTTTAGTCCTTTTTGTACCCAAATGGGAATGGAACTGTCCTTGGCTCATTTCCAATATGTCTGTATGCAAGTAGCAGCAGAAATCTTAGTAGGTTTCCAGCCTAGCTGTGCAAAATTCAAGAGGCTTTGGAGAGCAGGAAAACAGAGTTGGGCAAATATCCACACATTAGGGTGCTTCTTCAAACCAATCTCAAACTTCAAGAGGCTCAATCAGTAGGAGCCGACAGCCAAGGCTAGAGCTGAGAGTAAAATCAAAGCTTTAAACTTTCTGTGCCTTAGAAAGGAAATCAGTCAAGAAGATTTGAAAATCACAGGGCAATATCCCATACTACCATGCTGCTTTTCTTTGAGACCCATGCCTTATGCTGCCGCAAGCTAACTACATGTCCCTGAATGTGAAAATCTACCATAGGATTGGATTGTTTGCTGTATGTTTTAGCAATTATCTCTTTCAACAAGTGTAGCCTTATTTGCTATACAAAACATGCAAGCAAGTGTGTTTGATACACTAGGATAATAGCTTACAGCATCGCTCACTTGTGTCTGAAGAGGAATCTGTTAACTTGAGCCATTTGAGGATTATTGTTGGCACAGTCAAAAGGGTAAAGTTTACATATTTGTAGATTTGTATTTAGGGTGTAAACATATGTAGTGTACGTGATGTGTACTAGTAGAACATACTCCATGTAAGTGAGGTGCATCAAAGAAAACCAGTTAGAGACACACCAGCTGGTGTGTGTGTGTTCCCCACAGCAAGAATAAGAATTATGTGACCAAGAGGAAGTTAGTGTTGTGTTTTTTGTTTTTTTTCCCTCCTCCCCACCATTAGGAGTTTCTCCCTTCCCCTGATGGAATTTAAGTTGAGAGGGAGGGAAAATCATCCTAAAAACAAACTATTGAGGCTGGTAACTAACGTTGGATCTCATTAAAACCAAAATGAAAAATTAAAACAATGATCAAACACAACATGTTATAAGCTATATTTCCAAAGGATTACCAGTGAATTTCAATGACCCAACCTTACTTTGCTTTTGTGTAATTTTAATATTTTATCAGCCCATTAAAATTTTCCTTTTCATTAATATGCTTGGTGAATACTGTTTACTGGTTCACTGAACTTTGATTTCAGCAATTAACTATATTCTGAAGGGGTATGTTTTACACAGGTCCCAGAATTCTCAGCATGCCTTGTCTGTTTCATTGCATGCCCAGAGACACTTTGAAAAGAAGTATATTTGCTGCAAACAGCTAGTTGCAGTAATTAAGTATATCCAAAAACAGACAGGAGGATAGGTTTCGGGTGACTGTTTTCATTCTTCTTCTGCAATGTTGTGTTGAGAGAATTATTTCTGCCTCCTTAACTAAATATACAAGAAACTAATAAGCAAGAACTTCCAACATTCAGAGAAAGCAGTCTCACTTTCAGAAATTTGGAGCACCTCTGAATTCCCATTGAAATAAATGGGAGCTGCAGGTGCTCAACGCCTCTGAAAAACCAGGTAACTTAATTCCCTGCTGAAGTGCATTCCTGAATTGGGGCCATAGTTAGAAGCCTGGATGTGGATTTAGGAGCCTAGCTTTTAGGCATTTGGGGTCAGATTCTCCACTACTGTAGCTCCATTAATTTCAATAGTTGTTTACATCAGCTAAAAATGTGACCCGAAGGAGGAAAGTATTTTTTTAAATACTGAAGCCTGCAATTTCCCCAAAGTATTAAATGCGCACCCATGTGCACACAGAAACCCCATGGCGAGAAGATGAGGTACTATAGGAAGTAAAAAGCTTTGCTGTCAGTTCACACTGGTGCAAATGTGGAGTAACGTGAATAAGGCTAGTATAACTGGTGACCATTTGGGGAACCTACCCAACTTATGAATTGGGTGTTTGTATGAACTGCCTGTATGTATCTTTATCAAGCTGTAAACTTCAATTTGAACATGTAGCCCTTGTCCTCCTCCTTCTACGTTGGACTGAAATTCCAACAAAGTAATGAGACAAGACTGACCATAGAAGATCATTAAATGATCTCTTCAAATATAAACATCCTGGACAATAGCTGGCTCCTAGCCAGGAGAACTGTTTGTTGGGGGGTGGGGGGGGGGAGAGGTTGCCTAGTAATGAAGTCACCTGATCACCTGAGGAGGTTGATCAGGGACTCACTTGCCAAGAGTAGATTGGAAAGCTATAACATCAGGAGCTGTTCTACTTTGGGTCTCTGGCCATTTTCACTGCCTCAAGATGAGGAAAGCTGCTTTTGGATCCTGATGAGATAGGGGAAACTTTGGCTACCAGAACCCAAATGGACTCCCAAGGAAGAGTGAGTTAGATTGAAAGGCAGTGCACTGGGTGTTTGTCTTCTAAATGGCCAGTGCGCTCTTGTGCTTTACTCTTGTAAGTAAAGAGCAATGGTGTGTTAAAACCCTATGCAAAGTCCCTCTATTATGTGCTACGCTTATGATGGGCCCCTGAAGAGCTAATCTACCAAGCCCAGAAGGACGGGGTTCTGGGAAGGGCTTTGTATAAGCCGTTGTGGAGGGCTGAGGAAGCCTGCACTAGCTTCAGAACTCCATCAATAGGATTGAGGTGACCTTTCCAGTGTCAAGAGAGAGATCAGAGGCAAGGGTCACACTTGAAGTGTATGCCTAGAGGCCCAAAGCCAGGAACAATGCATAAACTCTGCTCAGAACCCAGCAACCTAAAAGCATGTGGGATTCAGTGGTTGGAGCCGTGCCCACTAGGAGGTGCTCAACAGGATCAGTGATAGGAACAAAACTTATTTCAGAATATGGGCCCTATTTTGCAACCCTTAGTCATGTTGGTTAGTGCTTACTCAAATATGATTAGAGCTACAGACATAAATGAGACAACTCAAGTAACTATTCAACCTAAACATTACAGAGTAGGCTTGATTCAAATCCCACTGGAGCAAAGGGAAAGTCTCCCATTGACTTCCATGGACTTTGAATCAGACCCTATGATAAATAGTGTATGATTATAGCTATCTGACAATCGAGTTAAAATGTTAAGTCCTATCAGTATTTTCCTGTGACCCTTTTGTAACCCTTGGTGTTTCATACCTTCCACAAAAAGCACAGGAGTATTTGTGGCACCTTAGAGACTAAAATTTATTTGTTAGTCTCTAAGGTGCCACAAGTACTCCTGTGCTTTTTGCGGATACAGACTAACACAGCTGCTACTCTGAAACCGTACCTTCCAAAATCTCTATTCCATATCAGCACAGGATACACGTTGGGCATTCCACTCCTCCCACATTTTTTCATAAACCAGGACCCAGTATACTATTTAGCTTCCTCATTCCTTTCCCTAAGGTGTAAAGACAACAAAAAAATAAGCCAGAGTGATGAGGAAAGCACTTAAATGCTAAGAGAGTATGAAGGTCTTATTATATTAGCAACTTTCCACTTTCTTACATAAGTACCATATCATTAGTATTTGCTTCCACTAAAGGCCTCTCCCATATAATTATTCTCTAATGCATTTTGCCCATCGTTACAGGATTAGAATAAATGTTAATATAAACTGGGATTTTTCTTTGTCTTTCATTAAATTCTTCTAATAAAACCTGTAAGAAGAGGTACAACTAAATAGCACTACTGTGAACCTAAGTGACAGACTACCACTAAAAGGATACATTAAAACACTGCAGGCATAAATGATGATGTCCCCTCCTAGTCAGCCTGCCTTAGGACCCTCTCTGGGTATGTCTACAATGCAATCCTTCCCTTCCCCCTGTGGCAGTGAGTCTCGGACGCTGGATCAGTAGACTCTGGCTCACGCTATGGGGCTAAAAGCATTAGTATAGATGCTTGGGCTGGAGCCTGGCCTCTGAGACCCTCCCCCTCACCAGATTGACTCTGGTTCAGAGATGTTCTACCACAGGTTTCTTGGTGGGTTTTTTTTTTCCTGTTTTTTTTATTTTTGGTAGCGTAGACATACCCTCTGTGTCTGAAAACACAAAGAGGCAGGGGAGCAAGCATTAGGAGCCCCTTGTTCCCTGACTCTGCCTCCAAAGCAGCAGGGATTGCACTGGAAAGTTGTTAAAACCTGAGGTTGTTCCACTCCAAGAATGTTGTCTAATCACATGCACTTTTATTGGGACATCCGCACATTCAAACAGGCAAGCACACTATAAAAGCATTACAGAGAGCACAAACACCTGCAGCAAAGCACTTGCTGTTCCCCGGGCTAAACTGACCTGAGAGCAGAGTTCTAGATTGAGACCCACAGGGAGGAGTGGGTGGAGTTCTGACTCAGCCCCTTTACTTACCAGCCATAGCAGTTAGTTGGCTGGCCTCAGTGTGTGTGTGTGTGGGGGGCGGGGGCTGCTCTATGGAAAAAAAGAGGAATTTTCCTCTCCTCAGAGCAAAGGGCAGCAGTGGGAGTGTTGGGACTCTGAGTCACAACTTGTTCTCTGGTGTGCCCCTACGGCAGCGTGGCTATGTACTCCCCCCTTGCACAGGGCAGACACACTGTAAAGTTACAGTCTATACCTATGTAAGTGCAAGGTACAATTACATTTATTTTAAACATACTGCATTTTCCGAAACTTGGCTATGTCCACATGACAGGCTTGGTGATGATCAGATTAAGGGCTTCGCAGAAACGAAGTGGATGTAGTAAAGACTGTCTTCAAGAGGCTATTACTAAATACTCCAGTGTGGTGTGTCCTCAGACAACACAAATATACAAAAGATATATTACAGGACGTAAGGCAAAAAGAGTCCAATAGCTATCAAGGCAGAAAAAGGGAGAGAGCTTTATATGTGTGACAAGATTAAGGAGATCAAGTGAAGAAAAGTTAGGTTAAAGATGCTCAGAGGGGGTTGGTTCATATCATAGATCTGTGTAAGAAGAAATAAGCAATTTAAAGTGGGCCCTCCAAAGAGTGGCGCTGGTACATTTGTAACTGAGAGTCTGACACTATCCTAGCAAAGTTCAGAGGAGCTTTTGTAATAAGTAAAATAAAACCTTTAGATCCATGCTCTGCATTCTCTCCCCACTTATCATCCTTGGACAGCTTGTCAAATGACAACAGCCATAAAATGTTTTCACTTCCAATACTCCATTTGCACCCACTGGCTTTCTCTGAACTTGCAGATCAGATAACCGAACCATTTCCCTTAATGGGGGAGACTGGTCTCCAGAGCAGGCGGGAGGTATGTAGCCTCTGTCTTTTTCCTGCCTGTGGTAATCCTGGGGTTAGGCATGGGTGCCTCCTTCTGTCTGAGTGTTGCAAACCCCAGGGGGCACTCTGGTCTTCATAAACAGGTGTCTTATCAATACTAAATTACAATAAGCAGTCTGCCTGCATTTGGAAGGGATGGGAGCTCCTGAGTCCCCTTCCCCAAGCCCTTTCAATGTAGCAGCAGACTCACTTCCCTCAGGAGGGGTGGAGAAGTTCACTGTGAGGCTTGCTGGGCCTAACCTGCCCAGCCAGTATATCAGAGTCTATTGCCTCCTTGTAGAGAGATGGGATTAGTGAGCCTCCTCCTTGAGGGCACTTTCCCTGAAGCTCTCCAGGGGCAGTCGAATTGCTGTCTCTCAGAGCTGCTCACCCACTGATGGGAATTTCCTGCTTCTTAAACCCTCTAATCTGCCTCTGCTATGATTGACGGAGTGAGAGAGGGGCAGTCATTCCAGCCCACGGTAGCACTTAATCCCTTTGTCACCAGTGTGGGATTCGTACAGCCCATCACACTGCCCCATTCAGCGTAAAGTCACACACTATGCATATCCTCCTGGACATGGAAACAGCTCAGACTCTCAATAGGCTAAGTCCTATTATTACTTCCAAAATACGTATTACAGAGCTACACAAGGATAAACTTCCCACCCAGAAAATATGACACAATTAAACAAACAGCTAATCACACCACATTCAATTGTGCAGTGAGGTTTTATAAGCAACTGATGTAATTTTGTTTAATTTACCTAGCCGCTAGAGCTGGCTCCATTTTTTTCAATAAAAGTGGCTTTTCTAATCATGCTGTAACACTAACAGTAAATGTTCGTATTCCTCAAATTTTCATTGGAAAAATGAAGACATTCACTCGGGTTTTTTTAAATTTAAATGAAAATGTTCTTCTCTTTTTCCTTCCCCTCCATCTTTTTCCCCACCAAAAAAGGTGGGGAGGAGCAGAAAAAGCAAGGAGGGGAATCTTTGGGGTTTTGGTTGAAACAATGTCTTTTGAAATTTTGCGTGGAAAGTCTTAAAAAAAAAGCTGAGCCCTACTAGCTGATTTCAGCATCCAGCACAAGCTCTTAGTGGTATTTTAATGTACGCTCTTTGTCTAAGTAAATCTCCCAGGAGAAGAGTTGTGTATGAAGCAGCATTTCAGGTTGGTAGGGCATTGTGGTGGTGGTGGTTTGTTTTTTGTTTAAGTACACGCTACTATGTGTTAGAGACGGCAGGTTGAAAAAGCGTACTCTGCACTCGATAAGGAAGGTGATGTGATTTGTGTTGGTGCTTGATGCCTATGAGAGTTCATTCCACACTCTGAGCCCCCAAGAAATCTTTCTACCATTAGGTTGAGAAGATAGTTCCACTATGCCTGAGGAGCAGAGTTGTTGAGCATGATCCTTTTCTGAGAGCTTTAGGTGATTGCTGGACCCGGGACATGGAGTGCTTTGAAGATAAGGAGTAAGACCTTGAACTGACTCAGTTGTCTATGGGAAGGCAGTGTACAGAGCAGAAGACAGGTTTGGTAACTCACGGTGGCCTGGCTCCTCAACCACATATGCTGCAGTGTTCTGTGTTAGCTGGAGCTTCCCAAGGGCTGATGGCTTCATGCCCAGATCTATTGCATTGCTGTAGTACAGATAAGAGGTGATGGAGTATATGAGATCAGGTCATGGGACAGAGTCTTCTAATCAACTAGTAGCTGCTCTTCATACTTGCACATGGAGCACCAATATGGGTAGTCCATGAACTCAAATAATGGAGTGCCTTATGCACCTTTATTTCCCTATACAAACATGTTAGGTGACACTCAATTGAGCCCTTAAAATATTGAAGGCCACAAACCAGCCCTTAGATAATAGCCATGTTTGTTTTTAAAATCTAATTATATCCTGGAGTTCTCAAAAGAAGTATTCTAATTGAATATATAAATTACAAATGAAATTGAAGAAAAATGGTAAAGTAATTTGCTATCTGAATTTAGTTTGAAAAGGAGCAATGATTTTATGTAAAAATATAGATATAGAATGAAGTGAATGTTTTAACAAGCAAATTAAAAGTAAATGAATCAACAAAATTCACAAAGCATAAGCTAAATATAAGCAGGGATGGAAGGAGTGGGAAGGATAAGGCTAGTTCTGCTGAACAGCTGATCAGTTCCTTTCTCAGTCTAATCCACCCACCCACTCTCACTCTTTCACTGTAAAGAGGTGAAGATATGAGATGAAGGCACCTGAGCAATCATTTCATCAAGGTGATGCTTACTGGAATATGATGTGACCGTCAGGGTTCAAACACCCCACCAGGAGAAAAGATGGTTTAACTCCTCCCAAAATAAGCAGTTACACCAACTGATTGCATACTGTGTCATTGTGCTATAAAATCTGTTGAGTAAAGTCTTATTATGAAAGCTTGTAATGCTCTATGTATGAGATATGACTACAGGCTATGTTTTATGAATTTATGTATTTGTGCATATAGAAAACTCTGTGCTCATAAACTTCAGCCCCACTTCACAGCAGGGTGGTGAGCAGTCAGGCTGGGAGGGGCACCTCCCAAAACAGTTGTTCACTGGGTTGCTGGAACAATTTTTATTGTGTGTGTGGGGGGGGGGAGATGCTGAGAGCCATTGAACCAAGCTGTAAAACCCTGTATATAATGGAATCCACTTCAAGCCAGGGGGTGCTGCAGCACCCCTAGTTCCAGCACCTATAGTTGTTCACAATAAACCAGCTTCAAGTAGCTATCCATTGTCCAGCCCAGGAAAGAACAATGGTGGACCATTAGAGTTAATGGGAAGATATTGAGACAACTGGAAACCGAGAAGAATATCCTAGCTCCCAAACATCAAATCAGGAGGGAATTTTCCCACTCTGATTGATCATAAATCACCATGGACTGAGAGATGGTTTAAAAAAAAAAACTTTTAAAACCAGGCTTGGTAATTAGGTTTTTATCCAGAATTTGAGGGCCAGTCTTAAGGCAGGAGGCTGTTTGTGAATACTGTATCCCTCCTGTAGTGGGGGGTGGGGGTGCTAGGAAATGGCTTAAAGGCAAGGAGTAACTCCTACTAGAAAAGGAATTAATATGGAAGTGTAAAGCCTGAGGTTGCATGTTTATTTTCTGTGCACCTGGTTTATGTTTGCTTTCCCTTACAATTTATCTTTGAATATGTAGCTTTTCTATTAAATACATTTTTTAAAATTTTTACCCCAAGCATGTATCTGTTGTGCAATGCGTGGGCCAAAGTAAGCTGGTATCTTGGGAGGGGGCAAGTTTCACACCTGCAGGGCTGACAAAGTAGAAGGGAAAAGTTCAAGTATCTAGTAGCTGAGAACTCAGAGATGTGGTTTGGGGAGACTTGGGACAGGAAGGGCTGTTGGTGTCACCCAGTAAAGAGGCTGGTGGGAGCCAAAGTTAAACCTTGTCCTTGTGGACAGGCTACAGGTGTCAGGAAATTATTTTCTGTAGTTATGGTTTAAAGTCCACCAACATTACAGGGCAGGCTGTGACAGAACCCCTTACTGATCTGGATGGACCCCAAACGTCACACATGCTTATATTAATTTACACATATTAATCTCTTGCAAAAGAAGGGCCAACACCTGATCACTGGAGCTGGTCAGAGAAACTCTGACAGACCTGTATTACACTGGAATATATGGTTCCATCAAAATGCTTTGTGAAACTTGTTTTGGAAGAAAACCAGGCAAGATTATGACAATGTTGAAACATCCTATTTTTGACACAGAAGAAAACATTTTGATTTTTCATTTTTGAAATGGCTTTTTATGGATTTTGTTAATTATAATACAGAGGGGAAAATTCAAAATAAAAACAAAACATTTTGACCCAAAACTAAAGAAGAAAAATTCAGAAAACTCCTTTGTGGAGAAGTTCAGAATTTTTGGTTTCCCCTGATTTGGAAAAAATCCAAATTTTTGGAATCTCGATCCTTCGTAAAACAGAATTTCCATCCTCTGCATAGCTCCAGTGCTAACTTTACTCACAGTCCCAATGAGTAGAGTGAGCAGCATGGTTGTATTTTGTCTCTCTCATAAGAATATACATCAGCCCGAATCTTCAAACTGGGTTGTCCAGATTTAGGCATCTAAGCAAGTGGCTTAGCTCTGTTTAATTGCTCAGTACCCAGAACTACCACTGACTTCTGTGAGGATGTGGCTGTTCGGGATCTTCAGCTTTGGGCATGCGTGATTAGTCACCTAATTTTGATGAGCATGATGAGAAGGCTACTGAAGGAAAAATAGAAGAGTGAATGGCCCCTGTAATAAATGTTCTTGAGTGTTCTGCTGTAATAGTCTACAAGGTTAGAAGCATTACTGCAGCGCTTGTAAGCATTATTACAGAACATTGTGATCTCTATTGATAGAGTGAGAAGCAGGCAAGTTACATGAGTGTTTAATATCTTAAACTGTATTTGGAAAATCCAAATTGGAAGCCATTACATCTTATAAGGTGTCCTAAACTGAAAAGAAGTGAGATGATGATACTACAAATTCTGTGCACTGCTACTGCCTCTCACAGAGGCGGTTTTATTATGTTGATAGGAGAGCTGTCTCCTGTCGTCATAAAGTCTTCAGCAGATGCGCTACAGTGGCACAATTGCAGAACATTTAGTGTAGACTAGCCCTTAGTCTCGCTTGAATGTCCAGCCATTGGATCTTGTACCTTTTGTCTGCTAGACTGAGGAAACCATTATCAAATATTCCTTTCTCTTTGTTAAGCTAATTAGAATGAGCTCCTTGTTAATCAGTTATCAATAGTTCAATAAATTAATTCCTGCTAGGAAAAGTCTACTAAAAATACCATACAGACAGATTTCTAATGACCTGTGTATGTCTCATAGTGAAACAACCTTACCAGAGAGCAGAATTCCAAACCTATAGCGGTTCACCCGTTACTATGTGTTGCTGACTTTGCCAGTTATCCTTCTGGGTACTTGTATAACTTCTCCCAAGTATTTAAAAGTAGAAATAACAAACACTTATTTCTTCTCCTACAGTCTGAGTAACTTGGGTGTTTTTTACATGAATTTTTATGTGTGTGAGCAAGCTTGGGGTATGCTGGTGAAGATCTAATTGAAGGAAAGCCAAAGAAATGACTTTTTCAATTTTATTCTGAAAGCAGTGAGCTCTGGTCATCATTCTCTTCAATGAATGATTAGACATTTTTCAGGAGGTGGATCTATGTCTCCCACCCCATAGGTTTTCCTATAATTTCATCATGCTAGTGGAATGTAGCTGTCCTGGGAAGCCAAGGTTGTGAAGGAAGAGGTGGTCACTCCAATAGCTAGGATCCATTCCCTGGAGGGCTTTGAATATGAGGACACACCTTTAAATTGAACTGGGGGCTAATGTGGAGAAAAGTGCACCACTGGAGTGATTGTATTCATGGCAAGCCTGTCTTGCTAAGCAGACATGATGCTGTTTTCACTTTTTCAAGGAGTGTGGCTTCTTCGGTAGACATAACAAATTCAGCATATTCAATAAATGTGTACCATCTTTGTTACCCAATGGAGCAGCTAACGTTATGCAAGCATAACTGCTACATTCTGTGTTCCGTTACTTTCAAGGAAATTTTCCTTTAAGTCAGTCACATGGGTGGAAACACTTTTATTTAGTGGCAATGGAGTCAAATGACTTCTTTCATTTCCCTAATGTGTTTATGGTTACATGAGGTGACTGAAATGAAAAGCGTTTCTACTGGAAGAGCTTTCCTGTGCTGACTTGAGGCTATTAATCTTGTTAATGAAAAGTATCCTGTTCTTTTCTGGATCATCCAAGGGGATATCCTTTGGCAATGTATGAATGTAAATATCTGAATGTAGTACTGAATGTAGAGTGCCTGCTGCTTAGTTCAGCTTGGAACAGAGACCATTGTGTGTGTGTGTGGGGGAGGGGGGGATATGGTAGAGGTCTATAAAAACACGAAAGCTATGGACAATTTGACTAGAGAAGTGTTATTTACCCCTTCACACAACAAGAAGTGGGGGTCACCCATTGAAATTAATAGGCAGCAGGTTTAAAAGAAAATGAAGTACTTTTTTCACACAATGCACATTCAACCCATGGAACTTATTGCCAGGATATGTCAAGCCCAAAAGTATAACTGGGTTTAAAAAAGAACTAGATAAGTTCATGGAGGATAGATCCATCAATGGCTATTAGCCAAGATGTTCAGGGATGCAACCCCATGTGCTGCGTGTCCCTAAACCTCTGACTACTAGAAGGTAGGTCTGGATGACTGGATGGATTACTTGATAAATTGCCCTGTTCTGTTCACTCCCTTTGAAACATTTGGCAATGGCCACCATCAGAAGACAGTATATTGGGCTAAATGGACCATCAGCCTGACCCACTAAGGCCATTCTTATGTTCTTACGTTAATATACTTTTGTAATTTCATAAGCATTAACTTTCTCCAATTGCCTTTCAGCCTACTCACTAAGCAGTGGAGATATATTTAAATGTGAAGGAGGATAGGGTGGTAGACTTACAGACAAATTCAGGGCAGGGGTTCCAGATGGGGAATGTTGAAGAAGGCACAAAGATGTCTGTAGGAGACAGACATTAGTTTAATCTTACTTTTCAAGACGAAAAGCCTTTCCCCATCGGTGTAACACATTCCCATGGAGTTTTCCTCTGTTGTCTTACCCCCCTCCCCCCGTGTCCCATGGATAACTTTGCTTTTCTCTGTTTAAAAAAAAAAAGTCTCAGTTTTGTGTGTTTAGATGCTTTCCTCTCTCATTTCTTGGTCTGTCTGTCTCTCTCAATCTGTCATTCAAGATTAATATATAAGGCTTTTTCATCTTGACTCTTGTACTAGGACCTCTATTCAGGGAAGGAGCAGCTTTACAGGCATCAGTCCACAGTAACTTTAATAAATTAAATAGATTTACACTGGTGCAACTGAGAGTGCAGTTGGGTTCTTCTATCCTAACTGAATTTTACGTCCTTGCTCTTGAAGGAAAGAATTGAATTGTGATTGATGTTTTCTTTTGATTAATCAGTAATACTGACTGAATGTACTAAAAGCTGAATAGATTTGATAGCTACACTCTTGTGTGCTAAACTTCCTTTATATTGTAAAAATTAGTATGTAGCTAAACAAAGGCCAGTTCGTTAAGAAAGTTTTAAAAATAAAAGTGCACTTGAGCTGTTGATTATGAATCTCTATCCAGGGTTTAAATGAGCACTTACTTATTAGTAACTTTAAGTTTAGTTTAAAGCATTTTAATCAGGAAGCATCTGAGCACAGTGCAAAAATAAACTTTTAAAAGAGAAACTCTGAAAGGATAAGTCCCATGTCACTTCATGCAGCTCTCGAAAATGGTATTGAGGACTCTAACAAATCAACAGGAACAATCAGTGTCATGGTACACTAGAGGCCAGATTCTCAACCAATGTCAATGAGCAGAGCTCCATTGATTCCAGAGGAGTGCCATTTGCTTCAATGGAGATACACCAGCTGAGAATTAACTCCTAAACCCCTTTCTTCATTCAGTTACGCAGGTGCAACATCCACTGAAGTCAGTTGAGTGGAACGCATGTCAAAGTAGACTAACAATGCCCATTTTTATCAACATTGCTCATGCTGTGAAACACCTTATTTTCCTGCTGGCCCACACCCAATCTCTGTCCATCACTTCTCTTTATTTTTGTCTCTCTTCACAAGTTTCTCTCTGACTCCCTTTCTCCCTACAACTTTTTTCCGTTCTGGCCTGTATCTAGCCCTGAGTTTCCTTATGCCAGAAGAGAACTTAGGAGGTATTTTCTATTCCCTCCCAGGTTCTGCTCACTTTCCTTTTTCTTTTTTCTTTCCCCTCCCCCTTCCCTAAATCAGTTCTAAACCACACTCTGTCACCTCCCCACTCTGGACTCCTCTCTTTCAGTAAATCACCATTTTTTTTCATCAATAAAAATAAACTAGATTATCTTCCTATTTTAGACCTATCAAGCCAATGAGTAGAATCTGTTAATTTTGGGTGGAACTACTTAATACTGGGGGGGAGACTCTCCCAGAAGAAGCCAGGTGCTGAGAGTATTGCTTCAGCAAACATAACTCTTTGCTCTGAGACAATGTTCCCTTTTCCTCTGAGTCAGTACTGAATCAATGCCCTGCATAAAATTGGGAAGCCCTGGACTCCTCAAGATGCTTTCATTCAGGTGAGACATAAAACCTAAGTTCTTGACCGCTTGTGTTTTATAGCCTTTTTCATAAGAATGAGGAGTCTAGCCTTAAGGTCTTTGGAATTCGAATATTTTCCCCTTCCCTAAACTCTGTTTGGGGTTTCATTTGGCTTTGGGTTTTTTTTGGCTTCCTGTCCTAAACTGTTGTACAGTTTTTCAAGTGGAACGTTGCTAAACAGTTACAAAGCTTACTTCAGAATTGACATTAGCTAAGTGATGGGTTCTACATCTGTATACAAATAACTTTGTGGTGGAAGGCATCAATTCATATATTTTAATGACATGCCCAGTCAAGTTCCCCTTTAGAGAGCACTGGATTGGGCCCTGTTTACATGATACTAGTGTAACAAGTATAAAATAATGCTACTCTTTTCAAACATATCACAACATTCCCAGGTCAGATGGAGAACTCAGAAAGGAATTTCTCTTCCTTTTTCTCCTGAAGCTGATGCTCCCAGAACAAATACATCATTGAATTTATGCAGGAGATGTGAATCTGTAAGCGAACACAAAGGCTGCTGCTATTTATGGTGCCACACTGGGCATATTCACATCAGTATTTTAAGTTCAGGAATAACCTACACTGTTCTTCTCTTCAGAGATGCTGCTCACAGTTTCAAAAACACAATTTTATTTCAACTGCTTTCTTATGATAAAGCTACATAGCCATATATGATGGGTCACTATTATAAATGCAGTCTTAATTCGTTATTTTGTATGGAGTGGGGTCACTTCTCTTGGAAGTCAGTGGGAGTTACACTCATGTGAATTGAAAAATAATCAGACCCAATACCTATTGTTTGCACCTATAAATTTCCAATCCTTGCTTTCTAAGTGGTCCATGTGTGTTTTTGTTTTTGTGTGTTAATATAGTGATTTCTCTTTCCTTTACATTGTGTGCTACTCCATTTGACTCCTTATAAATAATGCCAGACTGACCAGGCCAACTTTATCTCTGTAATACACCAAATTCATGGAATTATTTCTGGATTTAATGACCATAAAATCTTGCCACAAATCTCATTTGAAATCTTACTATACAGATAGTTCCCCTTCCAGATCTGTCCTGTAGTTAGAGACACAGTGACTAGTCTAGGCATTATCATCTCCTAGTGTAATTTCCTTACATCATTAAATAAGAACAAATCTAACACAGATCCGTCTTGTAACGAACTAGAAATTCTTTTTCAGCCCAGTAGTACTTTGTCACTCATCATTTCCCTTTGTTTTTGGGGGGGAGGGGGTGAGGGTGGTGTGTGTGGAGAAATGCCTTACAGTGAGAGACTTAAGATAAGCAGACTGAGCTTTTTTATCAAAAAGAAGATTCAGAAATGACTTGATTGCCATGTATAAGTACCTTTTCTGAGGAAAATACTAGGTATTATCCTCAAAGGTATTTAGGGGCCTAATTCCTACTGAAGATCTGGGTATGTGTGTATGTCAAACTGAACCCCCAAAACTCTCTCTGCCTCTCTTCCACATACGTAAAATGGAGATAATACCACCACCTTGCCTCACAAGGGTGTTGTGAAAATAATTCATTAATAGTTGTAAAGAACTAAGATGCTTCAACAGCACTGCAGAAAAGCCTGTAAGGAAATGAATAGTTATGTATTCAGTGCACTCTTGGATTCATGCTGCTACACAATGAATGCTGAGGGTGAAAAATATTGAGTAGCAAACTGTTTGGTGAGCACCATCCATTCTGTGCACTGAACGAGGCAAGGGTTATGTGCAAAAACACCATGGGGTAATGTAATTAAGGACGGTCTCATATGACTTGGGGCAACCATAATTTTGGCATTTCCTAACTTTTGAATGCTACACTTCACAACCTTACTGTTCTTTAACGGCGAGTTTTGGATGCAGTACATAAGACAATATTTGCTGTATACAATGATATAGAATTTGTTTCCATTACTTCTGGTTCAAGGAGTAATCTTGGTTTTTGTTGGTTTAAACCAACCTTATTTAATGCTTTCTTTTTTCCTTTTTTAGATTGAAACATAATAACTAAGCAAGTTAAATAGCTCCTCTAGACTACATTAAGAACTATATGAATGCTGATTTTAAAATAGCTATATCTCAATAACTTTAAATGGTACACATAATAAAGCTATGTTTGTGCATGTGGTGAGGGAAGGAAGCATTGTCAGACACCCATTATTATCTACGCTGCAGTGACTGACCTAGGTGCCTAGGCAAGTGCAGAGTTGATTAGATTTTTGAACAAAGATGCTTGATTTAAAAGACAACAAAATGCATCACAGGATTGTTCAGCATTGTGCAAGGCTAAAGCTGAAGAAAACATCATTTAGAGAAAAAAAAGATGCAGGTAGATGCAGTATAGTCTTGGAAATAAATAAAAATAACTCAGACTCACTAACGCTTTGGAGTTATAGCAGGAGTACAACACTGCATCCTGGACTCACTGATTTGATTGTTCACGTAGATGTTGTTCTTTTAGGAAACCTTTTCTTTTTAAATGAGCCATATATGCATCATGTCTAGACCCACACCTAGGGTTGCCAATTTTCTGATTGCAGAAAACCGAACACCCCTGCCCCACCCCTTCTTTGAGGCCCCGCCTCCTCTCCATGCCTTGTCCCTCTATTGCTTGCTCTTTTCCCCACCCGACCCCCACCTTCGCACATTTTCACAGGGCTGGGCAGAGGCTCGGAGTGTGGGCGGGGGCTCTGGGTTAGGGCAGGAGAATAGGGTGTGGATGGGGGTGTGGGCTCTGTGGTGTTCAGGATACGGGGCGGGTTCCAGGATGGGGCGGGAGGGTGGGGTGTAGGTCTGGGCAGTGCTTACCTAAGGCAGCTCCCAGAAGCAGCTGGCATGTCTGGCTCCTAGGCGGAGGCGCTCCCAGGCAGCTCTGTGCACTGCCCCCGTCCACAGGCGCCACCTCCGCTGCTCTTATTGATCATGGTTCCTGGCCAATGGGAGCTGCGGAGCTGGTGCTTGGGGTGGGGGCGATGTGCGGGGCCCCCATGGCCACGCCTCCACCTAGGAGCCAGAGGGAAATGTCTGGAAGCCACAGGGAGCCTGCCTTAGCCCCGCTGTGCCACTGACCGGACTTTTAACGGCCCAGTCAGCGGTGCTGACAGGATCCGCCAGGATCCTTTTTTGACCGGGTGTTCCAGTCGAAAACTGGACAACTGGCAACCCTACCCATGTCTATGTGACAATTTCAATGTACTCCCTCCACTGCAACCACCACATGCTTCTATAGCATCTTTCATCAGATTATGTCCAACTGAGTTCTGATTGGGGAGGGAGGGAGGGAGGTGGTGGCATTCTTCAGAGCTACCCTGTGAGGAAGATACTTGTTAAACTTTTAACAAGTAAGGAACATGAGTCACAGAGAAGTTAAGGCTTTTTTTGTTTGTTTGTTTGTTTTTGGTGTCCCCCCCTCCAAACTTGGGCCCCTGCAATTAGACAAAGAGGCTTGATTGTTTTCAGAGGGGCTGAACACCCCCAGCTCTCATTTATTTCCTTTATTTAATTATATTACCATAGCAACTAAGAGCCCCAGTCATGGACCAGGACCTCATTGTATTAAGTGATCTACAAACACAAAACAAAAACAGACCTGGCCCAAGGAGATTACAATCTAAGTATCTGACAGGAGATAACGGATGGATACAGATTCAAGGGGTGGGGGGCAATACCACACCTAAGAGTGCTACGCACCTATGAAATTCAGGCCACTTGTATTTAGTGCTGTGGAAATGTAATCTTCTGTCTGGAGAGCTGCCCATCTTGGACAAATGTAAGCTTCAAAACTAGACGTCTCTAATGGACTCCTTTCTAATACCTCATTCTTGTCAGTGTATGAGGAAAATATATTTACCCAGCTGTGTGCATGCAATTTGAGTACTTGTATAAAGAAATGGCTATTTAGTCATATGGGTCAGTGAGACTTGTGTTCCTTGGTCGCTCAGGCACTATTGAAAATCCCACACTTCTGTACATTTGTGCACCCACATGTAGACAGTCCATTACAGATGGATCTTTTCACTTGTACCTTGAGAACCCTGTCTTAACCACTTTTTTTAATAGCACTGTTGGTACTGCATCATTTGTCAGAGTATAGTTAAACCGCAAGTAATCTCTACTGATGAAACTTCACTACGTCAGTGGAGTTAAGCAGCAGAGATCTGGACCCCAAGCCTCCCTGTGGGTATTGAATTCATAGTGCTCTTCTGGCTAAGAGTTGTACTAAGTGACCCACACTGACAGCTAGATTATATTCTACTCTTTCACCTTCCAGAGCGAACAGTCAGCATATTTTGGCTATAGCAGTAATTGCAATAACACATAAAGGAACTCTTAAATGACTAATAAAATATTGAACTGTTTAGATGTCCATTAGTGTTAATAGCTAATCTTTAGCACTTCTTGTAGTTGTCCTTTTCAAACAACAGACTAATGCAGTGCTGGAGTCTAGGCTACAAAAGGCAAATACTTTTACATTATATTACATCCGTCTGTATTATTAATGGCATTACAGTATCAAGTTGATGATTTATTAACACGATACTTAGAGGCACTGAAGGGAAATGCTCTTGTGACGTAGTGCACTTAGAATTACAGTAATATTAATCGTTCTAGTTTCCTAATGTTGTGCTATTGCACAGAAGTATAACCTCAGAAGACTGAGGGCCTGAATCTCACCTCACGTACAGATTTTTTTTTCAAAAGAGTTCAGCAGCACCCATTGAGGAAGAATAGGAGCTGCTAAGTGCAGAACTCTTCTAGAAATTTGCCCCCCTTGGTGAGTGCTGAGCATTGAAAATCTGGCCCTGAATCAATAGTAGTTCCATTCAGGAACGACCGCTTTCTTCTTAAGCATCCATCGATGTCTTGGTCTTCTCAAGATGAGAATGCTCAAATCAAGTGCGGTGTAATTGGAATGAGAAAGGGTTGGGGAAGTGAAATACTCCTTTCCCCCTCTGCCCACTATACCCCCACACAGCAGGGTCAATGTCCAGGGCTGTTGGAAAGCCCATTCATCATGGCTGTTGGCCCAACATATGAGAACATAAATAGGAACATAAGCCTATAACTATTGGAAGGGTGTAAACACTATGCAAAGAGAGATTTAGTATGGCATATGGTGGTATAACTAGGGGTAATGGAGTGAAATTAGGAAAAGAGAAATTTTGGCATCATTGAAACTTCCTGATGGCTTGATCTCTGGGGCTGCAAAATAATCTCCAAAAGAAAGACCGACAGACCCCCGGCTCTAGACATTTAAAATGATACTGGAGCAAATGCTAGTAAATGTACACTAGGAACTTACTGTGAACGTACACAATCCTACATTAGCAAGGAGAGGACTCAGACTCACACAACAACTTTTCTATAAACATTTATGGTTCTGCCAGTCATCTCTGTATTAAGAGAGAATCTATACAAACGCCATAGTTAAGATTTGCATTCAAAACACAACAAAAAAACTCTACCCTTCAATGAAAGAATTTTTTCTCCAAATTTGTCAGTTGGTCCTGAGAGCCACTGAATTTTTTAAAGAAAAATATTTCCAACTTTTTTTATTATAAATAACACATTAGAAAGTTTACCATTACATGTATGTCTACATTCAATTTATTTTACTTTGACTGGGGTTGGAGTTCAGATTGCTTCCTTATTCATTCACTAGAATCCTACTCCCTAAATAGCCCCATTGATCATTTTTTGACTGGTTAAATGTAGTGATTGAAAGGGAACGGGGGTATTGAGCAGGAGAGCCTGTGGCTCAGATTCTTAGCTGCTGAGGCCTTGTGTACACTACCGGGTAAGTCAACATAAGTTACGTCGCTCAGGAGAGTTACACTTGCTGTGTATGCTGTTTTGAAATATTAAAATCTAGGGTGGGGGAACACAGGTCCAGTCACTTTCTCAGATAATACTACCTCAGAGGGAATAAGTGGAATAAGTCAAATATCATACAACATGGCTTTTTTTTTTCTCTCTATAGTGATGTATCTTTAGCCATAAAAATCTACCACTTTGGTCTTTAATGCAGACACTATAAACTTGTATATGTACATATCTTTAACAATTACTTAATCAATGTAATTGTTTCTTCAGGAAAGTCATGAGAGAGAATGTGATCTCTTAAGTAGGGGATGTCAGTGTACTGCTGAATTGTTATGTGCACTAGGTTCTGTCTTGACTGGTAACTTAGACATGTGTATTAATAATAAACAACACCGTTGAAAAAAATTGATCAGGAGCCTGATAAACTCATACCTACTTACTGGGAATGCCAGGGGTCTTCATTAGCAAACACATATTCCCCCAGAGAAGACTGTATCTACTGAAAGACTTTGCTTAGCAGCATGGACAATTCCTTTTTCATCAACTCTTCCTAGTCTGTAGCTGTTCAGGGCTAAGTTGAAACTCCATGATCCCTCTTTATATAATAAAGCTTTAAACAGACTTTGGAAATGGAGTGAAATTCTATTTTATAGCCTTACAGCTTGCAAGGAAGTTTAGGATTTACACCCTTACAACTAAAGTCTTTGTACACTTATGGCAACTGAGATTTTACAAACTGCTTGGCCCTTAATCATATTTTGATTTAAGGTTTTTCAAGATGATGAAGAGGACCATGAAAATGCATCAGCTTCTCCTTTGCTCACACCAAGAGAGTACATGAACAAGGGGAAACTTGATGAAACTAAAGGACAATAAATACAGAACAAATGCCCATACAGAAAGGACTTGGTTCCTGAATTGAAGCCCCAGTGAAAAGAGTGGGCTTTGTGTCAGGCCCACTGACTCCATCAGGCCTTCTCAGAGTAAGGTGCTAATCCACATGGCCCAGATCCACAAAGGGATGTGGGTGCTGCAATGCTGAACGTCTGGGGTATGTCTATAAGTGCAGCACTGCTGCTGTACCGCTGCAGTGCGTCTGGTGAAGATGCTCTATGCCAAGAGGAGAAAGTGCTCCCATCAGCATAAAAAAAACTATCTCTGCGAGCAGCATGAACTATGTAAGCAGCAGATGCTCTCCCACTGACATAACACAGTGTGCACGGACACTTATGTTGGTCTAACTGTCACACAGGAGGGTGGAATAGTTACACCCCTGAGCGACATAAGTTTTGCCGACATATAGGCTGTAGTATAGACGTGGCCTTAGGCACCTAGAAAATCATAGAAACAACATGGCAATCCACAAAGCCTGACTTAGGTTTCTAAACAATCTGTACAATGAATGTGGAGAGAGTGCCTTAGAACACAATCCACAAAAACTTGCATACTAGGCAGGGAGTTGCCAACTATAGAGGTGTTTGCTAGTCCCTGACCATTCACAGAGATAGATACCTCCCTGCAGCCCAGATTTAGACACCTATCTGTGCTTAGCGATCCCACCACCTAGAGGCAGGTGACTTAGGCACCTAAGGTGTTTTGTGCAGGAATAAGTTAGGTGCCCACTCCAGACACGGGGGAAGTGGAGGTATCTACATTAAAACTTTTAGCCCAGTGGTTAGATCAGTCGAATCCTCCTGCTCCAATCATTCTTGAATTATTTATTTCACAATGGAAGAGCTTCAACTGGAGTGAGTGAAGGAGCCCCCACCTCAGAATGTCCCATAGCTCATTGGTTATAGTATGATCCTGAGAGGTGGTAGAGCCCTGATCAAATCCTTTCTCCCACTCTGGCAGAGTGGGGAATTCAACCTGGGTCTCCCACAGAGTCATTCTCACTGATCTAATGGGCCTATTTATGTAATTATCCACAGTCGAGCAGTTGCTGGACCAGAGAGAACGAGAGTGATTCTGTAGGCCCAGTGGTTATGGCACCAACCTGGGAGGTGGAACACCCACGTTCGGTCCAGTTCCCCCTACTCCAACCACCTGTTCATTATTTGTTTACAGAACAATCTCCTGAAAGGGTGGGAGATCCCTGTTCAAATCCTTCCCCAAAATAATTCCTAGAGCAGATCTCTTAGAAAAACATCGAGTCTTGATTTAAAACTCATCAGTGATGGAGAATCCACCACTGCCCTTGGTAAATTGCTCCAGTGGTTAATATATCCTCCCTGTTAAAACTGTGTGCCTTAGTTCCAGTCTGAATTTGTCTAGCTTCAACTTCTAGCCATTGGATTGTGTTAAACCTTTCTCTGCTCGATTGAAGAGTCCATTATCAAATATTTGTTCCCCATGTAGGTACTTATAGACTGTAATGAAGTCTCCCCTTAACCTCGTTGTTAAGCTAAACAGACTCCGGGAGCTCAATCTATCATCATGAGGCAGGTTTTCTAATCCTTTAATCATTCTCCTGGCTTTTCTCTTGAGCCCCTTCCATTTATTAACATCCTTCTTGAATTGTGGACAGCAGAACTGGGCACACTATTCCAGCAGTAGTTGCATCAGTACCCAATAGAGAGGTAAAATAACCTCTCTACTCCTACTAGAGTTTCACCTGTCTATGCATCCCAGGATCACATTTGTTCTATTGGCCACTGCATCACACTGAGAGCTCACATTCAGCTGATTATCCACCATGACCCTCAAATCAGAGTCCCTGCTTCCCAAGATAGAGTTCCCCATCCTCTAAATATGGCCTACATTCTTTGTGCCTAGATGAATACATTTACATTTAACCATGTTAAAACACATTATTTGGTTGCACCCAGCTTACCAAATGAGCTATATCCTTCTGTGCGTGACCTGTCCTCTTCATTATTTATCACTGCCCAGTTTTTGTCATTTGCAGACTTTATCAATTATGTGTTTTATTGTCAAGTAATTGATGAGAATGTTAAACAGCCTAGGGCCACAAACCAATCCCCGCAGGACCCCACTAATAAAACATCTGCTTGATGACGATTCCCTGTTTGCAGTTGCACTTTGAGACTTGTCAGTGAGCTTGCTTTGAATCCATTTAATCTGTGCTATGTTAATTTTATCTTCTAGTTTTTTAATCAAAATGTCATGCTGTACAAACTCCAATGTCTGACCTTAATGTTGATGTAACATACAGAAATTAGCTTTATCAACCAAACTTGTAATCTCAACAAAAAAAAAAAAGATATAGTTAGTTTGTCACAATCTATTTTCCATAAACCCATGTTGACTGGCGTTAATTGTTATCCTCCTTTAATTATTTATTAATCAAATCCTCAATCAGCTGCCCCATTATCTTGCCCAGGATTGATATACGACTGACAGGCCTATAATTACCTCAATCGTTCATTTACACTTTTTAAAAATATTAGCACAACATTAGCTTTCTTTCAGTCTCCTGGAACATCCACAGTGTCCCAAGACTTATTGAAAATCAAAATTAATGGTTCAGCAAGTGAGCCAGCTCTTTTAAAATTCTTGGGTGCAAATTTTCTGGACCTTCTGATTTTAAAATGTCTAACTTGAAAAGCTCTGTGGAAGCTTGAAAGTGTCTGTCTTTCACCAACAGCAATTGGTCCAATAAAAAGATTACATCAGCCACCTTGTATCTAATACAGCTGTTCACTAGTCTCCTGCGATACTAGTGGAATAGAAAGTGTTTTATATTATATTATATTTTATATTTATATTAAACATCCTGTCTTTCCCAAATACATGAATATTTGTGGAGCTCTTGTATTGTTGATTCTAGTAATGGAGCAATACCATTATTAAGATAAATAAAAATATCAGAATCTCGTCTTTAATCCAGTGCATCTCATCTGAGTTTTTCTTAACTAGGACCTCTGCAACCCAGTTTACCAACAAACATTTTGTACACAAGTAATTACTAACTGGGCCTCCTATTTAAAAGTTATGCGTGTGCTGAAATGCCTCCCAGGATAGTTGTTTCATTTCATAAAGCCTGGAGTAACCATTTCAACTAGAAAAGCTAAATTTATTTTAAGCACTTAAAAACCTGTACTCACTGTTTAATTTATTTAAATAACTCCATAGGTACTCTTTCATGATGAGCTCAACACTTGAAAAAAAATCTGTAAAGGTATGAAGTTAGACTTGAATGGGGCATCAGCTGCTGCGTACAGTAGTTTAGAAATAATACTTAAAAAGAAATTGTCCCAAGAGAAGCATCTTGATCTTGTAAAGACATCTGTAGTCGGCTCAGATTTCTAGCATGGCATCTCATTAAATATAAAATATAGGCATAGGAGTACACACTTTATTTGCAACACTTAAAAAACAAAATTAGCAATCTGTTTCTGGAAAACAGCCAGGGTCAGCAAAATTTGGATCTGGTACACTCTTAAAGTTAGATTACAACATGTAACACATTTCGGTATAAAATAAATCCTTTTCCAGCATCACATCCTATATTATTCTTAAATCATTACCTGGATATATTATGTTTATATATTGATAGCAACATATCAAATATTGATGAAGTCTGAAATTAAGTTAAGAACATTGGATCTCGTTCTACTCTCACTTTCACCAATTTTACACCATATTAATTCTATATAGAGCAGTGTGAATAACAGACTCTTTGGTTTGCTGGGAATTCTGAATGATCAGCAACTATTTTGTGTCAAACTGAAAACAAAATGTTTCAAAAATTTTGGTGAATCAAAAAGTCAAGTGCAGTGGTGTGATGGGGTATACAAACTCCATAATGGGCAACAAGGGCTTCAGGAGCTACTCTGGGCTCACCCAGCCCCTCCCTGCCCCACCTGCAAGAGATGCTCAAACTGGCAGAGGAGTTAAAAGGGAGCAGAACAGCTCACTTGTGGGCAAGCCAGGGAAGAGAGAGGGGACTTTTATGTTGCATCTTCTGAAGAAAGGCAGGATCTCTCCTATTAACTGGCTGAAAGTCCCTCCCTGAGAGAAGGGAGGCCCTTCTTCTGATAGCCCCTGAGAGGGAGGCATTTCCTCCTCTCATATACTAACCATGCGTGATTCCCTGTGGTGGTGGTTTTTGTTTGTTTTATGGACTCGCCTTTAAGGGGAGAGTCTTGGAACTGACCTGGATGGAGGGTCAAGGCATGAGAGGAGGCACCTGTTGCCCTAAAAGGGAGAAAGCTACCACGCCATGCCTGGCTGTGAAGAGGTGCCAAGCGGTGAGCTGACCCACTTCACGATCTCCTATTACAGACTGCGTATTTTGGAAAATATTTTGGTGGAACTCGAGGAGCTTCTCAGTGTCAGACCCATGTTTTTCTCCCTTTCATTGCCCGGGGTTGGAGCCTAGTGGGGAGGGCTTTGGCTTCCCTACCAAAACACTCCCTCTGTCTGTTGAAGGCTCTCAGCCCCTGAGCACTAGACCATGCTTCCCATGAGTTAAGACAGTCACAGTTGGGTTGAAAAACAACTGACTGACAAAAACAAAATACTTCATCTTGATTTTT
Source organism: Terrapene triunguis (assembly GCF_002925995.2). Classification (NCBI taxonomy): domain Eukaryota; kingdom Metazoa; phylum Chordata; order Testudines; family Emydidae; genus Terrapene; species Terrapene triunguis. The sequence continues at coordinate 7,136,241 of NW_020699449.1, read as the reverse complement.
CACCATTTTAAAACATTTGTGTATTTTTTTTTCAGCAAAACTAAAAAATTATATGAGAAGTCATTTTGAACCAAAATATCTGCATGTCGTTTTGAAAATGGCAAAATATTTTAGATTTTTTTTTTTTTTAACCAAAACACTTTTTGGCAAAACCAATGTGAATTAACTAAACATTTCAGTGTAGCCAAACCTTCATTTTTTGCCGCAAGAAAAAGTTTTGGCTGAAATGTACCCCAGCTCTAATGTTATTGGCTTAAGTAGAAAGGCTCATTGCTACATACTGGTGTACAAGAATGGAAAGTGAGTCCCACTGGTGTCAATGGAAACCCTGATGAATCGTTGAGGAACTGGCAGGAACAATCATCTCACCCTCCATTGAGGAGATCTTTCTTCTGATGGTCAAGGTTTTGCATGACCTTGGAGTTCTTCCAAAGTACCTCTAGATACCCAAATAGCAACACTAGCCATAAACCGTATTTTCCATCAAGGGGAGACTGAACTTCCCTTTTGAATGTAGGCCCAGCCAAAGTGATCTGTGCTCTTGTCACCTCCAGAATAGATCAATGATATGTTCTACTTGAGGTTAACTGTGAAGAGCACACCAAAGGTATAGTTGGTTCAATTGGCAATTGGAATACCTACTAGGCAAGGCAGACTGAGTGAGCACAGCACATATGAGTTGTGCGCTCTACACTAGCTACCTATCTATACCAAGGTCCTAACTCTAATACTTACAGCTTCCAGCGGGCTGGTGCCTAGTTAACTCAAAGGCTGTCACATTTCAGAGACCCCACCAGCAATGTTACATTCCACTTAATGAATACCCAGGGCCAGAGTATTCTGAGAAAAACCTGGGTTGTGGAATTCCTGCTGCAGATCAATATAAACCAACTTTTGGGGATAATACAATGCTCACTGGCTTCCTTCAGCTGTCGATCATTAGTGGTAGCCCCAAGATGACCAACCAATACTTCTTCTGGAGGAAAACAAGAATGATTCCACTTAAGATAGCTAAGTAAAAAGAGGGATGATGGAAAGGATGTACATGGTACTCAGAAACTGTACTCTGTGATGAGAGCTATGGAAATACATAAATAGCTTGATCTGGGGAGAAGAGAATGAATGTTCAGTGTGTGTATTTTTTTTGTGTTGAGCGCCATAGTTTGCAGTAGTCAGCTTGCTACAATGCCTTCTCTGCACAAACCCAGTGGCAAAGTTTTTTCCTGTTTTTAATAGCATGCTTGTGTAACCTTCTCTGTCTGCTTTTGACTATGAAAATTTTACTTTTCTGTCTCCCTGGCAGAAAAACAAACTTTGAATGCTAATATCATTTGCTAGCAACAGGTGTCACATCAATCAAAGAAGAATATCTGCTCCCACCCCTCAAGTATGCATGAACCTGGCAAGTTCTCAGCTCTTATAGGATGACTGTGATCTTGAAGGATAATTGCTTGTGAAGGAGCAACTCTTGAATTGGTGAAGGATAGGATCCGGTTGTCTTTCTTCAAAAGAGTATTTTTTTCTATGCAGATTGAAATATTACCAATGCACTATGACATTCATTTCATTCAGCTTGTGCCACATCTGTGGTGTGCAAGAATTCTCATTAAAATGTTATAAAATAGGAAACATGGCAAATAGAAATATAGGTGCTAAATATAATTACAATTTTGATCACCAGAAACATTAATTCTGTTTCTCATAGCCTTCCTTAATCTCTCATGATCTTGGCTAAAGAAGGTCAACAAATACTCTTTACTAGCCTGGTTAGTAATGTGAAGACATAAAGTGAGTTAAGTTCACTATATATGTGCTAAAACTGATTAGTTTGGGGGGTTTTAAGATGCTACTTCTGCTTCTATTAAAGGCAATACCAAAACTCCCACTCACTTTGGAGCCAAAGAACTATAAGTGAATTTAGTGTGTGATCGGTGCTAGACTCTAGAGACTGATGGCCGTTTAGCCACAGAATAGATATTGCCACATGCAGCAGAAGACAAGCTTCTATCTACTATGATTCAGCTTTGTCAGTAAAGCTTATAGCTCTAAGTGGGTACTTGAATTTGAATGCTGAGGCAATCCAGGGTCTTTCTGCTAAGACTTCCAAAAAGTGTGAATGAGCTAGAATGAGAAACCACACTAAACCATTTACATGAGAGAGAGCACAAAACTCCACTTCCCCCTTAGCTCTTCCCCAACAAATGGAACGCCATACCTCTGGGTGGGTGTTCAGCAGCAGGGATCTAACTTCAGACCTTTGGAATCTCTATTGCTTAAGATAGAAGACCTACCTCTGTGTAGCTCAAAGCCACTTGGAGACTTTAGGGAGTGGGCAATGGACAAAGATCCATGCTATAAGTGTGGATTATGTAAACATTACTGCATGTGGGAGGAATATTTATGATGGAAGGATTTTTGTGACTGAATATGCCTGTTTTCACATACAATATAAAATGGAATAAGAAATAACATTTTGAATGAAATGTTACTGCAATTAAATTTCTATTTCTATTTAAATGTTTTTTTGTTTTGTTTTTGTTTGGTCAAAAAAGCCACAGGTCTAGGTTCAGATATATCAAAGCCCCACAAAAAAAACGCAGATATTCGGCTTGTTTTTGGCTTAATTGGCTTGTGAGTTGCTTGTTGGCTAGTTTTTGGCTTGTTGCTGCTTCTTTTTGATCGGCTTCCAGCAAGCAGGGGCAAGGGGGAGGTAAGGGGTGGGGAAGAGAGTTGGGGTGCACAGCGGGCCCACCACAGTCCCATATTGCATGCCAGGGGGATCTGGTCACATAGAGTGTTGGGGTTCTTAAGGATTGGCTTGGTTTGGCGTTGTTTTGAAATGGGATTAGCTTGTTTTTTGGCTTACTGTGAAAGTAGGTGTGCTTATTGACCACGTGAAAGTTGGAAACTGTAGAATCTATCCCACAGGGCAGCAGTCATTGGATGTAGCCCTTTTCTCATAGGAAGTGTCTGTATTGTATATGAGCACCCTCGTTCTCTCTCTCTCGTCCTGTCAGAGGAAACTGTTGAAGGAGAGCAGTTGTATACTTGTCCAGGGATGGGGGTGAGGTGTGCGTGTGTTTTTGTTTTTTAGTCCTTTTTGTTTTAGGGGCAGCTTTAATATTTTTTTGTCAAGCCTGTGACACCAATCCACCATCCTTTCACCCCTTCCAAGTATATACAGTCATACATACATACAAATTTGTTTCCTCCCATGAACCCAGAACTGAGTCTTTTCTACCACATTCTCACAGTACCATACATTATATACATAAAGAACACAAACACAATTTTTATATATCGATTATTTTTATGTTTAAATAAGCATTTTCTCAGACTACTACATAAAAGACTGCTGTAAATGTATTCAGAAACCAACTTTCATTTTTTTTAAATACAAAATCACCTATCATGCACTTGTACTTGAGACTTTTTGACTGTTCATGTTGTAGTGACATCATCACAAGCCCTGAGGGTGTCTTGAGTCATTGGAGATCTCAAGGTGGTCTTGATCTGTTGGGAAACACTAGGTCCTACAAAAACCATAGTAGGTTGCATAGTCAAGAAATACATGTTCCAGCACAGGTGGGTGGATAAATCTGCAGTGAAGACATTGTCTGTGTCATTTGAGCAAAGATTTTGTGGCAGGTTTGTCAGGCTGCACTCCTCAAAGCCAGAATGATTATCTGTGAAGTTTAAGATGTAAATGCTCCATTACTCTACACATTTAAACCACAATCACTATGACAGGGAATTTTATGGTTTACTTTAAAATTATGGGCCAGATTCTCAAAGGTTGTAAATTGGCGTACCTCCATTAAATGCATTCCACCAAATTGCAGTAGTTTTGCTTTAGACATAGGTTCACTGAGGAGGTAAGTTGGTGGGAGGGATCTGGTCAGATATTTAGCTATAATAGAGGAGTCACATTTTCTTTTATTACATAATCTGCCTCCTTTACATCTGCTATGGAATTGCTTCAGTCGAAGGGGAGCCAATGCCGGGGCATGGAGAAGAACACGGTAGTAATTAGAGGTATGTTGAAACAGACTCATTTCTGATGACATGTATAAAAGTGGTTTCTGCCAATGGAATTAGAGGAAGAGTGTTTAGTGTTTAACAAAAGGAAGAGAACTTGCAATATACCTCAGGATAGAGGGGACAGATCTTGGTTCCCTAAGGGTAATGCTATACTGCAGCAAAACATCTGCAGCTGGCCCACGTCCGCTGACATAGGCTCAGGCTGCAGAAGTACAAAATTGCAGTGTAGATGTTCCAGCTTGGGCTGGAGCCTGGGCTCTGAGACCCTCTCCTCTGAGTCCCAGACCTTGGGCTCCAACCCTAGCCCGAACAGCTTCACTGCAATTCTATAGCCCCACAAGATCAAGTGAGCGGACATGGGCCAGCCATGAGTGTTTTATTGCAGTGTAGCTCTACCCTAAGGGGCTCAGCTCAATACCACCTTACTGCTGTTCCTCCATGAAGCAGCTTGTGTATTACGTAAGGTGCAAGAGCACGAGCAGTAAAGGTGATAGTAGCATTGATAGGGCTCCCCGGGATCTGGGGGCCTGACAGTGTGGAGATCTGGCAGCACTATCTGAACTAGCCCTAAACATTTTGTAAATAGAGTAAAGGATGAGAATTTAAAGGTTTTGGTTGATGATGGCAAATCAAAGGTATTGTTCATGTGACCATCTTGATCAATGCCCTTTACACATTATTACACTGGGACGAGTTATTTTTCATGTAATTGCCTCATTTGAAATGCTTTTCCGTGGCTGGGAATCTTCAAAGTTGATTTTTTTTTTCAAAGCGGATGCTGATTTTTAAGAGCTTGCTTCATATTTAATTAAGATTACTAAAATCATTCCAAAATCTGTCATAGGATGAGGATGCCAAACAGGAGATCTGGATTCACCTTGGAGCAGAGTCATTCACAAGCAGAAAACAGTGCAGCAAATGAAGCTGCCTAATGTATAGGAAGTCTTGTTTATCTGTATCTTTTTAGGCCTTCAATTTTAAACATTACAAGTGATTTGATGTCAGGTACTTTGAAAGGTCTCCAAATTTAATCTCCCTTTTTACCTTTGCCCAAACCAGTGGCAGCTTTAAAAAGTATGTTATGGAAAACCACTTCTTTGAACCTAGTATTTTGGTATATGCTTAAATTAGTAAGGAAAGTGATAAGTAAAACCTGCTCAGCACATCATTTTAAAATGTTTACTGCTTTGTTGTTTCAAAACCAGATTCCTTTAAAGAACTCCAAGCTCACGCTGCTGCGTCAATGTATTTTTAGTTCTCTAAGGGGAGGAAAAAGTACTTGAATAATATTTTTAATGGCTGAAAACAAATCATTCATGCTCCAACAAACTAACTAAAACCCCAAACTATCTCTGAGCCTGGAAAATGGAAAAATTGGGCCAGATCCTCAGCTTCTGTGAATTGGCAGCGCCAAAGAAGCTATGTCAATTTGTCAGGCACTTTCAAAAAGTTTTAACTTGCAAGACAGTGTTTTGCTAAAATAATAAGTAACTTTAGAGATTTTAAAATGGAACTGCTGTCTATGGGTACAGAGTTGCAGTTGTACACTGTAATGTTCTCGTTACAGTCCTCATTCTGTCTATTAGCAATCAGCTACAATTTGAATCCAATTAAATATCTGAGAAAGCTACTAGTTTTCTTGTCTGTGTGCATATGGTAATTTACTATTGATTTGGTAATGGAGAATATGCATACCATTTAATTAGAGGCTCTCAAAAGTATTGTTACTTTCTGAAGCCTGATTTTGGTCAACAATGTAACTGCTGTCATTTTGGTGACCCAAAGATCCATATAATTGGACAATGATGGATATCACAGCACAATATGAAGGGTAGAAGATTTTTTGAGGCTGGCTGCTAGTTTTTTTCCCCACTCTCATCTTCCACTGCGACAGTGTCAACTGGCCCATCCAAATTGCCTGGGAGACACCTACTATTAAAAAGAGATAAGACAATCATGTTTGTCATCTGTCAGTTTTTGGTAGACTTCAGAGACTCTGTCTATTTAATAAGATCCCTTTTTCCTGCATGCTTTCCGTTATAAAGCGGGATTCAGATTCACATATGACCTATTGCAGTTGCCACATTTGAATTATCTTCAATCTGCTTTGAATATAAAGTCTCTGTGATAGGGTGTTCAGTCCTGCAGGGGTTAAGGTGGCACAGAAGGGGGCAATTAAACTTATAGGCCACAAGTGGGGGGATAGTCAGGCTTGATTGAAGATCCTAATTGAAGATGAAGCCCAGCTGCACAGGAGCAGGTTGGGCTTATATAAAGCCAGGAAATGGAGAGCACAGAGAAGTGGGTAGGAGGAAACCCAGGGGAGGAGTAAGAGTCTGAGTCCTGGGAGCCTAGCCCTGCAGGCAGGGCCGACGAGAGAGGGGGGAAGCCGGTACAAATTACCGGGGCCCAGCGGTCCGGAAGGGGGCCCGGGGCCCGGCTTCCCCCCCCGCCCCCAGCCCTGTTTAGCCGGTCCGCCCTTGCTGGGGGGCCCAAAAATTTTTTTTCACCAGATCCCGAACCCGCTCTCGGCGGCCCTGCCTGCAGGAAGGTTTTACCCAGGAGTAGCGGAAGACAGAGTAGGAAGAAGCCCAGGGAAAGAGCAACAGGGATTAAAAGTGTGTCGACCTGGGATGCTGATGATAGGGCCCTTGAGTGGGAACCCAGAATATTAGGTGGGGAAGCCTAGGTTCCTCTACCAGGCACTGGAAAAGTGGCACTGAAGTGGACTGTAAGACTGCCTGACATGACATGTCAACAGCTTGTGGAGGGGGACTTTGATACCCTGGAAGGGGAAGCCTATAAAGAACGTAGCTGGAGGGCTGAGTCATGAAGAGAGCACCCTAAGTGCTGGAGAGCAAGAAGGGCTGTGGGGTGAGTGACTGAAGGAAGGGAATGCTAGACTTTGGATAGGATCTAATCTCCAGACCTGAGAGGGTACCATAGTGGTGAGTGAACCCCATTATAGTCCCTAGGGTGAAAAAGTAAACACTTTAATTTTACCTTTCTTCATGGATGCAATTCATTTCCAAATTACCCAGACTGAATTTGGTGCTGCAACTTTGATCTAATACTCCCTGGTTTCTTGGCAGCAAAAATGTTACAATTTTTATGTTTTATCATACAGATTTTATCACTTTAATATGAAAACGGGTCATTCTCCACTAAACCACTGCCAAAGCATGACATTTTTACTATCCCCATTACTTCTGCAGTACACTTAAATTTGATTTATGAGAACATTTTATGGTATGTTTGTCCTTAGGAGGCTCTGAGCAATGAGATAAAGAATATTAATGTGATTCGCTTCAGAAAAGGAGAATGTGTTGCATGTTGATTGGCTGCAGCTGTAACTTACCAACAACAATGACAAAACAATCAAACTTCAACTATTGGGGGAAAAACACCCAGAATTGTTTATTCTGAGGCGTCCCTACAACAGTTAAAAGAAATAACGTGAGGGAGGAAGGGGTGGGGAGTGAAGAAGTATCTCCTTTAACTATTTCAGTGTTGTGTTAGAAATCCAAGAAGGTGGCATTGGATAATGCACAAAACAACAAGAAAACTTGCTTCAAACCGATTTTGGATTGACTCCTGCAGTGTCTGCCTTCACCTGAAGTTGGCCAAGCCTGTCATTTAACTATTGACCTTTTTCAAATTAGGTGACTGTAATTGAAGAACATGCGGTGTATATTCCGTAAGACTACATTTTCAGAAGTAATCGAGACATCCAAAATTGTTAATCAGAGTGCTCAACCTGAGACCTCTTAAGGGGACATGACTTTCTGAAAGAGTTGAACGCTGACCTTTTAAAAATCAGGCTTCTTTAAAGGTGTCTGAAGTTGGGTATGCAAAATTGAGCCCCTCAGAGTAACTTGTGATTCCTTAAAATATAGGTCATGGTGTGTGTCTGCTGATTCCCTGAACTTACATTATGGAGTATGTCTGCAGTAGAGTCTGTGTGGAAGCAAATGTGGAGCTTTTGTTTAATTTTACCCTTCTGTCTCCAAGGGTCACTGACATGTTTGTTGTTATTGACTGATTTAATTGTTCCTGGCTTCTTAAAAAGGGAGGACTTTTGGAAGCTGGTTGAGAGATGTTGGGGAAACAACTAGATTTTTAGTGGAAAACTGAAGGTAAAGAGTTAGTATTTAGTCATGAGCTTTTATAAAACCAAAAAATAAGTGTGACTTTAGGTTGATGGAGAGTGCTTGAGTCCATTATATATGTAGAGGGTCTTTTTTTCCCTCTAAGAATGACTAAGGGTACGTCTATACTTACCCGCTGGTTCGGCGGCAAGCAATCGATCTTCTGGGATCGATTTAGCGCGTCTTGTCTAGACGCGATAAATCGATCCCGGAAGTGCTCGTCGTTGACGCCGGTAATCCTGCTCCACGAGAGGAGTAGGCGGACTCGACGGGGGAGCCTGCCTGCCGCGTGTGGACCCACGGTAAGTACCTTTAAGTTCGAACTAAGATACTTCGACTTCAGCTACGTTATTCATGTAGCTGAAGTTGCGTATCTTAGTTCGAACTGGGGGCTTAGTGTGGACCGGCCCTTAGATCCATGCTTCATTCAGAGGGTTTATAGTATTTAGAATTTACATCATGAGTCCTTTACAAAAAATTCTATGAATAAACAAAATGAGCATTTTCTTAAAACAAAAGTGCATGGCACATCTGTGTGTAGGGTTCAGAATGCTGTGTATTGTTGGCCAAACAATAGCTTTCCACTGCAAAACTGATTTATTTATTTTGGCTCCCTTTGGCATAGACAACCTTCCAGATAATGCCCTATGTTTTAGTCAATTAAGAATTAAAGTTGAATTCTTTTTTTCCCAAACGAAATATTGTAATATCTGTGGCCACCAAGGACAATATGGTTATTCCTATGCTGCATACACATTCTGTCCATTTGTAACTTAATGCTGACAGTAGAGAGAGAATTGACATCTTCTTGCTCTAAAAAGTATGTATCCTTACCACTTGGGTTAATGGAGAATCTCCTTTAACTGTAAGAAATATAGGCCCTATGATGCATAGCAAAGCAGTTATGATTCTCTCCATTAGTTGGCAGTGGTATAGAGGTTACACTATATGTGGGGCTCTATTATGTAGGCAGTTCTTATTCCTGTGAGCTATCGGAATAATCCTACTCATGTAAGCTAGGACTACGCATGGGAATAAGGGTTTCCAGAATCAAGCCAGTAGTTTCTCAAGAGACTAATATGGAATTCTTGAAATGGAGAGCTGGAAGGGAACTCAAGAGGTCATCAATTCCAGGCCGCTGTGCTGAGGCAGGTCCAAGTGTACCAAAGCCATCCCAGACAGGTTTGTCTAACCTGTTCTTAAAAATCTCCAGTGATGGGGATTCCACAACCTCCTATGGAAGCCCATTCCAGTGCTTAACTACCCTTAGAGTTAGAAAGCTTTTCTTAGTAGCTAACCTAAATCTTCCTTGCTGCAGATTAACCCCATTGCTGCTTGTGCTACCTTCAGGGGACACTGAAAGCAATTGGTCCCAATCTTCTTTACAGCAGTTCTTAACATATTTGAAAATTATCAGGTCTCTCTGTCTTATTTTCTCAAGAAAAAATATTCACAGTGGAGGGAGGAGGGGTGGTGCGTGCGTGTGTGTGTGTTTTAAACCTTTGCTCATGTGTCAGGTTTTCTAAAACTTGTAGCCTTTTTGTTGCTCTCTTTGGGACCCACATGTTTCCTAAAGTGTGCTTTGCAGTTTGATTTATCCTTTATTGATGCAAACATAAGCAAGTTTGCCTGGTAGGCATACTGGTGCAGATGGGCTCAGACTTGCCCATCCAGACCTTACAAGTTGCTTTCTTCCCTAGATCTTCCAATTCTTCTCCAGCAATAAAAGCACTAGCAGGGACAAAAAAGGTTGAATGCCTAGAAAATCCACATGAATCAAGACCCCAGTATGTAGCAAATGTTAATTTGCTATGACATAGCTGCATTTAAATAGTGACTATTATGAGCCTTTCTCATTTTTAACTTAGAAAGGCTCATAATAGCCATTAATAGGCTCATATTAAATACAGTAGGTCAGGACTCATCTTTATTTATGTTACATCAAGCATGTAATTATTTCAGTGTAGGTTGAGATCTGATTAATGAATATGCTGCAAAGATGTAGTTTTTTTTTTTATTAAATGCAATTACACTAATCAGTACAATGTTCATGCTAACATAGAAAGAAGGAGCCCATTTTGATCATGCCATATTGCATCGTTCCATGTCTGTTAAATCTACTTATTTTACCAAGTAGGAAAACCGTATGGCAGCAGTTCCTAGGTGATACTGAAATTCTCCATATTGGCTCTGATTCTGAAATAAGTTCTGTGTATTTGGACTCCTGTTAAAGGGATCTCTACGGGGGGGTGTTTGTCACAGAGTAATACAAAGAGGGTTTTGTGAACATTGGTTCCAATAAAAGCCACAAATGTTCTCATGGAAGTAAAACTTTGTTCTGAAGGGAGATCATGGAGGAGGAGTGGGAAAGTGTTGTTGTGAATCTGTATATTTGCGTGAGTATCTGTCAGAAATGTTCACCAAGAGGTCAGCTTCAAAGGTGCTATAAGAAGCATTTTCTTACTATTCATCCATCAATATTAGTGCTACATACACGGACATTGGTTTGGTCCTAAGGATTTTGCTGTGAATTAAAACAGGCACCTTATACTTCCTCTGAACAAGCCATATCCTACCAACAAGGGCCTGGAAACTGAGGTTCTTGTCTGATCTTCCTCTCAATTCTCCCAGGAGGGGAAGGATTGTTCTTTTCCTTTCTGTGGGCTGTAGCCCCAGTTTCTTTGAAGTTCGCATACCCCAAACCCTGAATACACTGGTGGAAGTCATTATGGAAAAAAAATCCTATAAACGTTTTAATAGGATTATACAGAAAGTAAAAGGTTTCTATAGAAATCATTCCAAACATCTATAGGATTCAATTGAACACAAGGTCTTAGAACCATCTTATAGAATCCCATAGCAGTGATGCAGTTAAATTCTATAGGATAACTTGAGGGGAATAATAATAAAAAAATAGAAAATATTATTCTATTGATGTCAATAGAGTTTTTCCATAAGGGAAATCCATCCATGGAGAGGCCCTGGGCCCCTGCAGTCATTCTCCGATCCCTTCAGCTCTGTCCTTGCTCTCTGGCAGTGTAGTTCAGTTGGACCTGCCACGTCAGACATTTCTCTGCCAGTGCCTGGCCCTCTTAAGAGGGATCCCCAGTGTAGAAAAGGCTCTGCAATATTTACTTTACTCAGTTGTGGGGCTGGTTGCAGGATGGGATAATGCATGTTGTCTCAGCCCAACCTTTGCTGCCACTTCTCCTCTTGTAGATCCTCAGACTTCTGGAGAAATGGCTCTGAGCTCCAGGGAAAGGGGCGGGTGGATGATGCCATGGAGCTTGCTGACCTCACTTTATGTGGGGTTGTAGATGATTACATATGAAGGGTTCCATCTGCATGCAGCTGTAAGGGTACCATCTGGACCTGTGCTATTTATGAAAGTAGAGCTCTTCTATTGGTGGGGCTAAGGGCCTGATCCAAATCCCACTGCCGCTAATGGCAGTTTCTTTAGTTACTTTAGCAAGCTGTGGACCAGGTAGTCTTTTGTATACATATTTGAATTCCACAGAGCGTGGAATTGTACTGTCTTTATTTGGAGAACACCTAGAATATTGTGTGGGTGATAATATAATCTTGTCTCTCAGACTGCGTGCAGAGCAAATCTGTTTTTCCCGTGGTAGATGCAGCATACGTACACCCACTCATTAAAGATGGAAAACTGAAAATACATTTTGTGGAACTGCCTTCGTAGCATTAATTTGGAAGTTCTGTTGCAGAGGATCCTGAAAGAGTGAGCTTGGCAGCACCTTTATAATTTCTTTAGTCAATCTGCTGACCAATCAGCTTTTTAAATAGTTCCTTGTGGAGTTGGATTCTCCTTAAGTAAAGGACCCACTGCATCTGAAAATGAAGTGTTGTTTACCCTGTGAAGTAACATTAATATAGCAGTTTCTGTATTATTGATGAAAACAAAATTGGTTCCTGTACCAATGATTTGACCATGTGTTTAAAAACAAGCGAAAATGCTTAATCATGACTCAAATACTAGATGTATTTCAAGAGACCTTGTCAGTTTAAAATTAGTCAATTTCACAAACATGAACTAAGCTTCATACACAGCATTCTTTTGAAAGTTGAAATAGCCAAGGGGCTGTGTTGCCATTGGTACTGCTTACCTTGATGTGCCACATTAGGTTGTGGTGTTTTTGCAGCAGGTGTAGAAGCAGGTTCTGCCTCCAGAAAGCAATGAGATCATGAGGCTTGATCTCCCCCTGCTGCTAAGACAGACCCCACTGCCAGCTCTCTGCTCTTCAGTAGTCCGTAATATTAATTGGATGCAACTCAGTGGCTAGCTTCAGCAACAGAGAACTCAAATAGAGCATTAAGGTTCTTCTCTACCCTTTCCACCTGCTTTTTATTGTTTCCCTTTTCCTAGCAATGTCTTCAGTTCCAGGGATGATATTTCCTCTTCACCCTTGCTTTTGTCAGGAGCAGATCTTGCATCTCTCTCATAGATCTGATCTGACCACGATCTAGGAAAGTGCTTGGCCTCTTTCTGGCATTTCCAGACTGACAGTTCTACCAGACATAGACCTGAGCACCCCCGGCTACAGCTGTGTGAATAAAGGATTTTTCAGTTCATTGGTTTTTATGGGTGTGTGGGGGGAAGGCATTGTAGGTCAAACTGAAAACAATTATTTAAAAAATTGTGACTCAAACAGTGAAATTGTGTTTTGGATTGACCCAAATAATTTTGTTTCAGTTTCAGCCATTGTAAAATGTTTTTGTTTTAAGTCAATTTGCTTTTAATTTTATTTATTTTGAACTGAAAAAAAATTACTTTTTAGTCTGAAAATATCAAAATGAAAGAGTTTGACAATTTTTTTTTTTTAGTTTTTCGACTGGAAAAAACTGCAATTGAAACAAATTTTGAAAAATGTTTCAATGTCAGTGGATCTGCATCTTTGACCAAAAAAGTTTAGTGCCAGAGTTTTCACCCAGCTCTGCCTGGCATCAGCAATTGCTTATACATAATGTTTTATTTACATTTTCTCTCTCCATAAACCTACAAAGTGATTTCTTGCAGCATGCATGCGAAAACGCTTCTGGCTCAAAGCCTTGTCCATGCAAAAACAAGAGATCCAGTTTCTATGAACATTAGTGCCAATGAAGCTCACTTGCTCAAATGTTTGTGGCAAGCAAAATGTAACTACTGATCTCTTGGTGGTCAAGAGGCATTGAACTCAAACACCGTTGTCAAAAGCAGGTGCACGTACAGCTTGGGATAAATATTGACCTAGCATCACTGGTAGCTGAAGCAGACTCAGTCTTCATAGATCAGACCCGGATGGGAGATGGGGGGCAGGGGGAATGTAAGGGTACATCTACATTATCAAAAAAAAAAAAACCCAAACCCTCCAGCACTGAGTCTTAGAGCCTGGGTCAGTTAGCTCTGGCTTCTGGGCTAAAATAGCAGTGTAGAGGTTCAGGTTCAGGCTAGGTCTGGGACTCAGGCTCCGAGACCAACCCCTTGTCGTGTTTCATAGCCCAGGAGGCAGCCTGAGCCTAAAAGTGTCTACACTGTTATTTTGTACCCCTGCAGCCCAAACCCTAAGAGTCAACTGGCCCAGGCCAGACATGGCATGCCATGGATTTCTATTGCAGTGTAGACATATCCTAAGATGCACTGAACAGTGAGTTAAATAAACAAGGACAGGTGAAGCAAGTTCACTTGTAAATTCAAGTGATGTTCAAAGACAATATTTTTAGCATGAATCCAGGTCTAGTGCTGAGCATAGCTGATGTAGGGCATGATCCAAAGCCCATTTAAATCCATGTGAATCTTTCTATTGACTTTAGAAGAGACCTGTGGAGAGCTTTCAAACTCATCGAGAGAGGCAAAAAAAAAAAAAACCCTAGTGAGCTTGAGAAACTTCTGGCCAGATTATCAGCTTCTAAGATGAGTTAGTGAGGAGTCAGCCACACATTCTGAAAAGATGCCCAGTAAAGGAACAAATCACGGCCAAGACAAACTGCACCTGCTGTAAAACAAAACAACACACAAGGCAGACCCAGATATGTAGTTCCTCTAAGGGCTTCTCATGCCCTGACAACCAGGATTGCTGCTTTGAGTGCAGGGAAGAGCACAGGTGCAAAACATCTATTCACACAATTCTGGTATTGTAAAATTGGTTCTGAAATTACATATACACCGTGTGATAGCGCTCTGGGTGCTGTAACCAGGCAGAGCTTTCCCCCAGCGCCCAAACACACTGCCACATGCACAGTCTCTCTCAGGCTATTTTACTGTCCCAAACTTAAGAAAAACAAAAGAATTCTTCAGTTCACCCTGGGCTATTACTCACAAGAGATTTCCCCCCCTCACCTTTGCCTTTCAAGATCTCACTGCCTCCCCTCCCAGGGGATGCCAACAATCCTGCTTTCCTAGCTCTAATTCATCAGGCCCAGGTGCCCGCTTTTAAAGACTAATCTGGGCAAGCTGATGCAGCACAGGTGCACTGGCCCTGCTCTCTCTTAAAGGGCCAGAGTCACCCTTTGCCCCACAGACTTTCAATTTGGGTGACTGGTGGCTTTAAAATTTGTTGTAATACTTTCAAAAGAAACCAAAACACTCTCTCCAGAAGGCTTCAGTATATAAACATAAGTATGAGAGAGTGCGGTTGTCTTGAGGTTACATTATAGGAATTTAGTTCAAAGGGGTGGCTTTGTGCATGAACTTCAGATGGAGAACAAAGCAAATAGGAACTCTTTCTTGCTGATTATGTGGAGATGATGTAGAATCACGCCCCTCGGAAGAAGAAAGGAAAGGGAGACATGGGGAAATACTTAGCGGGAGGTGGAGGCTCTGTCACCTTAACCATCCACTTCATGGATGATATTTCAAATTCACCTCTACCCCGATATAACACGACCTGATATAACACGAATTCGGATATAATGCGGTAAAGCAGCGCTTCGGGAGGGGGCGGGGCTGTGCACTCCGGTGGATCAAAGCAAGTTCGATATAATGCAGTTTCACCTATAACGCGGTAAGATTTTTTGGCTCCCAAGGACAGCGTTCTATCGAGGTAGAGGTTAGGTGTTGACAGTATTAAGTAGCGCAGCAAACATGGGAAGAGTAATCAGGCTTGTCCTAAGTACTGAAAGCGTTTTCTTCTTTCCTAGTCAAGAGTTAAAATGATTTTGCAGCTACGGCACTCACTAGGACTCAGGAGGCCATGGTTCTATGCTTGCCTCAGCCCCAGACTTTGTATATGACTGTGGGCTAGAGGCTGATATTTTAACACTGGTTCACTACCACCTTACCTTATGATCGGTCCTGTTGACTTGAATGGGCCTGTTTGTGGAGCCAGGTACTATTCAGAACTTCTCCTTTGTCTTTGTGCCTTAGTGCCCCCTCTGTTAAATGGGGATCATAGTACAAGTGTGTTTTTGAAAGTAAAAAATGTTTGCCAGGCACTCTGATAGGAAGGTAATGGGCTCCATAGAAAAGTCTGCAGGGGAGCAAGGCTTGGCTTGCCCTCAGAATAATACAAGCC
This sequence comes from Terrapene triunguis, assembly GCF_002925995.2. NCBI lineage: Eukaryota > Metazoa > Chordata > Testudines > Emydidae > Terrapene > Terrapene triunguis. Next base: position 7,120,544 of record NW_020699449.1, on the reverse strand, counting down.
TACTAAGACCTTTGGTTTAAATAGGGCTGGTTAAACCTTCAATTACAAGGATGCTCTGGCTGGAAGTATCAACAGATGGGAGGCTGGAGACAATACAGGGAAGAGGTCATCTTCCTCTTTCACAGCTACCATAATTGGTTGTCTATAGGAGTCAACATCTTCGTTTTAAAATATAAAGTCTGAAATTTCAAATCCTCTGTCTGTCCTTATTGGCCTCTGCTATGCATAATCTCTTCTTAAATGCAAAAGAGCTGCTTTGCTTGTATTTTATTGCTACAATATCTGTTGCTGCACCTTTGTAAGCTAATGTGCTTTAAATTGATGAAAGGAAACAATAAAGCTGAATACAAGGTCATTATATTCAATCCTTTTCTCACTTGGCTCCTTTTATGATCTTGATGGTATCTACTCATGCATGACTCATCACCAAAATGCTTTTTTGTGTCCCACAGCAGCTGGAATACTACTTAATCCTATAGCAATAGAAATGTGTCTCTGCATCACACAGAAACATTGAACTCTTAGAACTGTCTGTTTTTTCTTTCCCTGTCATTGGAAGTGCACTACTCACACATACAGGTGGCTCTCCATGCCTTATCAGCATTTCAGTCCTTTCTGTAGCAGGCAGGTAAGAAATGTGAGGCTGGTTAACAGTGAAGGAAGGGGCATATGGTATAGGCACAAACTGTGAATTAGAACTGTTAAACAGTTGGAAAAGTTATTTGCAAATGTTTGGATGAATTAGACATTTCCAGGGTTAGGACACTAGCCTAGGACATGGGCTAGCTGGATTCAAGTCCCATCTCCACCACAGGTTTTCTATGTTACCTTGGCCATGTTACTTAGCTGCTTTGTACCTCAGTTCCTCATGTGTAAAATGGGGATAATCCCTACCACACAGGGGTGTAGGGAGGATAAAGCATTAAAAAAACCGAAGTGGTCAGATACTATGGTAATAGGGGCTATATAAATACCATAGATATAAACTACACGTTGATTTGCCCTTTTCACATGCCTTTTTTCTAGCTTCACACAAACATTTGTCTATTGTAAAAAAGGAAAGAAAAATACTAGAGCTAACATTCTTCTTTTCCTATCAATTTGTCCCAAAACAACATTTCCGCATTGCAGATCAACATGGTCTTTCACAAGCAGAAGTGTCAAGTTGAAACAATGAAACATGTTCTCCCTCTACCACCACGAGCATCTCTTGTTCTTTGTGTGAGATGACTAATAAAAAAGCAATGACATATAAAACAATGCTTCATCAGCACCTCATAAACAGTTCCCCAGAGCCCTGACATCAAGAATACAAACCCACCCTTCTCATGTAAGACTACGTACATATATGCGTACCATAATTATTTATTGACCAAAAACTGAATCCTAGTAAATTAATAACATGTCTTTTATAGGAAATGTGTTGGGTCATGGGAGATGTCTTAATGACAAGACAATATGCAGCCTTCTGGCCAGAGCTGTGGTGAGCAAAGAGGTTGTTTATAGGGATCTGACCACATACTTCTCAACTAGAGAAGTTCTATTGTCTGGTTGAATGGACATTGGTGAGAAAAAATTGGTAGAGCCCATCCACTTGATATCCGCAGACCATGTTTGCAGATGGAATGCAGATAAAATTTTGTATCTGCACAGTGCTCTAAAAATTGAAGACCATTAATTTCAATACAGTAACTTATTGCTGAAGGCAGGCTGAGACATAATGCTAAAAACAACATTAACGAGGTTGGTCTGCGTCCATGAACACCAGCCTCCAGTCCTCACATTAACCATTGAAATGAGATGGACAATACTCTGACTACATTATTTTCATCTAGGACCTCAGAACTCCTCTGGCCAGAGCTCTGTCACAAAGACAATTAAATAATCCAGAGAAGTATTTCTCTGTGACCTTTACAGCTGGAATCGTGCACAAGTGGAGCGTGCACAATTATTTTGTGTCAATGTGATCAGAGAAAGCTAATTTTGTGTTAACAACCTTTAATAATACAATGGCATAATTCTTATAGTAGTGGTGTTTTGGGCAAGAGCGACTATAGAAGTAGTCCAGAAAATCCTTAATTGTGCAAGGGAGAAGGAATAGTTTGTAAATTTAGCAGGTGGTTTTTCTTAACTCTTAAATAACTTCCCCCTGAAAGAATCAAAGCCCCACTTATTTGATCAGACCACCACCCCGCACAGTTTCAACACCCAGTCAGAGAACATACATAATACTATATGACTAAGGATCACATAGAGATCAGGCCTATGACTATATATGATGCAAACAAGCCATAGAATGAAATTCATTTGGATGTAATATTAATGGAAATAATTAAAATAATTCATTGATATAGATTACAGTGTGAATTTCAAAGGAACTTAAGGGCATGAGGTTCCCCTCTCTCATTGAAAGTCAGTAGAAACTGGCCACCTAACTCCCTTTGGTTCCATTGACAATCACAGCACGTCTGTTTAAAAACAATTCATGCACAGAAATAAGGTCGAATCCAACTAATTAATTGTTCGCTACAAACGGTTTGCCCAGCTCTAGTGGAAACGCTGTGAGAATGTTCCTCTATCTCGCTACAGTGCAACGCCAAACGAACTCTAGCTACTCCTGCCTTGTTCTTTTTAATAATCATAATGACCTCAATTTAATTGACATTTTGTATTAAATAACAGGTGTCTCTAGTATACCTAGTTCTGGTTCCCTAATGAATCATACCATTTACTCATTTAGGTATTACAAGATTTTTGTTTTCATGTGAAAATGAATTCTTCCAAAACTGTAAAATCTTTAGCTGAATCTCAAGTGATATGTTGCCAACAGCTCTTTCTGCAAAATTAAAGTATTCAGAGCTAACCTGTCAAGGTGCTACTTACAGCACCTGCATGCAGAGAGAAGGGAATGACTGCCCATATGTATCCACAGACAAGTGTGCAAAGAATTTAGATACCTAGGGCCTGATTTCTGTCGCCCCCGCACTTCTGCCCCAGAAGTGCTGTGCACTCACTACTCCGGCAGAAAGCAAAGATAGTGGCTTCAATTCTTCAGCAGCTCTGAAAATCACACCCGTATTACTGTACGGACTCCATTTTGCAGAGCTGTACAATGGTACAGCTCTGCAGATCAAGGGAGGGTGCGTATATGGTGCCGTTTGCACAATCAATTGGTTTAATGGCAATTGTGGTGGCATAAATAAGTGTCTAGGTGCCAGAGTTAAATTCTGCATGGTAGAAACATGGAGCAAATGAAAGCAAAAATTGCCACAGAGAGCTTTGAAGTGGAGTGCAGAGTGAAAAGGCACTTGGTCAAGATGGAAAGGGTATGTGTCCTGTGGGTAAACATTTATATTCCAAAGATAAATATATGGGAAGGAGTTGGTAATTAGGGAACAAAGAGGACAAACTTAATCATGAGACAGTGGTGCAGAAACTTTACTAGGTGTATACAAAAAACCTGAATGTTTGAGCCGCTGATGTAAATAGATGGGATGTAGCAATGTAGAGCAGCGCAGGGGAGGAAATAGAAGAACAAATATACAGGAGGAAAGGGGCAAACCCATAGACTTTTTGCCCACAGACCTGGCATTCATTTATTATTTACAAAGGAGAGTCAGATCAGATATTTGCCTACAACTTATTTCACTGACCCTAGGGACTAATTTTGGCAGGGCTTTCTCTAAAGATTAAAATAGAAAAGGAAAGGCAATTTAAATAATATAAACAGGCTGATGAAGCGGGGTCCTTGGCTTAAAGTGTGAGACTTTAAACTGGCTTGACTGTCTCCAGTGTAAATTAAGCAAGTTGAGATCAAATTCATAATGGCCTTCAGCATTCATACTAGTAAAACCTGTGGGCTTTGACAGCTAGGTAGGGGGAAGTTAGGGTTCTTTGTTGCTATGGGGGTAGTTTGGGACTCTAGCATAAGACCATTAGCCAGTTTTTAATGCTAAAATCATCATCATTGGAGTAGTTAACAATGCTGATATTTAAAGAGCCATACTTAATATCCCATTGAGATGGATGGAACAATTCACACTTCTCAGAGCTATAATTTCAAGCTATATGCAGACTCAGGGACATAATAGTGCATTGGTTGACTTTTTTCCCCACATTCACTGTGTTATCAGCATAAGCATAATGGCTAGAAATGTTTGGTTTGGGTTTTATTTTTTGTGGGAGGAGGGTTAAATGGGGCATATTTCTGTTGCAGGTGCTGAAATCACACAATGCATAGGGCCCTGATAATGCCATATGAAGGCATGATGCCTTCTGAAACCCCACTTCGGCCTGTGCACCTTTTCTGAGCATAACTGTGTCTTGTAAAATACATCTTTGCCTCAGTGAAATGCAGCTATCTGAATACAAAGACCACAATTTACATAGCACAGTATTTCATCAGATGTTTATGCATAGCACCGTTCACCCCAGAACCTGAGTACCCCACAAGGGTTAAAAATGTGACATATGTGACACTGAGAAATAACGTATAAATGTTGTGGCTTTTGCTGTATATTGGCTGTGGGAAACAGCTTGGGAAGGTCAAAAGTTTACTTTCATTTTCTGTTGCTGCTGCTTGCCTCTAGGCAGAATACGGTGAGCTTTTTGAAGCAGTACAATGTTCCAGCTTTAAAAATAAAAGGAAATCAAAGCTCTTGGGAAAGCTTGCAGTTTACTGCCATGGTTCTCAAACTATGTCACGTGCATCACCAGTGGCCCGTAGAGTGTTCCTACAGGTCTTCAGAATGAAACATTTGGACAATTAAGTAGAAGGGAAGGGGAAGTTGGGAGGGGAGATGGTTGGCGGTTGCAGCTTGCTCATAAGTGGTCTGTAAATGGAAAAGTTGGCCTACTGGATCTGTAATTTATTAAAGAATGTATACCTTATATTCTCTACAAGAACTGCCTTGTGTCCCTCATGCTAAAATAGCTCATATTCTGAAAACAAACCACTCTGTCTCATAAAGAGGTACTTCAAACTGAGGAAAAAGTTCAAATACAATGCAAGTTGTACAAGAGATCATCTTTAATAAGAAACCTTCTGTCTTAAGAGGCTGCTACAGCATCTTATCAATGGTATCAAGTACAACATTCTCTCCATTACTAGGAAACCGCTCCTGTTAAACAGCACATTTTGTCTGTGTGGTTGTTTAACACAAGTTTCACCACACAAAGGATTTAAATGTGAATTCATTTACATTTAATTTGTGTTCATGATTTTTACTTTTATTAGCAAACTACAGACTTATTCCTGATTAAACAAGTTCCCCTCACCACTATCCTCTATTACCATATTTCAACCTACAGGAAGTGTGCTGTTTCCATATGTGCATTGCCACAGTACCAGACTGTGATGTCCCGGATGTAAGATTCTGTTGTTACATAAACACTAGATTAGATTTTGTTTCAGGATCAAGAAGAAAAAGCTAAGGGATGGAGGCTGAAACAGAAATGTATTAAGAAACTGGTCCTTCACCACTGAAATTAATGGGAGTTTGGTCATTGGTTCCAAACATAGCAGGAGTGGGCCCCATTCTGGTCCCATGGAAGTCAATAGCAGCAGGATATGACTTTAATATCAAACTGCCACATTCTGTTACCCTGAGTGATGATGAACTTTATCCTCCTCCACAAAATTTCAGTGAGACTTCTTCTGGCAGAATTTGGTCCAAAGGGAAAAGAGAAATACTGGCTAAATCCATTTTACTTTGTATATATTCTCACTGGATCCAACATAAATTTCTCTCTTCAAGTTATCAGTCTTGCATCCAAAATTCCTATCGAACTCAAAGGGGATTTGATTAGACTAGGATAAAAGGTGTTTTAAAAAAAACCAACCAAACAAACAAAAAATACCTATTAGCTCACACATTTTAACAGCACAGTTTCAAAGAATATCTTTTCTCCAAGTCCAGGCAGACTAGGAAGTTGATGTGTGCATGGAACAAAGGGCTGGGCAATAAAACTGCAATTATGGGTCCGATGTTTGATTGATTTTATGGACTTGACGTCAGTGGGACTACACAGATCCTTTGTTAGACATGTAATTAAGTACCCTGCTCAGCTGCGACTTGAGTCTGTGAACTGGGCAGATACACTTATCAGGGAGATCAGCTAGTCTAATGCTCAAAAAAGGGAGGAACAAGAGGTGTGAGCAACTCCCCCTTATAATAACTACCAGGACTTCCTGCCCTAGGCTGGAGTGCTTGTGATGTTCTGTAACCCTTCTGCCAGGTGGCTAATTGCAGCGTTACAGGCTGGGTACCTCTTATTAACGATTAAACCCATTTTTGCTGCATCCAGAAACCAGGGAAAACTAACTTCACCCTCTCTGGGTGTCCTGAAGAGGCAGAATTCCCCCAACTCGCTTCCATCTGCCTGTGAGACTTAAGCTAACACTTACTGTACCTGAAACTTTATAATGGGATGAGTGGCACTGGACACATGCTTGTCTATCTTCATGCATCAATTTTAAAAAAGCTTAGTAAAAACATTCAAATAAGTTCTTCAGTTATTCACTGCTTCTGGGGGACATAAAAAAAAATTGCAACCTTCCAAGATGTGCAAGTGTTCGCACTCTTCATTTAGCATCACACTGCATGTGTAAGATGATCACTTCTGAACAAGCTTCAAGAAATGGAAAAGCCCTGCTGGGAAACCTACTGACAGGGGGGTTACAATGGAGCCTTATGGTAACAAGGACACGGAGGGGGTTGCTGTTGTGCAATAGATAAGAGCACAGCTTGATGAAACTGCACAATTGATAGAGCACTTTTTGTACCACATCTGAGCGGTGGCTGCCCATGGAAAGGTCTGGGTGGAAGTGAGGTCAGCCTTTTCCAAGCAAGGCCCACCAGCCAGTGGCGGTATCAAAGAGGGAGTGAGCGTCCTCATGTCAGTGACACAAACCCAGCAGCAAATTGTCCTCCCAAATTTGAAAACTAGGTGAAGCCATTGTCTACACCCAATAATATAATGGAAGCATTCCTCCAGAGTACTGATCTACTCATGAGGTCCTAGGGTCAAGAAATATACAGCTGCATATCATGAGCATGAGCTCCTTTAGTACAGATGTTTCTGCCACTGTTCTTTGAGTGGAGTTTTTTCCTCCTGCAAAATAGGCTGCTGGGCATATACCCTGCAGAATACCCAGGAATTATGAGAGGCTAAAGCTATCTGCATAAAAGCCCTAGCAGAGGGTGACACTAGCTCTTTATGTGGGAGCAGGGCCAGTGACCTGTGCCTTATCAGTAAACTCCAATTTGGCTAATTAATTGGGCTTAGAAGAGGGCACCTGGGCCTTTAGAGGAACAGACTCCCAGTGAGATGGACACCCAGTGACTCAGAGCAGATGTGTTCAGTTAGGAAGGGTAGGTGAGATTTGCCAGAGGGCAGGGGACTTGGAGGAGTCCTGGAAGGAAGCAGAAGGTAGTTCCTAGCAGAAGGCAGGAGAGCAACAGGAGGGGTTTGTTAGCTGATGTCTGCAAGCCAGGGAGCAGCAGAGGGAGTTGCCTGCTGGCTCTAAGCCAGAGCCGGAGGCTGAAGGCTAGGGAGCAGTGAAGGAGTCTGTTCAATAACATCCCTAGGGCTGGAGAGCCGGACCCAGAGGAATCATAAGAAGGCCATAGGGAGTGAGGGATGCTCCAATCAGAGGGGCTGTTGGGGTTTGCACTGGGAACAGAAGTGCTGGGATAGCTGTTCTGGCACATGGGAGGACTGACAGTGTCCGGTCATGGCTGAAGGCTCCCGTGTGTGGTACATGGGGCATTGAGGGACAATGTCTTGAGTTTTAATGACTACTTGCACTGGGTGTGGGAAATGGACTATGTTTTTGACTTTTGTTGGAGATTCAATGAACTGTGAGTAGGTAATAAACTGGCCCCAAAGAGGGGTAGTATTTCAACAAAAGAACCTGAACTAGATTTACTGGGGACTCTGAAAGGGGAAATTGAGGCAGGACTGCCTGTTATGCCACAACCTGCTGAAGAGGGAGCTCCAGGCAGGGCTTCCAGATGACAAGCCCCATGACTCTGCTGCAGTTCTGACCCCAGGAAGATCTCAACCATCCTCAGCAATGCACCTTGATTTTTGAGGTGCACTACAGGGCCCTCTCTTGGGCTGCAGGTGCCTCATGGCTCCCACTTAGATGGATCTTGCTTAGGATAAACTGGCCATGGGAATAGACACCAAGTTGAGAGTCCTTGGGTGCATACTGTATGAAGCAATTATATTAATTCCAGAATTTAAGCAATACAATTTCACCTTATAATTATAACCGTGTCTTGATCACTTGCTGCACATCTTAAACTTATTTTATTTTACCTTATAGAAGGAGGAATTATAAAGAGTATGTAAAATAATTCTGCTGAGGCTGTATCTAAAATAATTTGCACTGATGAAAGTTAGATTTAAAAGCTCCTTCTACTTAGTGCTTTCCTTGGCATTTAAAAAAAAATGTTCATTGTAGCTTAATTATATCAATGATGAGCAAACCTCAAAAGGTTTGAGGTTCAGGTTCCTTGCAGAGAAGCAGCTTAACCGTTCAGCTGCCTAACCAAAACTTGTTCCATCTCACCAGGAATCTGCTGCAACTCCCACTGAAATCAAAGGGAATCTTTCCATGGACTACAGACTGGCATCTAATCCCTGGAGTCTACTAAACGAAACTTTAAATTTCAATAGAACAGCCTCCCCCATGCCATTTCTAAAATAAACAATATTTTTCTGAATATTTCAGAACCTCAACATGGGTTCAGTTTGTAGAGGTTCTTATTTTATCCAGACCAGTTTGTTCCTCCCTAAATGCTGGAAGGATGGCTTCATGGTTCAAGTCTCTGCTTTAAAGCACGGAAGCATCCTGGAACTTAATGTCCAGTGGTTAGGGCTGTTGCCTAGGACTCAGAAAACCTAGTTTTGAAATTCCTTGTTTTGTTACAGACATCCTGGATGATCTTGGACAACTCACTTAGCGTGCCCCCCCACCCCAGTTCTTCCTCTGTAAAATGGGGATAATGACACTACCCCTACCTCACAGGGATCGCATGAGGATCAACGCATTAAAGATTGTGAGATGCTAAGATATTTTGGTAATTGGAGCCAGATGAGAACTGTAAATGGAACCATAACTTAAAACCCAGAAGCACTGGCTTCATCCTTCAGTCTTCCAAGGTAGTTACATTGTTTTCTGTCCCATTTACTCTCTCTGTGTGTCTACTTTGGATGAGACCACATGATACAAGGCCCTGTATGTTCCACATAGACATTGAAAATTCCGTGCCACTTTTTGTAAGAGAGGGGGTTTGATCTGGCATCTTTAGCCAGTTATTTCCTTTCCCCATTGTCATTCAATGTGATGGGCTCTGCCCTCCATCCCAGTGGCAACTTTTCAATGGAATCCCAACATCCTGGGCAGTAGAATCATAGCAGTTATGCTGTGGGCAGGGCCCTAAGCAGTAGCTGGAAACGGCAGGATTTGCCCCTCAATAAAGTGGGGGGGAGTGCTGACCATATGATTTTCTTTTTTCCAAAATAAAGACAAGAATTAACTGGATTTTGCAAAAGAGAGAGGTCTTAGCAATCCTGACAGCACCTGACAAGTTCAGAAACAGACTTCTTGCGATGTAAGGGCTCCCAGTGCAGCTCCGCTCCCATCAATAAGCTACCGCTCGGTGACAAAGATGGCAAGGGAGACTCCAAGACACATTGACATGGGGGGGGGGGTGGGGGAGGGAGAGGGTGCGGCAGGAGAGTTTAGAAAAGAAGCAGGAGGTGTGGAAAGTTTCTACAGTTCCAACTGCATTTTACAGTTGTAAAGCTGAAGTGTGCGTTCTCGGGGAGAATCAAAGTCGAGTAAAACAGCTTTAAAGACATGTTTAAAAACCAACAAACAAAAAAACCTACCAACCACAGCCTAGTCAGTCTTCTCTCTGATTTCTGAAAGCTGTGGAACTGCTGTAAGTGCACAAAGGCATGTGATCAAGTACTGCTCCAAATCTTTATGACACATCATCTCATTGTGATGAGCCTGAGTCTTACAAGTGTCAGAGTGACAGAAGGGAAAGGCGGGCTTGGTGGGAATGCAGGTGAAGATTTTTGCCCCTGAATTGTTTTCGGATGAGAAAGTAAAGCATGTTGTTTTATAGCAAAATCAAAGCTGCTTCTTCACAACAGGACACTGAGAGGTGTATCAAGCTTCGAGCAATACGAGACCCGTCAAAGGATAACTTCAGAGGTACGCTGGATATAATATTTTATAAATGATGATTAAAATGAATAATTTTGTGGCTACATTCTAGCCTAGTCTACACTGCATTTCAACCCCTCGTGCAAAAATCCACAGTAGGGCAGAAACCTGCTTGGGAATGCCATGTGATTCAGTGAATGGACTTCCTGAGGTGACATCTAATTGGAAAAAACATGTTTTGGAGGCTTGCATAGGGGAGTTAGGCTCCAGTCCCACAACTGTCTTGATCTGTTGGGAAAGGATCTTGAGTTTCCCAGGCAGAGGTCTTATCTCTCTGAAGATTTCCCTCTTCTCCCAACCAGACCCTACCTGGGAAAAGTGGCTCCTTCACCTGATATTCTGCTGCTGATTGGCTGCCTGCATGTGTGCTCTACTTCCCTGTCAGAAGGAAACTAAAAGGTGCAGAGCAGGAGTTTAATGGTGAAAAGAGCAGCATCAACTTTAACTTTCACAGGAAAATCTGCAGGGGATGAGGTTACATTTAGTACTTGAATGCTCCGTCTCTTTGGTCACTCGTCCTCCAAAACCCTTGAAGCTTCGAGAACATGGGATTGTCACAGAGAGGCATCGGACAGGGAAGATGGGGGTGGGAGGTGCATCATAAGCAGTGCCATCCCATTCCATGGCCATCTTTGGTGGGTATATGCAGTCTGTATCTCTCCTCTGCCCCTCTCTGCTCTTAGCAGTCGAGCCGTCATGTGCAACTTGAGTTGTTCACCCTAGCATGACTAAAATACCAGGCATCTAAACACAACTCCCTTAATCATGTCTCAGTCATGCTACCGTTCATGCTCGGTAATGTAGGCTTTGGTATGTTTGACTGAACTTCAGTGAGATAGTTTTAAATTACATTACTGCCAAGGTAGACAAGAAGTCAGTGTGGCGTGAGGATGACTTGGCCTGCTGTCCTTAGAAGCTAGTTATGAATAACATTAGTAGGGTGAGGAAACACATAAGGAAAAGAGGATGAAACCCCTCCTGAATATGCATTAGTAATAGTGGTATTAGCATAACACATTATAAAAGCTGTATCCCAGCCGGTATGTCTTGGGAGAAGCTAGGGTGATGACCACTGGGGATGGTGAGGAGGAGGAGGAGGAGGAAGATAATGACTACACTTGAAGTTATTCTGCAAGGGATGGTGTGATTATATGGATGCTCAGGTCTGTGTTCTCTAACACCTTGCTGGGTCGGAGTGTTTGCAACTTTTCTAACTGTTGATAAAACTGTTATAAATCTGGATTTTCCCCCCCCTAAGCATCAGTGTAGCAACTGTGCATGTCAGCGTTCCTAACTGAACAGTAGTTCTAATAATGCTGGGCCTGATCTTGGGATAAGAACCTACCAAACCTCAATGTGTTAACTGGGAATTCTTAAGTGATCAACATAATTAATACACAATCAATAGATCAGGCACCAAAGTATGCAAGAGCATCACTGCAAGTAAAAATATTGGACCAGCGATTCAGCTGGTGTAGCTCTCCTGAAGCCAGAACAATGCTGATTTACGCCAGCTGAGGCTCCACCCCATTATTATTACAAGGAAGTAGGTGGTATGTAGGATTGGTAATATAGGGAAACATATAGAATATTCTTATGGAGCAGACTTATCAATATCACTTGACTCTGGTCACCATTGAGCCTTTGTGAATGGTGTTGCTTTAACTATAGCTTTCCTTAAAATGATTATGGCTGTGCTCCTTGGCAGTCAAAACATCTTGCAAACATTTTCCTAGCTTCGAGAACCCTTCCAGAATGATGATGTTATCCCTGGATACCTTATTTGTTTCCCATCTACTCACTGAAGCATTTACAAGAACGGTTTTATTAAATTTGCTCCAGCATGTGTTCAGTTAGATGAAAACTTCTTAAATATTGCAGTAAATGTGATTTGGGGAAATGTAAGCTTGTAGCTACAGTTGTTCAGGGTATTCTCAGAGGTAGATGGCACTGTACAATATCATAGCATCCAAGAAATAATCTAAATGGGGGAGAGCCTCTCTTTAGTTTTGTTGTTTTTATATTTAAAAAATAAATCCTTGTTCTAAATATAACAGATTTCATTCAATAAACGGAATGGAAATTGGAAGCACTGTTTATTTTGCTTTTTGTCTAGCAAATCTCTCTGTGCGGCGATGTTTTGTGAAAAGCATGCTATAGTTTATATGGTACACAAGTGGCCAAAGTAAGAGTTGAACTAGATTAGTTCATTAACTTTATGAAGCAGAATTTGCAGAAAGCTGAACAGATATTCCTAAAATGGAGCAATATTTATAGATCCCATTTGGTACGTGCAAATAGCTAACACATTTTACCATCTCTGTCCCATTCTCAGCAAGTTCTCTAAGAGAGCTCAAATGATTAGTGGTTTTATGTTAGCAATATGCACTTTGGGTCAAACCAATCTGATTCATCTCAACATGAAACATTTGTTTCCCTATAAGGTATCATTAGGTGAATGTGCTCACGTAAGACTGGCAAAACATTCTGGAAACAAACAAAAAAATCTATTGTGCCAATTACATTGTATTAGATCTTCAGAATCATAATTAGTTTAGTGTCCAACAGAAGATGACAGTCATAGCTTCCTTGCATCAGCTTTTATATTAGCATTAGCATTTCATTCCCAGGAGATGAGGCTGGGGGAACTTTGTTGACCTGGAGTGAAGACATAACCAGACATAACAACATTTTTGAGAAATGCCTCAGAAAAGGAATGGGGAGGGGTTTTTGTTGTTGTTGTTTTTTAAATCAGTTTTCGAAAGCCTGGAAATCTACAGATAAGGATACACTTAAAATAAACATTAGAAAGTTCATCCAAATAAATTGGATTCTACACTTGTTGTTCTGAGTCATATTACACACTTGAAGACAACTTACTTTCTGGTTCTATTTTGCATGTACTGGAATCTCCTAAGAATAACTGTCTTCACAAGAAGAACGAGGCGGACTTGTGGCACCTTGGAGACTAACCAATTTATTTGAGCAGAAGCTTTCGTGGGCCCACAAAAGCTTATGCACAAATAAATTTGTTAGTCTCTAAGGTGCCACAAGCACTCCTCATTCTTTTTGCTGATACAGACTAACACGGCTACCACTCTGAAACCTGTTCCCAGAAGATCCACTCTCCTCAGGGACGTTGATCCCATCGGATGTCTCACGCTTAAGTCAAAATGATGTATAAAAAAGCCCATACGGATTTACTGTCATTGAATGTGAATGCTAGTCTAGTTCAGCCTCAGATCTGAATCGCAGATTTAAATGTTAACGGGATGCCTAGTGAACCATCTTTAATTACTATTATTCTTCATAACAGGGCTTTACTTTGAAAAAATAATAAAAAGGTGTGGCTTTCCTAAGCTTTGCCAAACTGGAGAGCTTATAATGAGACACCACTTGCAGCAGATTTATTCCAATAATTAAACTATACTGGTGCAGGCTTGGCTGATCTGGTTGGGAGTTTTCCAACACCATGTTTTTCACCCCAAAATGCTGATTTGTCTAAACTGAAACTCTCAGTAAGAAATAGTTGGTTTTGATTAATTTCTCATCTCAACCTTTTTTCAAAAAGCTTTCTAATCATTGAAACATCCCATTGTGATATTTTCAAAATGAAATTTCTGATTTTCCCATTCAAAATAACTTTACACTAAAAAAAAATCAAAGCTAATTAGTATATTTTTAAAAAAATGAAATGAAACGTGTTGAGTGACCCGAAGCAAAAAAAAAATTTGGTTCATGAAATTTTTTGAAATTTTGACTTTCACCCAGTTCAGGACAGGGAAAACTTTTAGAAATCTCAAATTTTTGTGTGAAGGAAAAAATGTTTTACCACCCAGCTGTGCAGCCTTTCTTCTCCTTCGGTGGGTTTCAGATATGCACACGGACAGGAACAGATTAAGGCCTAGGCATAACAGGCCTGGGTATAGAAACCCAACTCTTGTGTGGTAGCATCAGAATCTCAGCTTTCATTGCAAGTACGTTTCTAGCCATCATATCATATTTTGTGAAGAAAATATTGGTATTGTGGCATGAGTAGAAGTGACATCAACCAGAGTCTGCAGCCAGCCTTTAGCAGAGCCAGGAGCAGCAGCTACCAGAGCCAGGGAAGACCCTACCTCAACCCACACCCATTAACAGAGCAGACCTGGCCACCATTGTCCAGCTGTCTGGGAGACTGTGATTTAGGACAATGGCTTCCCCCTGATGGTCCTTAGATTGACCCTAGAGCAGGGGTGGCCAACCTGAGCCTGAGAAGGAGCCAGAATTTACCAATGTACATTGACAAAGAGCCACAGTAATACGTCATCGGCTCCCCACCCCCTGCTTCCAGCACCTCCCGCCCACCGGCAGCCCTCGATCAGCGCTTCCCTCTCCCTCCCTGCATCTCCCAATCAGCTCTTTCGTGGCATGCAGGAGGCTCGGGGGGGGGAAGGAGTGAGGGCATGGCAGGCTCAGGGGAGGGGGCAGGAAGGGGTGGAGTGGGAGCAGGGCCTGTGGCGGAGCCAGGGGTTGAGCAGTGAGCACCCCCTGGCACATTGGAAAGTTGGCGCCTGTAGCTCCAGCCCCAGAGTCGGTGCCTATACAAGGAGCTGCATATTAACTTCTGAAGAGCTGCATGTGGCTCTGGAACCACAGGTTGGCCACCCCTGCCCTAGAGCTTGCCTCTCGCGTTCAGAGTGCAGGAAAACGGTGATGGTATCTCCCAAACACCATCCCCATCTGGTACCAAACTGAGATACCACTCAGAGCAAACTGCGTGAATCTGATACTTTATTTTGTGGTTTTGATCTGGGGTGAGCAAGGAGGAAGAGGATGACAGGGCCTGGGGGAATGGGACAGAGGGAGTGTTAGGAGCTAATGTAAAAACCAGCTCAAAGGAAGTCATTTGCTGTAGCACAGAAGGTTTGTGGTGTTGGATGCAGCAAGATTAGGCAGGTCAGTGGGGGTGAGGAAGCCTGGAGCTGGTATTGGCATCTTGTGGTGGTGGTGGTGCTGCTGCCCCACTTCTTCCTCCTCTGCCTCCTATGCTACTGCCACCACCTGACAACTTGTTTGGGGCCATGGCAGGGACTGTAGGGAGAGAGGGAGCACATGGCTGCCTGCTCAGTAAGTGCCACAAATGGTTAAAAGACAAAACTGCAGGCAGAATGCATGCAGCCTTCCAGCAGCTCAGCAGGACCTGTGACCCTCTAGGTGAGATGTGAGAATGCACAAAAGGCCTGCCAGATTGTGCAAGGTGCCTGAGCCCTGTATCATCACCTAGTGAGTTGATACAGAAATGCCTGAAACAATGGGGAAAGAAATGTTTAGAGCCCAAGTCAGGAGGGCTAAGGAAGTGGATCTTAGTGCATGCAAAGGGCTGGATGGGGGTTACTGAGCCTGGAAAGGGCTTGGAAGACTGTTCAACTGGACTTGGGTTTTATCCCCAGAGAGAGAGGACTTCAGCTTTTGAACAGGTCAAAAGCGCCACAGTGGCCTAGTTGCACTGGAAATTGAGGCAGTGGATGTTTCCTGTTGCTGGATCAAGTGCGGCATTGCTACAAAGGTGTGATATATCTTGTAAGAGTACAGAAGTGTTGGTACATTAATATGAATCCGAATTGTAGCACTTTGCTATTAGGTAAGGTTACGATTTAGTCACGGGTATTTTTAGTAAAAGTCATGGACAGGTCACAGGCAGTGAATTTTTGTTATTGCCCGTGACCTGTCCATGACTTTTACTAAAAATACCTGTGACTAAATCTTGAGGGGGGGCACTGCTGTGGGGGGCAGGCCAGGGGCTGCTGCTGGGGCCAGAGGCTGCTCTGTCCATCCCTGGGACCACTGCTCAGGCAGTTTTGGGGGCTATCAGCACAGGCTGCTGCACGGGTGGTCCCTGGGGCCAACTGCCCAGGGATGCTAGAGCAGCGGCTGGTGTGGCCAGCCCCAGAGACGCTCCAGGAGCGGCCAGTGTGGCTGACTGCGGGGCCACCCCAGTGGCTCGCTGCAGAGCTTCTCCAGCAGCAGCTATTGTGGCTGTCCCCGGGGCCACCTGAGCAGCTGTTGGGTCAGCCCTGGGGTCAGCCACACCAACCACTGCAGAAGTCAGAGACGTCCTGGAAAGTCACAGATTCCATGACTTTCCGCGACCTCCATGACAGACATGGAGGCCTACTATTAAGTCATTATTGAAAACTGGGGCTTGACCTGCTATTCGTTTGTTTGTCAGCATATGTAATGATGTGACCATGCCATCGGATTGATTTAATTTGTTGAGAATTATAGCGTTTTGGCATAATGAAGAAAATTGTCTCCCAAAGTCAGGGTTGCCAATCCTCCAGGATTGTCCTGGACTGTCCTGGAATTAAAGATTCATCATTAATTAAAGATTGTCATGTGATGAAACCTCCAGGAATACATTCAACCAACACTGGCACCTCTACCCAAGGTGAGGGGGAAAAAATTCCAGACTGAAAATTAACTGTGCTTCAAAAGGAGCAAAGAAAACCTAATCAATTGTCATGCTGTATTCATTTGAACAAGTGTCAAAAAAGCTTTTGTTTGTATAGCAATAATGTAGGGAAAAATAATGTATATTTATAATCTCTGATTGTCAACTGGCAGACAAATAGAGTAAAAGAAAAGGAATTCAATAAGAAGGCATTTATGTTCTGTCCCAGGAAGCCAAGCTAAGAAAAACACCAGCTTTCAATGGGGAAAAAAATGACTGTTGAAACTAGACTTAGAAAATAACTGAAAGAGTGTGAATAGAACAAAACTATATTCCAAGCTGTTGTTACGGAGTTGTTATAACTCTTTCATGGCCCTTCCGAACAGAAATTCAATCCCTATTTCATATTTTTTCCCTTAATTGTTCTTGCTGATATCTGGCTTAATCACCTTCATAACGTGAGCAAAAGAAATCTTAATGCAGTTTGATTATTACATGCCTGTGGCCCAATCTAACCCCCATTGTAGTCAATAGAAAAAAACTCCTATGTACTTGAATTGTGTTGTGTTATGTATGAAAGGTGATTCCCACACTGACAGCCAAAGGATGACTCTGATAAATGTGCAAAGCGTAGCATAAGGGACAGCAGTCTCAGAATTTAATTGACAAATACATGTAAAGCAAACACACATGCTCTTACCTACCTGCAACGTCATAACATTATCCTTTTTCCTTTTATCACTTTGAAGTACTTCAGCTTCTGCTTTACAATCAAGATCCCACAGAATGAGCCAAATCAAACGTGCAGGCCTGGCTGAATTGCATTTGATTGATTTTTATTTATTTATTTATTTATTTATTTTTAAGATATAACTTTTAAAAAGTGTGTGTGTATTACAGTTAGGCTTATTGTAATGCCACTTACAATGTCAGTACCAATAGGCATCTTCAAAATAAAAACTTTACCGCTGTCATTATGACAAATAACAATAGGTCAGCAGGCGGGACACAGATTTCTCCTATAGACTTCCCCTAGCTCACTGCAATGTGTAGTGGCAGAAGAATCTATCTGACCCAGAAAGGAAATACTCTTTTCTCTTCACCGATCCACAAAACAACAGCCACTATCCAAAACAAAAATCAATCCATGCTGAATGGAGACACTACTTCTAAAAAGGTATTGCAGTGAAGAACATGGTATTATTCCTGTAGGTATATATGTAGTGATGACTAGTAGCAGAACCCTTGTCCTACCTGTAGGTGAACATATCTATTGTATGTCTTAAGACAATCACAGCCTTCACAAGAGTAATTGCAACTACAGTATTCTGTAGTGGGTTTTTTTGTGTGTGTATATGTTTAATGTGTGCTTCATGAGATATGCATCTGTGGCACTGTTGCAATCAGTGGAGGAGGCACTCAAATTGGAATCCTGTAGGGAATGAGCTGTTGGCAGGACATTGTTCATTAAGGCCCCTTCCTTTGGAACTTACTCCTTCCTTTCGTCCACAGTCGGCCTAGTCCTCAATCCTGCAAATAATTGCCATGCGTATAACTTTACTTACATCAGTAGTACAATTGCAGTCTAATCACAAGTAAAGATACACAAATGCCTGAATGTTTGCAGAATCGGACCCCTATAAGTAAGGCTAAGATTTTTGTCACAAATATTTTTAGTCAAAGTCAGGGACCGGTCAGGGCAATAATGAAAAATTCACAGAATCCGTGACTGGTCCCTGACTTTGACTTAAAATATCCATAATAAAATAAGGAGCCTGGGCAGTTGCAGGTGGGCTGGGAGCTCCAGGGTCCCCATCCACTGGGGTCTCCGAATGCTGGGGGCATCCCCTGCCACCCACGGAGGCGGAGAGCTCCAGAGATCCCCCACCACCCACAGCGGCGGGAAGCAGCGGGAGGTCTGTCTGCCGCCGCCAGCGGCAGGGGACTCTACAGCTCCCAGCCGGGGATAGCTGAAGTCACGGAGGTATTTGAAAGACACGGAGTCTGTGACTTCCCTGACCTCCGTGACTAAATCGCAGCCTTACCTATAAGACACTGAAAAGCCTATTTTATTTGTGCAGTCATTTTGGGAGGGTTGACATTTGTGGGGTTTGGGTGGAGATGTTCTTCCGCTTTATTTAAGTGGATCAGTGTTTTGCAGGAGATGAAGTGGACAAGTTTTAGGTTTGTGAACTGGCTTATTTTGTGTGGAGGAAAGTTACTGGCTTGCTACTGGTCTTTTTGTCTTAATTGGATTGCATAGTATTCTTAATTATATGTGATGGGTACCTAAAATCCAGCATAGGTGGTGTTTATATGTTAAAAGCTGAATAAATATATATTTATCGCTATTTGTCCAAGGAGCGCACACACTTTCAAATTAGGCCTGTAAATTCTTAACTGTACAATAAATTATATTAAGCCTCTTATTTCTAATATCTCAGGTCAGTAAAACAACATATGGAGGAGACACATTCAGAAAAGTGTTGTACAGTTTAAAAAGGGATTGTCCTTCTGAAATATGTCATCTCTGAGAAATGTGAAAATATTGGCATTTTTAAGCCTAATTTTTCCCACTGCTATTTCACAGCCAACTCTTTGTTGCTTACATAAAATATCGGCAAAACACTAAGCACCTAGTTATATTTTGCTGCTTTATTGGGATTTTTTCCATATAAGCAGGTACTCTATATATTCTATTTCTATGGCAAACATATTGTAATATATATTTTTAAAATGTTTCTATTTAAGTGTATTATAGGTAGTATCTGCTCAGCAAGTATTTAAACATATATGTACGTCCCATTGAAGTAAAAGCTATTTTAGCATGTTGAACTGGAGCTCTAAGCAACACAAGGCTTTTGAACGTATGATGTGATTCTCATTTCTAGCAGCCCCGTATGTCTGGCCCTCAAGAGAGGACATTTACCTGAACTGGTGGAAAGTCAGGTGCTCAGCAATAGCATGGATTTGGGGACTTGTACCTCTCTAATCTTGAACATATTTCATTTTTTTACATATATTTGAAAGGATAACATGAGATGGCTTCAGCAAAATATAAGTTCTGGAAAAAAATATAATGGCCTGGACCACATCTTAATATAGAGATTATGGACACTTTCACTCGCACTTGTGGTTGGAGAACCCTGTGATGATGATGTGCTTTCCTGGAAACTAACGTTAGGGAAGTATTTTAGGTAGGTTTACCTTTTTCTGACATAATGTAGGTGCTGGAAACTGTGAGGAGAGTTAGCACAATCTGACCAGCCAGCTCTCCATGGACCATCAGCAAGTGCTCTGTGGCCTACTGGTGGTCCCTAGACCATAGCATGGGAACCAGTGCTTTAAGACAATATAGATAACAGGAATTTTCAAATGCACCTAGATGACTTAGGAGCACAACTCTTCCTTGAAAGTCAATGGGAGTTGTGCTCATAAATCACTTAGGAACTTTTGGAATTCTCACCAGCAGACCCCCATGAGCAAAGGAATGGACAAGATGACCAATAAGTCTCCCCCATCACTAATTGTTTGAAACGACCTCAGCAACAATATAAAGGTCCAAAATTCAGGAATTAATGCAGTGGATTTACATTGAGGATAAATGTCTCAATTCTGTGTGATCTAGTACACGGAACATATGCATTATGTCTCTCATTCTGAGGGGGGAGGTGATCAGTGGGGTCTCTCTAGGATGGCTTCAACCATTCATTTTGGGGACTATCCAGAGGGTCATGGAGAGGTCCAGAGATGGAAGAGCATAAGTGTATGATGGTCATATTGATGTGATTCTCATTTCTAGCAGCCCTCGAGTTCTGGCCCTCAAGTGAGGACTTAAGTGTGGAGTCCCATTGTCTCCCCTATCCTGTTCAACATGTCTATGAAACCACTAGAGGGACCTGTTGGACCAGCATGGTCTGAAATGTCAGCAGTACACAGATGACACTCAGCTGTATATCACCATCACCTTGGACAAGAAGTGAAACAGTAGTCCAAAAAGGCACGGCAAGTGCATAAAGAAACCAAACCCTATTATGTTTTCCCCAACATTTCTCTGAAATGTTATAATATATTTTGGAGTGTGCTGCACATCATCAAATTTTCTTCCTTTCTGTAAAAGAACAGAGTGATGTACTTCACTGGCCAGTCTGTCTTTATAGGTGTGGTTAGTGGGGACTGGTCAATTTTCTGTCTCTCTTTAAAAGCCCTCTGTTGGGGGAGCTTTGTGATATTTTTCAGCTGAAAATTCCAGTACATTCTGCACAAATAAACATTGAAAACGAGGGCCAGAAAAGCATCGTGAATATTATACTGTTTAGTGGTTTTTAAAAATGACAGTGAGATAATGAAACAACTGAGAGTTAATGGAAACTAAGGGCTATAAGAAAAGGCTCTAATGATCCAGAATATTTTCTGTATACTGCATTTTAAGTGACAGGCTCTATTTTTGTAATGTTGGGACCCGTGTAGCACTATTCTCCTATGTCTGTGTAGGAGAGAGAAACTCCACCAGTTTAACTCATGGAGTTTTATCTAAATTTACCATGGGGGCTGGGAAAGAGGGGAACGGGAGTGGTTTGCTCCTTACACAAGCCAGGTGTTCTTCCCCTTTTTAATACTTGCATCTCCTGAAATCTGCAGCATGCAAGGGACTTCCACGGAGATGGCTCTTTCTTCTGCTCTGCTGCCATGCTCTGCCAGTTATTGACAGCCCTTCCAAGCATAGCTCCTGCAAAAACCCTTCTTCAACCTCAGCTGACTGCTAAAAAAAAGACTCTCAAGGGAGACTTCTGTAGCATGGGGAAGGTGATACACAGTAAATACTGTCTGAAGCTGCAATAACTTCTGCTGTGTTTTCCTGAAGGTGAAGAAGGAAGGACCCAGAGGAAATAAGCTGGTGCCCCATCTCCCACTCTCCTGTCCCCAACTCTCCCTTTAATTCGCACAATGCAAGGATACTGGAGATGCTGTGGGGAATGCACACAACAGGCAGAACTCCTCTGTATACACAGAGGGGATCACAGTATCCATAGTGATTGATGACTGTAATACGTATTAACATTTAAGGATGTACCACTTTAGTCGTCCTGTGACATTGATTAATTAATACAAAATAACAAAGCTCATCCACTGCTAGGGCTGGAAATGGTGTGTTCAAAATAAGCAAAAATTGCTTTAGAGAAACTCTCTCAGATCGGAGAGTGACAATGGATAATTGTGAGCCATCTACGACTGATGACCGGAGTCTAAATTACAAGTGAACAGTAGTAATAACTCACAGCACAGCACAAAGCAGGATGCTTACTTTGACCCTGTTGTAATGGCATTGTCTAGCATACCCTATGGTGTTATACCAATAGAATAAAAACCAGCAGGATCTTATTAAGAAGGATAAGGCAAAGATGCCACATATATTGTAAATATAATGATAAAGCAAAAGATAAAAGTAAACAACGTTGTTTGACTACTTATTCCGATCACTACTTATTCCTTATATACACACACATTATATATATATATATATATATATATATATATATATATATATATATTCATTCAAGTTCTGTATAGGTGTTATAGTTACCAGCCTAGAAGTTGCTCATGCGAAGTTACTGGCCAGGTATCTTGGTCATGAGGATGGAGCCGAGTTTGTTAGGTGCACCTGATGCTCCTGGAGGTTGGCAGCAGAACCAGAGACTCAAAGTCCTCAGTCTTGAGAGTCCATTCTTATAGGAATTAATTCCTATGTTAGTCTATGGGAGCTGTTTCATCCTGCTGTTGCTGACTCAATCAGCAGAGGGCACATTCCTGGTGGCTCCAAACTGTCCAAAGTTTGTGTTTCTCATCCTTCCAGGTGATGGGGTGGATCCCAGTTTACCCTCCGGGGGTTGTCTGGTCATCCACTTGACACATTCTTCGGCCGATGGATACTCCCTTTCTAGGCTGGCACCTCCCTAACCATTCATGTACATCAAGCATTCATCAACATACATTCCATATCTTAACCATATTTTAATTTACTGTCTCCACCACTTTCGGGGTGTGTGCTTAATTCATTTGAGACTCCCGGCCTTTTAATCACAGAGGGTGGGGGTCTGTTCCTAGGAGCCATTGCTGTTACAATGAAGTGAAAGTCACTTAACGGCTTATAGTGTTTGTTTACATTGTATCAATTACTTCAAGAACAAAGTCAATTAACTTGTTTGTAAGTTCTACATAGTAATAAAGTATCTTTCACAGGATAGCTACAATCAATGGTTTCTACAGACAGTAGCTTACAAGTTTTAACAGAATACCCAAGAGATTTTTGAACTTGGTGAAACTGTTGGATTTTAAAGTGTGGGGGACAAATTATGGGGGGTCACTGTCACTTGGGGGAATCACTGTTAGTACCTTCTTTAATATCCCTACAATGGAATGTACGCCAGAAAGAATCAGGAGTCTGGACGGCTGTCCATTATTCATGGATAAGAGCCTAAAAAACCTAATCCGTTCTAGCCCGTGGAGGGGAGTTCAAGTATTTAAGAAGACGATGCTCTTATAAAATGACACTAGGGACTAGATTGTACAACCCTTGCTCGTTCTGATGAGCTCTTACTCATGTGAGTAGTTCTATGCTTCCAGAGCTAAGGCTCCGGTTTAGCAAAGCACTTAAGTGCATGCCCAACTTGAAGCTCATGGACTTCAGAAGAACTACTCACAGGTTTTAAAATATGTGCCAAAGTGCTTCACTGAACTGGGGCCTAGGGTGGTGAGTCTGATCAGAGGAAAGCCACCCTTTCCATTAACCCTCTCCCCACTGACCTGTGGACTTATGCGGGGAAATGAGGGGGTATCGTTCTGCCCTAGCTAAGGAGTGGGGGGGATGGAACCTCTATGAAAGATCCTGGTCCAGGAAGTAACCCTCTCTGGGGGAAGGCCCTGGGAGCAGCACAGGGAAGCTGACTGCAGGGGAAACTGTTGAGGAACCCTGGGGCAAGCCACACAGGGGAACAGGGATTGCAACCAGATTCAGATCTGTGCCAAACTTGTGGGGAAGCACTAGAGACCAGGTCCTGCACCCAGAGGGCTGAACAAAGAAGGGTGTGAAAGACTCTCAGAACACAGAACCAGTGGATAACTCAAGTTCTTAAAGCAACTGTGGGCAGAGGAGGCAGAGAGCCCCTACCTGTGCCAGACCCTACTCAGCAAGGCCCATCTCTTACCTGCATCAGTCAGCTGCAGGTCTCAGCCCCAGTTCTGCAGGCAAGTTCCTCCTGACCCATGCAGGGAGATGGGGAGGCAGGGGAAAGAGGAGCAAATGGGGGGTGGAGATTCAGGGGGAAGGGACAGGGCAGGAGTGCAGCCTTGGGGGAAAAGGCCAGAGGTGAGGCCTGGGGCCAAGGGACAGGGCAGGGGTGGTTCCTCAGTGAGAGGGGTGGAGAAGGGGAGGTTCTGGCACTCTTGTTGGAGTGTCCAGTTTTTAAATATGACAAAGTTGGCACCCCTACAGGCACCAGAAGAAGGCTGTAGCAGACAAAGTGATTTAGTTGGGGATTGGTCCTGCTTTGAGTAGGGGGTTGGACTAGATGACCTCCTGAGGTCCCTTCCAACCCTGATATTCTATGATTCTAGACCTTTGGGGACTAAGCTGGGAAGCGGGACGGAGCAGGGGAACAATGCAGAGGGGCCCTCACTGAGACACACCACGCCTGGGAAATCAGCAAGTGATCACCCCAGGCAATAGCTAAAGGGGACTGGACCCTGAGATCAAGCTAGGAATCAGTATGTCTTAGCTAGAATTGTTACTGGTTAACCTAGTGTATTTGCAACAGGCAGCTTTCCTGCCAGTCCTAAATGAAAACAAAAAACAAAACAAAAAAACATTCAGAGATATGGCTAAACTGAAGGAATATCAGGACCCTTCCATCCTAGCACCTATAGGGCTTGGCAAATGAAGCATATTCAGTGTTTCAACTCCAAGGGGTACTATGCCTGGCTCTGCATGGAATACCTTCAGAGGCTTGATGTGCCTCAACACTGAGCAGCCATGATACTTATCCTAAAATAGTGGTGTGGCAGCAGGCCCATCAATTGTAAACACCACAATAATATCACAAATATTCTCAAGGGTTATTTCTATTTACAGAAAACAAATCCCCACCAATGACTTACATTGGTTTTGAACTAGAACTGGGCAAGTGGCGATAAAATTTGTGGAAAACTGTTTTTATCTTTTTTTAAAAAAGTGCCATTTTGTGTTCACTTTAGCTGCTAATTCAGCAAGGCACTTAAGCATTTGTTGAGTTGGAGGCTTTCTGAAGATGTCCAGGGAAACCATTACATTTTTAGTGCAAATACTTGAATATTAATTCAACATTAGTTTAAAATTGATTAATAGTACATTGAGACAGTTCCATGTGATCTAGTTGTCCAATCGGAACTACCTGATAAACTCAAATGTCAATTAGCAAATGCTCACAATGAACTAATAGAAAGTAACCTACAGATCCAGAATTAGTAGCAGAAATTATTTGGAAAATAACTTTGCAGCTTTCTGAAATGTACTCATTATTCAATCTGCTGGCAGACAATTCTTTAAAAGAGAGATGAAATGTTGTAATATAAATGATTCATTCCAAGTTATTTGCCCATATCTGATTCCAAGCAGTCTTTATCATTTAAACATAAACTCTAGGTATAACTCAAAATACATTTATTATTTCAGACAGTGGCAAAATCAGTAATGGTAGGGTGAGCAAATGTCACTATAACATATAAAATATCCATCAGATAAACAGATTACATCTACTCTATCATTTGATACCACAGAAATAAAATCCATATTATAGGTCATTGTCAAAGGATCAGTACTTACCTCAATAATTGAAGTGAAATTGTACCATTAAGGCATAGCCCAGCCTAAGTAGAGGTTGATACAGAGTTGCAGTGCCCTAGAGAAAACTCCATGAGGCTTCCCTCCAGAGTTTCTGATAAGTGTGTGACATATACAGCAATTTCCTGTAATATCCTTGAGAGACCTGATGTTAAGTGTGTGTGTGTGTGTGTGTGTATTGTGGTCCACGACTATATGTAACCTCTCTAGTGGGGGAGATGTGACAGATATTGCAACACCATGTAGTATCTTTGGATTCCATTATTTTAAATGAATGGTTATGTATAGGGCCATACCAAATCTACGGCTGTGAAAATCACATCATGGACCATGAAATCAGACCCTCTCCTGTGAAATCTAGCTATTGGACGGAAGGGGGCAGGGTTGGGGTCACCCCAACCAGGGGCTCCTACCATTTACTAGGCTCTAGCTGCTAGTCACTGGGCTGGGGAGGGATAGGACTTCCTCTTCCCCTGCATGGCTGCTCTCGGGGAGATCAGACCCACCTCCAGGAACCTCCCCTGGCTGCAGAAAGCTCCACAGCTGCTGCCTTGAGAGCCCAGCTCTGAAGAGTTGGAAAGATTTAAACATAAGACTGATGGGTTAACTCTGGTAAGCTGTTACCATGATTATAGGAGTTTAATTGTTTTAATGTTTTCTCTGTAGTGCTTTTACCTTAAGAATAAAGGTGCTTGCTCATAAGTTACCACATGGCTCCTTCTAACGGTGGGTAATACACTGCTCATACATAGCCTTTGGAGAGAAAGCAAAGTGCAGGCACGGGCCTGTTTAGGCAATTTGGCTTGCTGGCAATATGACAGTATAATCCAGGGATCTGTGCAGCCTTAACACTGGTCAGGAGGAAGTGAGATGCTTCATGCAAGAGAGGGAACAGCTGGGAGCCTTAAGTGTGTGCCCCTGAGGGGGCAATACAGGTGCAGTTGCCCTGAAACTGTGACAAAGTGCAATGGATGTGGTACTACTTAAGAGGAGGGGTCTGAGCATTATCTGATCACCACTGTGTAGAAGGGATGTGGCTATGGCTTGGCTACCTTCTGGAGATCGAAGTACCAATGAGGAAAGGCTGCTTCCATCCTTCTGCAGCCTCTCCCCGCTTTTGTATCCACGAACATGGTCCTTAGTTTCCACTGTGATGCCTTTGAGCATCACCCCCACCACACACACATCTTAGATGGTTGGCCTTGAGGAAGCTTCCTATTTCTCTCAGGACTGAGAAGCAGCTTTTACTAAGTGGTCCATTACAATGTGTCTTGGTGGCATGAGGTTGACTTTGTTGTGAGGGGAAGACCACCTGATGGTGCAAGGGAACAGCATCCATATATGGAATATAAACAGATATTGAATTAGCAAGCTCTGGATTTGGTGTGGCAGTAAAAATCCACTTATTTCAGTCTCTCCCAGGCCGTTGCTCCTTTCCTTTCATGAGTAACTTTCTTGAGTACTTAATTGACACACAGTTTTTAAATGCGAAGTCATTTACCATTTTTTTATGTAACCGCTGGAGACTATTATGCTGTGACAAGCTCCCATCCCATTGATATTCCCTCTTAATTAGAATTAGAATTATAACCTGTGGAGTTGTTCCCTTTTATCACAAGACATGCCTGGTAATTCCCCTTTTTATTAGGAAATGAAACAGGAAGAAAGACAAAAGGGCCAAACCTTGCAGGACTTAAACCCTTCATCAAGCAAACCTTTTGATCAATTAAGGATGTTAGATAGATGTAGGTGAGCAGATGTGAAAACTCTGTAATGCACACATGTCCAACTGCATGGAAAAAATATAAGCATGAAACTGACATACCTTAGTGACTGACTAAATATTAAAGGCTTCATCCTCTGGTCCTGCCAAGCTACACTCCTTTCAGGTAAAAGGTGGATTTATGCAGCTCTCTGGTACCAAGGCCACCTAACACCAGGTTTGCTCCTTGCCTACAATGTAGAGCAGATTCAGGGTGTGTTTAAATGGTGCTTGGATACGTATGGCCCCAAGGGATTGTTTAGTCAGCCTGGGATTGTCAGGGCATAGAGAGCCTGGCCATGCCCCTACAAAGTCCTGCTATGCATGGTAAAGAGGAGGGTAAAGTTGAACCATTATGCTGCTTTGCATGCCCTGAGATTGAGATTAAATTCACCCTATGATGGGGAATCTGCTTCAGGGCTAATGAAACCTATGCAATGGTTCCAGTCACGGACCTCTATGCAGGGGGCGGGGGGCAGGATGGGTTTCTTGCAGCTGGATGCCCCAGCTTGGCACTACGTACAGATTGTCCTATACCAATTGGCTGTTTAAGCCAGTTTTTCCATCCCTTTTGCACCACTAGAATGGCACAAAGGGAGCAAAGCAGGGCTGAGCAACTGGCCCTGTGTCTTTTAAACATCTGTTTTCTGAAAATCATCAGTGCTTATAAAATGAAATAAACTAAAAACACCCACTGTGTGCAAAAAGGGTGGGTTGAACATGTCCCCATGCTCTGTGGGCGAGCAATGAAAAAGGAGAAACAGCTGTCAACACTTAGTGGCCTCTCCCAAAGGGAGTAATAGGACTTACATGCACACAATTAGGGAAAGAAGAGACCTATTGGCATTTCCCTAGTGCCTTAAGGTACATGTGACTAGAGAGTATCTTTTTCAATTACATTCAAATGCACTACACTGATCTACAAATGTTCTTCAAAGTGAGAAAGATGGCACTATGAACCTGGGAATCAACAAGAAAGGATGATGATAGGTAAATCCCAATTCTCCTCACGTAGTTGCCATATAGCTATTTAATCAAGATAAACTCAAGCTGGAACCCCCAAGTTCACACAGTAGCCTTCCTGTTATCTTATCACATGCACTTAATAGCAATGTCATATTTTGCACAGCTCTGCAAAACTGTGCCTTACCAATCTCTCACCTATCATTGTAGGGCTGCGAGGATCTGGGCAAGGTCAATGCTAGCTCTTGAACTGTTTTGGAAATTAACATGCATAAGTGGACCTGACGGCTGTGTTTCTGAGCTGGCTCTCAGCTCCTGAATCTCTGAGCCACAGCTGAACGTTCTGAGTGGGAAGGTGTCATTGAAGGTATGGAGTGGCTTATTTTTTCACCTGTTTTTGTTCTTGTTGGTGTTGTTGTTTGTTTAGTTTTTGACTTGCTGTAAATCAGCCCTGTTTTAAGTAGGACTCTGATTCCTTAGAACTATTGTTGTACATTGCTGGAAATATGCACAAAACAAAATGTCAAAGCACTATTAAACTGGAGCTGTGGCTGCATCAGGAACACCAGATCACCTTTTTCTTTTGGAAAACATCATCAAAATAAATTTAGTGTAGCTACAAAGCAAGTAGAATAACTAAAGGCAACAGCAAACTAGGAGCTGTGCCATAGGGTTAGCGATAGGTTTATGCAGAGGAGTAAGACTACTCCTTATACTGGGCGTGGGCTACTCAGACCTTGGGTTGAGGTAAGAATAAGCAGGTTCTATGGGCAAGATCTGCAAAAGGGATTTAGGCTCAGCACTGCAATGACTAACTTCTAGGGGCCTGCTGCCTTGTGGAATTCACCACCCTGATTTAGGCACCCAGGCTCCCTGTACAATGCATGGGGGTGCACAACAAAGGGATCACAAAAGCCTACAAGCTGAGCAGGGAGCAGTTCAACCTACCCAGTAGGAAATACTGAGGAGAGGCGTGGTGCCTAAGCCATATCCCTTCAACGGAGTTAGCAGGTGCCTCCCTTTGCCCAGGATTTACAGCCAAAACCCCTCTGCTGGAATCAGGTGGCTAAGCCTAACATGCCTTTCTTGCAAAAAGAAGTTGGGCTCTGCCTAATAGCGCAGTGGTCAGGGTACTTCCCCAGGATGTGGGTAGACCCAGGTTCAAATCCTACTCTGTCTGATGTGGAGCAGTGGCTTGCTTGAACCCAGGTTCCCTCCCTCCCCGACAAGTACCCTAATATTTGGGCTATAAAGTATTCCAGGGTGGGTCTCTCCTGTTAAAGCCATTCCACATTGTATAAAGTACTTAAATAGCTGTTGTGCCAGAGAAAGAGTAAAGATGACTATGTAGGTGAGTGGTAAGGGCACCCAGGTTCTAGTCCCTGTTCCAATGAATATTTAGGTATTTTATATAGAGTAGAACAGCTTCAACAGGAGAGGCTGACACAGGTCCACACCAGAACACCCTATAGCCCAGTGATTAGGGCACTCCTCAGAATGAGGAGACCTTGTTTCACGTCCTTGTTGCACATCGGGCAGAGTGGGGATTTGAACCTGAGGTCTTCCATATCCTGGGTGAGAGTTCTTACCGCATGATTATTGGGTATCCGGAGGCAGTATCACCCCTTCCTCCTGTGTTTTTCTGTGGGGCCCAATTTGGTAAAGAGCCTCTGAGAACACCTTTCAAATCAAGCCCCTGCAGGTAAGATAGGTGGGGGAATGCCTTGTTTGAGGATTTTGTTGGGGCTTAGATGTGAGCTAAGCGCTGAGCTTCAGGACTTCGGTGTCTCTGTGCATGTCCATCAGCAGAAATTTAGGCACCTAGGAGATTTTACCAGTGGAGTCTTAGGTGACTAGGGACTTCAGGCGCCTATAGGGTTAAGTGGTAGCTGAGCAGGGGTGTTCAGGATCTAAATGTTGGATTTAAGAGTCTAAAGTGATAGAGCAGCTAAATCCCATTTTGGATCTAGCTGTATGCATGCTCTTACTCATACTCCCAACACTCTACAAAGACGGTGAAGAGCAGTCTTCATTCCATCCCCTTTCTTGATGGCCAACTCAGCTCCGCTTGTAGAGGGTATCTTAATTTGCTGCTGGACTGTGTGTGTGTGTGTGTGTGTGTGTGTGTGTGTGTGTGTGAACTGCAGCTCAGAGAGGTGTCTCTGAGCCAGTGTGTCTCCTGGCCTGGCACAGAATACACCTCAGCCATTGCTGTTATTACCCTAAGACCTGTACCTAAAGTCACAGTCTACCCTTAAGGTAGCAAGAACCAAATGCTCTCCTTCACTCAGTGGAGTTGAAGAAGGGACAGGGAAGCCCTGAATAGCAGAAGGGGAGTGTATTCTTCAGTACATCGTTATTCTTCTTTATCTTCCTGCCTCACCTCAATTTCCTCATAATCCTCTTCACCCTTCTTCTTAAAAGAAACCAACACGTTCAAAGGGACTTTGCAATATTCTTCTCTCACACACTTGTCCTATGCCTTGAGCAGCTCAGTTGCTTCTTGGCTTGGAGCACTTGATAATTTCCACAAGCTAAGGAATATGATAGGGTGGTGATTTCCCCCCTCAGTTGTTCCTCTTTTAGATCTAACTGGGCCAAGGTACTTTTTTAAGGTTGATGATACCGTGTGGGTGTATTAGGGAAAACCAATGGAAAGTTTGGAGGTCTTTAGTTGGAAAAGTTTGTATCTTTGAAAACTAACTCTGCTATATTAAAAAGATGGTGACGCATCATTCAGAACATCCTTGTTTTAGTGAGTATCGTATTGATCAGTTATTGTCGGCAAGAGGCACCCAAACTGATACAGCTTCAGAGGAGAATCACCATCAGAGAAGACAAATGGTGGTGCTGCCACCATTTGTTCTTGGATACTGCAGTGGCTGCTGTGGTATAACATTATTTATATTTGTATTACAGTAGCACCTTGAAGCTCTGACTGAGGACCCTCCTGCGCTGGGTGCTTGATAGACACATAAGAAGAGGAGTCCTGCTACAAACACTTAAGAATCTACATAGGAAAGACAGACAAAAACAGGAGAATAAGGCACACTATTATCTCACTGTATACATTAGGAATTGAGGCACAGAATTTGTGACTGTGCTAAGGTGACACAAGGAGTCTATGGCAAAGCCAGTGTGATGGGTTCCCCCGGATTGCCACCTGGAACTGGGGTACCACTGAGCCCTCTGACCCACCAGCCTGGGCTCGCTCCCTCACTGTGCTGCTGTGACAAGCTGCAAAGCCCTCCAAGCTTGCACTTTCACCAGCATTCACACAGGTAGGGACACACCCAGCTGCAGTTATATGCAGGCTCCCTCACCACCAGCCTAGGACTCCAGAGCAGTACCATCCTGCCCTGGTCAAATCTGGCCAGTATACGGGTTTAACACCCAGTTCGCCTCTCCCTCAATGTGAAGAGAACCATGAACACTTGTGGTAACCAAGCTGAGATTTTCCCCAGACACCTTAGTCAAACACACACTGATTTGGATTAAAACATAAAATAAGTTTAACTACAAAAAAGATAGATTATAAGTGATAGCAAACAGATCAAAGCAGATCACCTAGTAAATAAACAAAAATGCAAACTAAGCTTAACGTAATAGATAGGTAGGATATGAATTTGCAAATTCTCACCCTGAGTAATAAACAGCCTGGCAGATTCTTTGCTTTGCAGCTTGGGTTTCCCAGGTTTTCATAGACAGACTAGAAATCCCTCTAGCCTGGGACCATCACTTCCCACAGTTCAATCTTTGTTCCTCAGGGGTTTTCAGGTGTGTTGTTGTAAGGAGGGTGAGGTACCATCATGATGTCATTTCCCCCTTTTATATCTTCTCCCCACTTGTTGGAAAGCTCTTTTGCTGTGACCTGGGTCAAACCGTTCCCATTGTGTAGTGCTATCTCTGAGAGGTTGTACACAGTTCCTGGGGTAATCCTTGTGCATTTCCTCAGTAAGCCATTAACATTTTTGGTCTTTTTATTGTTGTACTTGAAAGGCTGCCTGTGGGTGTTTTCAACCTCGCATATTTCAGTAACACATACATAGCCAAACTTCATAACTTCACATACAATGGTGGCACACACAATCCAATGAGATATTAATGTCTAGAAGACCAAGACTTTTAGAATGATACCTCACAAGACATACTTTGTGCAAAACATATCCTAATTACATGACAGTGGTGAATATTTGGGTGCCAGGGTGTCACAGTGGAAACTGAATTCACAGCCCCTGAATTCCACTCAAGGGCTTTAATCTAAAAAACATCCTGTCTCCATAATCCTAAAAAAATGGAGATTTATTCTGGGGAAAGCCAACTTTATTGGGAGCCCTGATGGCAGAAGATGCTGTGAAGTCTAGCTAAATCACCATACCTTGTCCACACGCTCCTCCTAGCCAGCACACTTTCTTCTCATGGAGCTCTGGCTCCCTGCAAGACTACTGGTGAAGGGAAGGCTATGTCTGCTTTCCACCACCATTGCAACCTTCCTCCTGGGTAGACCTTCCAACACAGAAGGCCTCTGCCACAGTCTTCACTACCTACCTGTCTTAGGGTGTTATACTGCTGCCCATCATTATAGTATCTGTGTTCCTGTCATGTAAAATCATAACAATAATGATGTCCTTATGGCACTTTTCTAGTTGGGGGGTAAAAACTGCTTGGTTGGTGTGTGTTGAGTAGAGGGAGGTGTAAGTGTTGAGAGTGCCATATTTATGGCGGAAAGGTCATTTTGAAGAGGAGGGTGCAGCTAGCAGAAATCCTGGCGTGAACCTGAATCACAATGACTCCAGTGTGTTTGGTGATGCTTGAGTTTAGTGGAGATCCTCATTGCTATGGTTCATCCAGTTCTTTTGCCTTCCTTTCTCATACTTTTGTTACTCAGGGCTTATGTTCACTATGGGGAGATCGACACTGCTGTCATTGATTTAGGGATCTAGTGAAGACCCACTAAATTGACGGCAGAGTGCTTTCCGGTCAACCCAGTATTCCAGCTCCCCGAGAAGAGTAAGGGAAGTCGACTGGAGAGCGTCTCCCGTCGACGCATTGCAGTGAAGACACAGCGATAAGGCGCCCTAAGCTCCGTTGACTAAGCTACGTGAATAACGTAGCTAGAGTAGCGTAACTTAGGTCAACTTACACTGGTAGTAAAGACAAGCCCTCAGATTTGGTTCTATAGACCTTGATTATGCTTAATGCCCACGACTCTGTCTTTTTTATGATATTTCTCTGGCTATCTCTGTTATCCTCTTTCTAGTCTTACCCTCTCCTTTATACTTCTCACTCCTTATCTTTGTATTTTTTCTTCTCTCTTCTCATTTTGTTATCTCCGTTATCTTGGTTTAATTCTTTACAGCTCTTCCCTGTCCTTCAACAGCTTCCCTCTCTGCTTCCCCCTTTATGCTCCCTCACTGATGTTCATTTTGGCTGGCTACCCTGTAACATGCTACAGAACTAAAGCATGCATTCCAACTAGCATAGGAGCAGGTAAGATGGGTTTTTCCAAGTAGTCTTGGGGATTTACAAACAAGTCTTCCGTTTAAAATTGCATGTCTGAATCCCCTGGACTGCTTTGGAATTCTCAACCTCATATTTTCAGCGACGCGGTTTCTCACTCCCTCACTTGAGGAAAGTAAATGGTGTATTGCAGTTGGAAAAAAGTGGAGAAATTTGGTGTAGATGATTTAGACATTGAATAGAGTTTCATTTTTTTTGTATTCAGTGATCTCTACATTTTGCCCCTTAAACCAGGGGTGGGAAAACTACGGCCTGTGGGCCGCATCCGGCCCACCAGCCATTTTAATCTGGCCCTTGAGCTCCCTTTGGAAAGTGGGGTCTGGGGCTTGCCCCACTCTGGCGCTCCAGCCAGGGAGCAGAGTCGGGGGCCACTCTGCGCAACTCCCGGAAGCAGTGGCATGGCTCCCTTCCAGCTCCTACGCGTAGGGGAAGCCAGGAGGCTCCACTCTGCATGCTGCCACCACCCCAAGCGCCGCCCCTGCAGCTCCCAGTGGCTGGGAACCGCAGCCAATGGTAGCTGCAGGGGTGGTGCCTGGCCGCACCTCTGCGTAGGAGCCAGAGAAGGGGCATGCCGCTGCTTCCGGGAGCCACTTGAGGTAAGCACTGCCCAGAGCCTGCACCTCTGAGCCTCCCCCTGTGCTCCTGCCCCAGCCCTGATCCCCCCCTCGGTCCCAGCCCAGAGCACCCTCCTCACCCCAAACTCCTCATCTCCTGCCCCACTCCAGAGCCCGCACCCCCTCCTACATCCCAACTGCAATTTTGTGAGCATTCATGGCCCGCCATACAATTTCTATTCCCAGATGTGGCCCTCGGGCCAAAAAGTTTGCCCACCCGTGCCTTAGACTGTTTCTAAATCAAATCCCTTGCCACATTCTTATTTCAAAAAACGGTCTGAATTTTTAC
The DNA here is from genome assembly GCF_002925995.2 of Terrapene triunguis. Lineage (NCBI taxonomy): Eukaryota > Metazoa > Chordata > Testudines > Emydidae > Terrapene > Terrapene triunguis. The sequence goes on along the minus strand of NW_020699449.1, from coordinate 7,085,842 downwards.
ACAGTTTCTTTTAAAGAAAAATCTGGGGTTAATGTGGTAATGTATAGACCAAATTTTTCAGCCAGAATTTGAGAGCAACACTATTACAAGTTTTGAAGGAGAGATGTTTGTCATGGAAAAATATACCAAACCGTAACTCTGATAATACCAATACCAGTGCTGCTGTAATGGACCACTTTTCCTTTTATGTTTCAGATTAATCTGTACTTCCTCCAATTCCTACTCAGGCAAACACACACACAGTGGGGTAGGTGAAGAGGTCTATCCTGTTAGTCTAACCCAGGGGTCGGCAACCTTTCAGAAGTAGTGTGCCGAGTCTTCATTTATTCACTCTAATTTAAGGTTTTGCGTGCCAGTAATACATTTTAATATTTTTAGAAGGTCTCTTTCTATAAGTTTATAATATATAACTAAACTATTGTTGTATGTAAAGTAAATACAATTTTTTAAATGTTTAAGAAGCTTCATTTAAAATTAAATTAAAATGCAGAGCCCCCTGGACCGGTGCCAGGACCTGGGCAGTTTGAGTGCCACTGAAAATAGCTCGCGTGCCACCTTCGGCACACGTGCCATAGGGTGCCTACCCCTCATCTAACATGACCCTTTCTGAAGGTAGCCCAAGAGGACAGACAAGGCTTAGCCAAAGGAAGAGGCAGGATGTTTCTTTGGTTAGGATGCTACTCTGAGACTCTGGAGACTGAGGTTCAATTTCCTATCTTACCACATATATTCTGTATGACCTTTTGGCAATTCACTTCTCTCTGTGTCTCGGGTCTCCATGGGGATAATTCTTCCCTACCTCACAAGGTTATTTTGAAGATAAATACATTGAAGCTTGTGAGGCGCTCAAATACTATGGTAATAGGGGCAATATAAATGTATTACTGAAATAGTCAAGTGGAAATAAAACACTTTGCATGCTCTCCCATGGGTCTGGTGTCTCTAACGTCAAATAAACATGTTAATGTTAGAGATAACAGAATTTAAACTGAGACAAGGTCTGATTTCACTTAGCGCTGCCTTTACATTGTAGATGAGGAAAATGTTGAAGCTGGCCCCTCATTGACCTCTTGTTACAACACTAGGAAAAACTCTTCATCTTAATACTGATTCTCTTTCTTGCTAATGAGATTGGCCTTGGAGCTGAAGTTGCCCTTTTGTGCAGCTAATATTTGAAGAGCACATGTTTATGATTATCTTTTATATTTCTGAGCTTTTGTATGTAGTAGCCACATAACCTTTACAATTTTTAAAAAGTGTAAATTATCTCTAATTATGATTTTTTCACTGTTGCCATATGCAGCAAGAGTAACTTTCAGTAAGTCCTTTGACTTGATCTCCTCTAGACTTTCTACAAGTAGGGAAGTTAACAGTTGAAATAAAATTCTGGAAAAATTTGGAGGGTTATAGTTTAAAGGAAAAATAATGGTGGTCTATTCTTGGAGATATTACTGGCAGTGCACCTCAGAGGCTGCTGCCACACACACCCACACCCACACACAGGAAGAACCTTAAGGTACGAAGACTGTAAATAAAACAATAAAGTGGTGATATTACTTGGCAATAGAAGAAATCATACAGAAGTGTATTTCCAGAGTGGCTTTCTCTTTTCAACCCTGAGGCCCTGGTTCTGCAAAAGACATAAGCATGTGCTTAGGTCCTATTAAAGTAAATGTAATTGAGGCACATGCTTAAAGTTAAGTATATGGATAAATAAGTTGCTGAACAGGAATGGTTTGCTGAATCAAGGCATGAAAGGGTTATCTGTAATACTCAGGGGAACTGCTGCACCGTAACTGCAACAGTATGGCTTGAGCAAAGAGGTGCTCACTCTGGTAACAAGGTCTCAAACTATTTCAGGCTTTATAGATTGAAACCAATATGTAGAATTCCACCTAGAAATTGATAGCCTGTGCTTTTCTCTGAGCACTGGTGCTATTTCCTCTTGGTGTGAAACTCCACCTGTGACTAGGCCACCACATTCTCTACTGGCTTGTTACTGAATTGTCTCAATATGTAGCTCGTACAGCATTCCAATTATTAAATCTTGGAAAGGCCTAGGTAATTCTGCCAAAGTCCATGTTGGTGAGAAAAGGTCACACTCTTGTCACCAGGCCTGCATGAAAAACAACTACTATCTCCTGACATTCAAGGGCAGTCCAAGATCTAGTGTCACACCCAAGTTGTGCACCTGTGTAACAAATGGTGGCTTATTGAAAGTACAATTCCATTTACCCTAAAAGGGGTTGGTGGAGTAAGGGAGATCTAGGGGATTGTAAAGCTTGATCTGCAGCTTCTACTGCTAATGAAAAGAATGGTTAAACTCAAATCTGGACCCTGCCTTCTACTCAGAGGTGCAGTCACATAAGTATTTGGTGGGAAGAACTGGAGGAGTGCACCCCTGCTTCCAGGAGGGACTCCTGGGACAAACTTAATCTACAAAATTAACCTGGACTTCTTAACCAGTAAATTCTCTGTGTGTCTGGTTCCTTGGCACTCCATGATCCAGTGGTAAGTATTTAGGACCTGACCCAAAGTCCATTGTAGTCAATAGAAGTCTTTCCATTGACTTCAATGGGTTTTGGATTATGGGTAGGCCATCAGTAAACAATCCCTTCTTTTCTTTGCTATATGACAATGTTTGTCTTATGACACGGTACCACAGGTCCACAGCATTATGACTATGCAATTCAAACATTGAAATGGTAACCCATTGTATGCTGAACCAAACTCAAAATGCTTGGTTTAGCATGCTTGACTATAACTACTGCAGGCAAAGTTGTCATTCTGCAGAAATTATTTTCCCAGGCAGCTTATGTCGACCTAACTATGTCAGTGTCTACACTACAGCTTGCTCCTGCCGATATAAGTGCCCTACTACACCGACATGAGAGGTGTAGAGCTTATATCGGTGTACTTAGGGTGCCACAGCATCTGTGTAGACACTGCCTTACTTACATCAGCTGTTGACTGACTTGCAAGAAAGCCAGCTCCTGGCTCCCCAGCCAGGCTGCTGCGGGTCTCCACTCCAAGCCGGGCTGCCACCCAGGCTCCCAGCTTGGGCTGCTGCCTGGGCTCCCCACTGGGAGCCCTGCTGTCCTTTGGGGTCCTGACTCCCCATTCTCCGCTGGGAGCACGGCAGCCCGCTGGACTCCAGGAGCATCTCCCTGGCTAGGAGCGGGGAGGCGAGAAGCTGGGCTCTCGGTGGGGAGCTGTGGGGAGCTGAGAGCCCTGGCTTTCAGCCTCCTACACTGCCTCTCTCTAGTTAGTGGAAGCACTCCTGGTGAGGACGTTCACCGAGAACAGAAGGAGGGTAGTGTGGACCTAACGCAGGTTGATTTAAAATTATTATGTAGATATGTCCCCAGCCCTAAAGAAGTCTCGTGGATGCTCTTACCACTGTATTTGAAGGAGGGGAAGGTGTGACAACCTCTTCTTCGTTTTTGTTTTTTGTTTTTTGTTTTTGTTTTACATCTGATCATTATTTTAAAAGTTCATCTTTTTTATCCACAATGAATATTGAACTGTCAATAATATATGTTAGTATATAGGCTTGTTTGTCAGCCTGAGATAGAATTTTGGGTTTGTTCCTCAGGCATATTAGTATAAGATAAAGAGTATCAAAGACACACTGTGTTGCATTTCCCACAACCAGAGGGGGCTTTTAGTACAATGGGAAGAGATAAGGGATAGAGCAGTTAGTGTTACAGGGCATGGTGGGAGTGTAATATATGAGCATACACTGAAAGGCTGCCTGGCTCCTTTCTCAAGCCAAGGTCAAGCAACCAGTTAGGAGAAGCAAAGGGGCTGTGGGGAGCGGTGGGGTGGGGAGGGGAGGCATAAGAAACACTAAAAGCCAAAAAAACGCCTGGCCTTGGCCAGAACACAACCTCACTCATTACCCCTCCCATGGGATACAAAAGAGGTGGAACGAAGACACTAGACTCACGACCCTCCAAAATGGAACATGATCATAAATTGTAAGGGGTGTGACTGGGGCGTGCACTGCGGGTATGTTTGGGCCTGCTAAGGAGGAGGAGGTAGGAATAGGGAAGGGGGAACAGGGACACAGGCAAGGCTTTGTGGCATCAGAGCTGGGAAGGGGGACATGGGGTAAACGCTCTGTGGTGTCAGAGCTGGGAACAGAACACTGGGAAACAGCTTCTGCCGGCATGTAGAGTTATGGATATATTTGCTTGGAACTAACCCCAATAAACATTGCATTGCCTGAACTTTGGACTTCTGGTCTTCTGCTTTCTGTCTGCATAACAAGAACCATGGGAAGGGGTGAAGGAAAGCCCTCTATCAATATACAATTTCCTTGACCATTCAATCGTTAAATGCATGAGCTCTTTTATTTTTATATTCTTATGTATCCTTTTGGACTATTCTGACTGTTTGGGAGGCGGGGTTCATCACAATATAGAAAATTGATTTCTTTACTAATGGATGAACAGCCTTATTTTGAGACAGGAATTTTTGGAGCAGAATGGATGTTAGGGATGAACACACTTTGAAGTATAAGATCAAAGTTACTTTGAATTCAGGAGAATCAGCCAAACAGAATAAGACCATGATTTAGTGCCGCTATAACTGTTCATTTTATACTATCCTGGTGTTTTAATAGTTTAAGTTTGTGCTGTGGGCGTTGCTGAGGCATTGGTCTGTATATATGTTGCTCATAGTGACATCATAATGAACAATTAAATTTGCTTGGGCATTCTATTTCGGTTCTCCTGAAGTGATATTGTGAAGTTTCAGAAGAAGGAATATAATTGATCCTGATTACACACAGTCAGGAGGAAATTGGAGCAGCAAACAAAGGGAGAAGAATTTGCTGAAAAGGTCCAACCTACCATGGAAAAGTGGGACTTTGTTTATTATACTTATTTTATCTTTCTGGCTAGTGTCTATGTCAGTTGTTGTTGTTTTTTTAAATCTAATTTTGAATGTGTGTCTGTGTCAAAACACGTTATGGCGTCGCAGTAAACTCACAACTTTTGGACCAATGGTTAGAATACTCACCTGGGATGTGGGAGACCCCTGGGGCAAAAGGGGTTTGAACAGGAATCTGCCACCTCTCTGGTGAGTGCTGTAACAACAGAGCTATAGGATACTTTGATGAGGGGGTCTCCTACATCCTGGGTGAGTATCCTATCCACTGGGCTACAAGTTATTAGGGAATACCCTCTTTCACCCGCCCCCCCCACACACACACACTTGGGGGAAAAAAACCCACAGGCGCTTAACAACAGGAGAGGGTTTGTAGAGAGGATCTGAGAATCCCAAGCAGAGGGAGGTGCCACCCTGCAGCCCAGACTTAGGTACCTATCTCTATGAGAGGGGTGAGGTTTAGCACATACTCTTCTCCCTAGCATCTCCCACTGGCTAGCTTAGGTGGGGAGTTGCCTAGCATGCTGGCTTTTGTGACTTACATTTGTAAAGTGCCTGTCTCTCCTCATTCATCATGTCGGGAGCCTAAACACTTAACCCAGGTTTTGTGAATTGCAGTGATTTTTCTAAGCACCTAAAAGTTAGGTGTGGTGCAGCTCAATGTCCCATGTCAATGTTTCTTTGTGAATCTAGCCCTATATGGCCTACACTCTTACCCACAAACAGTTCTAACGGGTTCCTAGCATACATCCTACAGGAAGCCTACAGCCCTCTTGCCCTTGGAAGAGATTCCTGTAACGTCAAGGCTCTTTCTGAAATCCCACCAACCTCCTTAATGGGCATCCAGCACTTTGCATCTATGAATTATTGATTCATGACTGGACTGTGGATTTACCATGAGCGCTAACAAATGCTGAATGTGCTGCCGCAGAAGCAGATCAGGTGTTACCCAGGGTTATCTGAACTCAGCGCTATGGTAACTAATCTGTTTTCCAGGCGGTGTCAGGAAATAAATCATATGATAAATTATTAGCGCACCCAAGAGTGCTTCCACTCAAAATTCCTTATTTTTTAGTACAAAGCACACACGTAAAACAGCAATAGTCTAGAGCACCCCAGAATATCACCCAAAGTCTGAGGTGGTGTCAAGTGGCAGTAGCAAGTTTCCAGTGGCCAGCCTTCCTCCTAGCTGCTGGGGAAGATTAATGTCAGTGTCTTCTCACTCCTAGAAAATCCAAACTTCTCCAAAGTACGCTTTTTAACTAATCTTTTAATAGGTAACTCAAAACAAAGCATAACTCAAAGTAATCCCCAATGGGCTGACCATTTCCCTAGCAATAGCAAAGAACTCATAATTTCTACTGATCAGCAAAGCAGCTCTAGCAAGAAACTGACAGACACAGGCACCCAGATCAAGGTCAGCTATCCTTATTCGTAACACTACAGCTGTGCAGATGTTTGTGCCTGCCTAAGCAAGGCCAAATTCTTTCTGACTATGTGGTGTCCACGTTTCCAGTTTATGGTGTCTAACTACACAAGATAGCTGAGGGTTAAGTCAAGTCCAGTTTTCTCATAACACCGGGACCAAATTGTCACAGTTCGGACTCTAGGACCCCCCTGCTCTGGGAGTGGGTAATCTGTGCCAGACCATCGTTTGGTGCAGTTCTGGAATACAGGGTAGTGGGAGGCCCTGGAAGGGAGTAGTGGGTAATGGGACACTGATGAGTAGAAGGGTTGCTGGGAGGAAGATAAGGACAGTAGAGAAGCAGGGAGAGACTCAAGGAAGTAGGGATCTCTTGCTGCAGAGCTCCTGCTCCTCACAGAGGACTCCGCCATCTGTGTGGCTCTGCTGTATGGCTCCAGTGATTGTCCAGCTTCAGCTCCACTCTGGGATCCTGGCAGCTCCACATTCCCTTGCTCAGTCCTGGCAGCTGCATCCCCGGCTCCTTCTATGCTGACCTACCACTGAGTGTCCCCCGTACTAGCCTGGAACTGGCATCTTTGGCTCGGGATGCTTTAGCAGCTGGGAAGGAAAAGGCCTGGGACAGCAGAAGTGCTGGAATGCCATTCTGGCTTCTAAAAAGAGCTGAAACAGTATTCTGGCATGACTCGCATGCTGGTCTGATTGTAATTTACTTCCCCCTCCTCCTGGGCTCAACTGCACTGGCTGGTGCATTGAGGGGACAGAGTCAAGGCTAGAACCATTCCCTGCATGGGTTGGTGAATAACAGCCCTATATTAATGACACCTCACTCTTACATAGTGCTTTTCATCCACAAATTAATTTTTTTTCGAAGGAGGCCATTATCCCCATTTTATAGATGTGGAAACTGAGGCACAGAGAGGCTAAGTGACTTGCCCAAGGTCACTCAGCAGGCCAGTGGCAGAGTCAGAAATAGAACTCAGGTCTGCCAATGGCCAGTCTGGTCATCTGTCCACTAGACAACACTGCCTCTATAACAGCCTATAGATAGAGGCTGGTCTCTCTTACTCTCCTGCACTATAACCACAATACAGATTGCCCACCTAGGGAAGTAGTTGAATGTCTTATGGCCCTTATTTCTTTGCAAGGACATGTTGGGTGGGTGACACTCTTGTCCTAAACATGGAAGAAGTGAGGAGTGATTATATTGCTTCACACTATTACTTGGATTGTGTTTGAGTATTTTCTTGCAGCTAATACTTCAGTTGTGCTCTCTATTTGCGGTTCTTTGTTTTCGGGTGTACATGCAGTGTTCCTGAATTTCCAATAAGTTTAATTTGTTCTTCAGACTTTGCTTATCAACACACACATTCTTTTCCTTCAGCCAACCCTTCTGAACTATTACTTAGAGTAAAAGAGAATACATAAAGAAGAACAAATCTGATCTGTCCTCAAAACCATGCTACATTTCAACAATAAGAGGGATCAGGGAGTAGCCATTCTGCCAGAACAGCAACAAACAGGAAGCGTGGATAGAGGCAGCATAAATTATTAACGCACTTAAAAGCTTCTTGCTGCAGATGGATTCTGCTCTCCTGGCGATAGCTGTGACAAAATGACTGTTGTAAATCATACCACATCATACTAAAAGAATATATTTACAGATCTGCCTTTCATGAAGTCTCCAGTTAGTAGAGGAGAGTTTGCAAAAAGTTATTTAGAGGAAAAATGACAACTCGTGATATGCATGGTGGACAAAGGAGAGGGGCTCAGAACAATAGCAATGTCACCAAGGTCCTGTCTATAGTGAGGCAATTAGGGCCTGATCCTCTTTAGTATTGGTTTGGGTGGCAACCATTTGTGACTATTGCAACTTTTGTCATGACTAATTTATTCAATCACAACTGTCTCTACAATTATCTTGACTTCCTGTCAGTCATCTCATTTGCCTGTTTATTCATCTACTGCTTATTGTCTAACGCCTAGACTGGGAGTTCTTTGGGGCAGAAGCTTTCTTTTCGTACAGCATCGAGCATAACAGGCTACTAGTGATCACTGTTTGGAGTCTTATGCACTACCGTAATAACAGTTATTCAGGGCCGGCCCACAACATTTTGGCACCTGAGGTGGGGAGCTCAAATGCCCCCTCGCTTGGGCCAAAACTTTGAAAGGTCTCAGTTCTGCCTTCTTCCTGTTCTACTCCTCTCATGGTACTGCTCTGCTACCTACCAAATAAAGGAGAACTAACAACTTTGATGCTTTGTTCAAAAATTTTAAGTAACACTTAACTTTCAAACGCCTGAACAGCAAATGTAACTTTTCTTGTCTGCATAGTAAACACTGGCATTTTATCTGTTTAAATACCTTCCGTGCCTTCTTGGTTGCAAAGATTTGAACTACTTCCTGAAGGTCCACAGTCTGGGCCAACTCATTCTCTATTGAGATGGTTGCAAGGCCGACCAGCCTCTCCTGTGTCATTGAGGAGCGTAGCTGTGTTTTTATTAACTTCAGCTTGGAGAAGTTGCGTTCTCCACTGGCAACTGTTACAGGAAGTGTTAGAGGTATGCGCAGAGCAACAAAAGCATTTGGAAAGAGGGTGGTCATCTTATCTGTGCACATATATTCCAGAACAGCCTTTGGAGTTGATTCTGCTGAAACATATCTTGAAAGGTCTTTCAGTTCATCACCTAAATCACTCGCATCAATATTGCGCATGTCATCATGTGTCAACATTGTCTCTAGTGCCCTGCATTGCTGGTGTAGGCCTTCTTCAGGTATAGTGAGGAGTTTTGGAATATCATACAACATCCCAAATATACTGTTGTGTTCCTTGAGCTGCATGAAACGTTCTTCAACTGACTGTATTGCACAATCTAGCACCTGGTTAAAGAATTCAACTTATGGGATTATCCCGTGCCTCGTAATCAAAATGTCGTCTTCTTCGGTGACTCTTGTATTCTTGAATGGGTGGGAAAATCACTTCATTGTGAAGTTCCTCTGCCAACTTTTGTGCACTCTTCAGACGTTTTGAAATCCCTCACCTGACTGGTAAGACTGTAGGTATGACTTTGCTTTGTCCAGATGTTCCATTGCTCCAGATATATCAAGGTCAACACCTCGGAGTCTCTTGCTTACAACATTTATTTCAAACAGTATGTCATGCCACAACACTAAGCCACACAGAAATTTGAAGTTATGTATGTTTCTGGTGATTCCATTTCCCTCCGCCACTGTTCTCCCACGAACAGTTCCTGTCATACCATTAACCTCCATAATGGCAACTATGGCATCATCTATCTTCCCAATTTAGTGTTTGATAGGCTTTATCACCTTCACTCAACTTTCCCATCATGTGGCACTCAATGGTTTCAGTGTCCGAGAGGATGTTCCCAGATGTTGCTTCAAAATTTGCCATTGATGAGTTGATGCAGAGAAAAATACATAGATGTTTTGAATCACATTAAAAAAATTCAGCAGCCTCACTAGAAGCTGATGCTGCATCACTGACCACCAAGTTCAATGAATGAGAACTGCATGGGACAAAAAAAGCTCGAGGGTTTAACTCTCGGATCTGCGTCTGCACTCCTCTGTTCTTTAATCTCATGACGGCACCATTATCGTAGCCCTGACCTCTCATGTCAGCTATCGTAATTCCCGTATCTTCCAGCTTTTTAAGAAGCACATTTGTCATACCAGCTCCTGTAGTATCATCAATGTCAATACATTCTAGAAAATGCTCTCTGACAGTCACCATTGCAGGGACATTTTCACTAGGTTCTGTTGTTGTTACAAAACGCACCATTAAAATCATTTGTTCCATATGGTAATGTCAGGTGTGCAGTCCAGAATAACAGAGAAATGTCTTGCTGACTTGCCACAATCTTCTGTTTGACTTTTGATGCCAGTAACTGCATGATCTCATTTTGAATTGTTTTTCCAAGGTACATTGTGTGTACATTTCTTGGGTGGTGACTCTTCTTAGATGCTCCTGGAGTATAGCATCAAACTCAGCCACCAGCTCCACAATTTTAAGGAAGTTTCCATTGTTTGGCACATACAGCTGATCTGAAGTGCCACGCAGTGCTAGGTTTTGGGTAGTAAGCATTCTCACAATGGCAATGAGCCTTTTCAGAACATTTTGCCAATAAAAAGACTCTGATGCAATCTTCTCTTGATGCTGATCATCTATGGTGGCCTTTAACCTTAGTCTCATCTCAAGCTCTTTCTACCTATGGAATGCTCTCTGGTGATTTGCTGCCTTCTCATGGCATGCCAGATTTCTAGCCAGATTTTTCCAGTCCTTTGTTCCTATAGAACCCAATGTGGCTGGAACATTAGACTGGGAGGGTTTGCAACAAAAACAGTATGCAGCATTCTGGGTTTTTGAGTACATAAGCCATGGCCTCTCCACTTTGTCATGATTGGGGATTTCACGCCAGTAATGTGTTGGATGGAAACTTCTATTTTCATTGTCTTTGGGGAACATGAAGTTTTTCACTTGCTGTGGCCCATGCAGTACAAGGAAGTCCCTCAGGCTACTGCTCAAGTGGGTCCACAGTCCTGGATCATCTAGACTTAAGGAACTAAACTCAGCAGCAGCTGTTTCTTGCGCCTCCACCACACTCTTCTCTGATCTACACTTTTCTTCAGGAATGTGCATGGTTACATCCATTTGAGATGGACATATGGATGCTGCAGTAGCTGCTGGGTCACCTGCACTCTGACTAACTGGAAGATCAGGCATCTCCTCACCACTCACATTCTCACTGGGGCCGGAAGGCTCACCGTGAACATTTGTGTCTATGTATCTCAGGAGAGCTCCTTCCTGCTTAGATAGAAAAGCTTCCTTTGCTTGCTTTCTTTTTCTGAATGCTGCCCCAGAGGGGTGTTTTCTTCTTTCACTCATGACTGCTGTTCTGTGCCAGCTATAGTGGCTCTCAACACTCAATTGAAGGGGACAAATAAGCAGGCTGGCAGCAGGGCCTGAGTGAGGGAAGATATCAGCGTCTTAAGGGCCTAACTGGCTCCTATTAGTTCAGTTGACTGCCTGTTCTCCTCAAGTGGGTTCAGGGAAGCAGCAGGAAATAGGAAGCTCCCTGAGAAGCTGGTGTGAATCAGTCCAGGCTCCTGGGAGTGCTAGAGAGGTACATAAGAGACTCCTCCTCCTCTCTCTCCCTGCAGCTCCTGCTGCTTTCTGTTATTCCCTCTCACCTTTTCTCCTGCCTGCCTGTTATGTCTCTTGTGCCCTCCTTCCTCCAGCACAGCACTCCACCATCTCTGTGCATCTAGAGCAGAGAGAATACATATGCACCAGCAGCAGGTACAATTTTCTACACTCTGGGGCCTAGTGGTGCGCCCTTTCCCCCCCCCCCCCCAGTCTAGCACCTGAGGTGGCCGCCTCAGTTCGCCTCATGGGAAGGCCAACCCTGCAGTTATTATATTCCTTAGACAAGAAAAACTCCTTCTGGTAATAGAAGGACTTCTATGGGAACTTAGTCTGCAGGACTGTAGAATGAGAGATCCTTATAGAGGAAAATGTGATTTCTGTACTCATTTCCCAAAGACTATAATAAGCAAGCAAGAAAGAAAACACTTCTTATCTAATCCTTTTTCTCATTATTTTTCATTATTTTAATCCTTCAATTCTATTATCATATTTAGACCCACAGGATTTTAAAGATGGTCTCTCTATCCTATTTCTGACTTCTGTGTTGATCTTCCTTTGTGGCTGCTTTAAAGCAAATTTTTTTTTTTGTGTCTGCATCATCAATAAAGAAAATAAATGTTTCCTTTCCACTAAAATGGCTTGAAGTTTAAACAAGATGTAACAATCTTCATTAGGTTTAATCCACAGAAATTCTGACCTAAGAGAATTTAATCTGTGGTGCCTGATATGACTCACCTTCACTAAATCTAGAAAAATGGAACTCCTCCTAGACCTATAGGGCAGGAAATTTTCCTATTTGACACATTCTGCCTCTGAGTCAGAAATATAATAAAATTAAGAGCAAAAATGTCTCCAGGGTATATTGGAGCAAAGACCTGAGGAGAGACAAACTGATTTAGACTCACTTTGAGTTAAGGCTGAGCAAACTGTTTGGGAGAAAGTTTTGAGCCTCCTCAAATACTGTAAAAAGAAAATATTTGAACTGAGTAGGATCTTTATTGGCTTTGAGGGAAGTACAATGCCATTTGTTTCCCAGAGTCTTTTTTTTTTAATTGCTTCTTATCTGACATGCTGTGTCTGGCAGGACCTGATGCCTGACATTTTGGGGCCCTGCAGCTTGTATAATGCACCATGTGCTAAGAAAAACACAAAATGACTTTATGCTTGTAAACTAAGCTGGCTCTTTATTAGGAGAACTGTGCACAGAGAGCTGCAGTTAGCATTCTAGCTGTGAGCACACAGACTGACTTTCTGGAGTGTCCTGTCAATTCTTCCCTCCTGCATACTGCGCTCCTACCTCCCAAATTCCATGCAGATTGATACAATGAGGCAGGATGCTAAGCATTACCTTATAGATGTGTCAAAGTCAGTAACGATGCAAGTTGACTTGAAAAGAGGCAGAAGGAACTTGGTATCTCATAGGAGATGCTTGGTAGTTTGCATAATCAGGCTCTTATTTATTATATTCCACACTCTGATTATAGGGAAGTGTTGTCTAGTGAACAGGATACTGGATGGGGAGTCAGGACACCTGAGTTCTGTGCAGGGGTGAGCACCACCATGTTGCGTTACAGACACTCGACAAAATTACCAGACTTAGCGAAAGACATTGGTGGGGGCTAGAAGGGGGCTCCGGGCTGAGTCAGGGGTTGGTGTGTGGGAGATGTTACAGGCTGTGGGCTGGAGGTGCGGGTTCTGCGTTGGGACCAAAAATTAGGGGTGCGAGAGGGGGCTCCAGGCTGGAGAGCAGGGTTGGGATGGGGGTGCAGGCTCTGTTGTGGGGCTGGGGATGAGGATTTGGGGTGCAGGAGGGGGCTCCAGGCTGGGGCAGGGGGTTGGGGTACGGGGGCGGTGTGAGGGCTCCAGCTGGGGGTGCAGGCTCGGGGGTGGGGTTGAGGATGAGGGGTTTGGGGTGTAGGAGGGTGCTCTGGGCTGGAACCTGGTTCAGAGGGCGGGAGGGGAATCAGGGCTGGCGCAGGGGGTGGGGTGCAGGGGTGTGTGTGTGCAGGCTCCATGCAGCACTTACCTCAAGCAGCTCCAGGAAGCAGTGGCATGTCCCCATTCTGGCTCCTACACGGAGGTGGGGCCAGGTGGCTCTGCGCGCTGCCTTTGCTCAGGTGCCACCCCCACAGCTCCCATTGGCCGCGGTTCCCAGCCAATGGGCTGGGAGCAATGGAGTCTGCCCTTGGGGAGGGGGGATGGAGACAGTGTTCAGAGCCGCCTGGCCACACCTCCGCCAGCTATCAATAGCAGGGACGGGGGAGCCACTTGTGGGCAGGCTGTCCTCTGGAGGCTCCCCACAATTGGCTCCCCATCCTTGCTCTTGCTGGCGGAGGTGCAGCCAGGCAGCTCTGCAGGCATGCTGCCTCTGTCTACAGGCGCTGCCCCCCACCCCAGCTCCCATTTGCCGTGGTTCCCGGCCAATGGGCTGGGAGCCGCGGAGTCAGTGCTCGGGGGGGCGGAAGCAGCACGCAGAGCTGCCCAGCCGCGCCTCTGCCAGCAACAGCAGGGATGGGGAGCCGCTTCCAGGGAGCCGCCCGTGAGCGCCCCCCACGGACCTCAAAATTTTTACCATGGACAGTTGTGTCCGGGTATGGACCCGTTGCTGACCTGTGGTTCTATTCCTGATGCTGACCTTGAGCAAGTCACTTTATCTTTGCTGTCTTATGTATTTAAATTATAAACTCTTTAGGTGGGTATTATTTCTTAATATGTATGTACAGCACCTAACAGAGTGAGGTCCCATCTTAATTGGGCTTTTAAGTGCTATCATAATATAAATAATACTCTGGGGCAGAAATGGTGCCTATATTATACAGGAAAGAAACCCTGCTGGAGGCTAGGGCTTAGGAGGGTTTCTGTACTAAAAACAACGTGTAATTGTGTGTCCAGAGTTGAAGGAATTTTGGCAGGGATAGTCAGACACTGAGGCCTGGCATAAGCACAGTATTTTTGTATTCACATAACTATGTTGGTTATGGGGCTGATTTTTTCCAGTATACCAGTGCAAACCCTGGTGTGGACACAGGTATAAAGGTGCTTTATGCTAGTATAATTTATTCCTCTGCCCTTACGGAAAACAGAATCTCTTTTATATTAGTATAAATGCATCCACCTCGATGGGATTGTACCACTTTAGCTATTCCAGTACCGTTACTGCTATGCAGCTTGTATATGGACGATGAACACTTTGGGATTCTACAAATGAAAGTGAGTATTTATCCATAAAGGAACTGTCTAGGCTAGAAAAATGAAAGCGCTTAGCAAAAATGTTAGATAACGTTAATTAACACACTATGAAATGCCACTTAGCTCCGATTGTAGCGTAGGCACTGTATGCTAAGCGCTGTTCGCTATAAACACACCTCATTTTCTTAGTCCGGAAAGGGCCATAGGGTAAAATTCACCTCAGTGTAGAAGGCTCCCACAAGCGATTTTCATACAGACACATTTGCACTGAAATAACTAAGACCTATGTCAATGAGAGAGGTGTGTGGGTTTAACTTAAATTTGTTTTTCAAAACTTTAGTTAAACCAGTGCATTGACTAAGGACTTTTATTTTGGTTTAAAAGTGTCCTAGTTTGCGTTAGTTTAAAATCAGTTTAAACTAAATCAATGTACATCCAGTTTAGCTAAAATAAGAGTGTTCATTCCAAGGTTTGCACTGGCTTAACTAAACGGTTTTAAAATCACGCCTTTAGAATCATGCCTTTAGTTTTTAGTGCAACTCTCTTGTGTAAATGAGGTCTAAATTAGTTTGTAGTTCACGTCTTTTATTTCCCTGCAAGTTTTTATGTGGACACTCTTTTATTTCAGATCATGTAGACCTGGCCTCTATAGACTTCTTCTGGGATAGCTGTGTCAGTCAGTGATGTGGTCCCTGACTGATATGGCTTTGTTGACAAAAGCCACTAGTGTCGATACAGATATAACTGCAAAGTTGTGCATTTACCAGTATAGCTAGTTTCATCTGTGGTGGGTGGCTTTATTATATTGGTACTAAGCACATGTTGGCTGGCAGAGCTGTAGCCACACTAGGAACGCTTTGCCAGTATACTCTACAAGCATTCCCGTGCTCATAAAGCACTCCTAGTATAGACGTATCCCAAGAATGCCCTTTTTTGATCTAGTTCAATGATGTCATTAAACTAAATGAAGAAAAAGGAATAGTCTTAATCTGAAACAAGAATGTCCACACACAGATTTACAGAGAAATAACAAAAAGTGTGAATTAATTAAAACTGATTTGCTGCAAATTTGATTGTAAATAAGCCCAAGGTCCATATGCACCACTTAAACCCTGTAGGAAAAGCTTGTGCAGTGGGCATAGGGAATACCTCTGACCTACGGTGAATATCATCAATAAGGTGTGTCTAGAATAGAGTTTGTGGTGCTCGTTTAACAAGAGTTAATGTATTGCCTATTAATGTCAATGAAATAACTCCTCTCTACCTGCTAATCTAGGTAATTTGGCAAGGCTAAATTACAGGCACAGTTTTGCCTTGTATTCTGTAGACATGAAAGGGGTATTACTAACCACCTGTTAACACATCTTAAAACCAGATTCTCAGCTTGTGTAGGTTGTCATGGATACTTTGAAGTCAATGGAACTATAACAAGTTACACTAGCTGAGGACCTGGCCCCTAGTAGACAAAGCAAGCTGTAGTTTTAACATGTGTTAGCTGATGAAGGTAAGCTCTAGGGTTTACCTCCACCATCTCACACACATTACCTACAGCTGCCTTCTCTACACTAGGATTTAACGTGTTAAGAATATACCTGTTTTCCTAGGGTAGACATGGCCTTTGTATCCTGGAACAAACCTAACAGTTACAAACGTGTTAGTTAACGAGTAATCAATCAACTTATTTTAAAATAGGAGCACAAATTCTAGTCTAGATATACCCATAGCATATAGTCATCCTGTATATTTCACTACCACAATTAATTATTGTTCATTACATTTTCCTCTCTTTTAAAGGACTTCTACAATATTCTGCAATCACATTTGTGGGTATGCAAGCTAAAAGAATATGGGTTGATCATATCATACTATCTGGGTATATGCTGATCACTGCAGTAGCCAGGAAGGATACTTTTTTACACCCAGACACCATGCAGTAGGGTAACAGAAAATACAACACGGCTGACTTTTCAATTTCTTATGAAGTGGAAGCAGGGCAGGAGATTGGTCATTAAATCCCATGTTCTGATCCAGGCACACAAACCCTGTGTTCTATAGAACCTCTCTTTGCTGAATTAATCAACAAAAACATTATTAAAGTGGCCCACTAGAAAAGTGATTGTGCAGAAATGACACTGAACATGACCACCCGTGGGTGGGTCATCCACAGCAGGATCAGTGGATAAGTTAAACCTCATTTAAAAACCTTTGTGGATGCTGTTATTCAGAAATAAAGTGGCCTTAATCCAGTTTAGTTTAATTCACTTTGTAAGCAAATTAAACTAAATGGAGTTCAGGCCACTTTCTGAATGAGGGTGTTCACACAGGGTTTTAAATGCCGTTTAATTAGTCTACTGCAAATTCACACTTTAGTTCATTTGGATTAATTTTCCTGGATGTCCTTCATAGGCAAGCCCTGAGTAAGCATGGGTTACTAGACCATGGTGTCCCACATTTATTCCCCCATCTACCAAATGTAATTAGTTTTTAATATTATTTATGGCTGCTAACAATGCAGATGCACCTACTTTCTGACAACCGAGTTGTGTTCGTTCTGCTTCATAAATCATTGCCAATTATCAAAATTCCACAATCAGAATTTGGCTGGTAGTTTTGCTAATGCATGAGGCAGAATAGAAAATGGTACCTTCCCTTTTCAGTAGTTGTATTGACAGTGGATTTCTAAAAGAGGTAAAAACATTTTTTCTTAGTAAACTATAAAACATCATGACTGAAGAGAGAAGGAGTGCAGTAGAGAGGTGCCACGTTTGCATGAGACACACATCTGAATTGTGAAGTCAGGATCTAGATCCCAATTTATCCCAAATCTGGGTGTTCTAGTTTTAATGTCTGTGACAAAATAGAACAAAACTGCCTTTTCATGAGCTCTAATGGCTGGGATTCTGAAAACTGTTCCCTTGTCATCTACTGATGTCAAAAAGAGCGGCAGTGCAGGATTGGGCCTAAACTAGGAAAGGTTTGGGCTTGTCTGCCCTTTCGGTCCTCCATACACAGCGGAAGCAATAACAAGGTGCTTTGTGGCTTGAGGGAGCATGGGAGCTAAGTCACTCCAGCTGTCAGTAGATTGTCTCCTTTTTGGTCCTGCTCTGACATTTCTGCTAGATCTGGCAGTGTGAACGTTTATGTGCATGTCTGAGAGAGAATGATTGACAGTGCCATAGAATATAACACTCTTTCCTGCTGCAAAGGTATCAGTAGACATGGTCGGATTGCAGATGCTGAAATGGCATCAGTTGGTGCATAACCAAGCCTTCTCATTCTTCAAGTGAAAGCTCTACTGTTGATACCCTTTAATCCAACAGTTTGACATAGTTTAGGGAATATCATTATTTCTTAACTCCTGAGTCTCTCTCAACTCAGCTCCTGGGCTGAGCTGCTTTGATATTGCTGAAATTTGAAACTTGTTTCCAAAACAGAAGTAAAAATGGGATGAACCAAAATTGCCCCAGTCTATGGTGACAGCTAAAATTTCTCTTCTAGCAGATTGTTCTCTTAACCTGTTTTGCTACTGTATGGTTCATTAATTGTAATTAGGTTGTTTGTAAAAACTGGAGGAAAAAAGGGTAAAGAAACCTAAAAATGTACAGAGTCATAAAATAACCATTTGGCATCTGCAAAATTTAACAGAGTCTCCACTTTTGTAAGAAAACATTATTTGTTGTTGTTGTTTCAGTTTATAACTACAAGGGAGTGGGTGAAAAAGGTCCAACTTCTTGTCTGAGTTTATTTTATGAGGGCCATTGAATAATACTGTTGCCAGCACAGAGGGCCTGAGGACAGTAACAGCGGGGTTCGTTGCCCGGTGTGCTTCGCGCCAATAAACACACCAGGGTGGAGAAGCAAACAAAGTTTATTTGAGATCTCAAAGTGGTGCAAGGAGACAGGCAAGTCTCAGATCAAGCACACTGAGACAAACAGTTTTTCTCTCTTTATACATTTTACAACTAAGCCCCCTCTTTTCCCCCCTCTCCTCTCTCCCCCCCTCCTTCCCCCATTCCCTCTCCCTTCTGCTACAAAAGCCATGTTTATACATTCAAGCAATTAAATCATTCTAGCTGCTATAAGTCTAGCTTGTTAGTAACACTCCTCTAAACTGTTATCTGGCCTGTTTACCCTTGATTTATTATCTCCTCTCCAGTCAGAAACATACAGGCCTCATTATTACTGCTTGGTATCAGTGTGAGGGGGGGTTGTAACTGATAACGGGCTGTTTACACATTCCATGCTGATAACTGGCTGTTTACACATTCCATGCATCTAGCTTTTGAGGTCGATTAGAGTTAAACATTGAAGAACTTTGGTTCACTTAGGCCTAGTGACACCAACAATACCTACACAAGTGCTTCCATTCACTTCAATAGGACCATTTGAAGAGATTAGTACTAATCACTCTGGGCAAAGGTGGCATGATTTAAGCCTATGTTTGATTTTTGTTGTTGTTGTTGTTAAAATGAATTTATTAGTTGCAGACACTGAAGTGGTAAGAGATAATTTGACACTTTCCATTTGTTTTGCTCTGTTGTCTCTTGGGGGTCATATGATGAGCTCAAGACATCCATTAGAGGTGACATGGCAAATAGTAGAAGACTTCACATTTACAAGGGTATAGTGTTAAAAAAGTTTGTAGCTTGGTGAAGGCAAAGTTGTCATACAGTTTCAGTCATGATGGGCCTGGCTCCTGCTGTTAATTCTACTTGACCATGATGACCCTAGTTCAATGAAGGCATCTAGCAGATTCCTAACATTAAGCATCTAAGTGGTCCCAGTGGCATGAGCGAGACTACAACATGCATGGGGCTTGTCTACATAGGGATGCTCAGGAAAGTTAATCCAAATTAATTTTAATGCAGATTAGTTAAACTGCATTAAACACCTGTGAGGACACGTTTATTCAAAATTCAAGTGACCTCAATTTGATGTAGTTTAATTCACTTTGAAGATAAACTCTAGGGTTTACCTCCACCATCTAACACACATTAAATACAGCTGCCTTCTCTACACTAGGATTTCTTCTTGGTAGTCCATCAAATCCGATGATGACAAATCTGTGCAGATCATCAGTTGTTGGTCTCATGGTGTGCCCTCTGGTGACTGTACAAGCCAATTCTAGAGGTGCACATTTTGCTGCAGATGGTGCATGGGAAGTTCGCGGTCAGTGGATTGTGCGCTGCTGATGCTCTGTGACATCGTTCGCGTGCCTCTTGTAGACGCCAGCAGCGGTCTTCCTCAAAGGCGATGCAGGTATTTCTGACTATTGCATGCCACTGTGTTCTGTCGCTGTCAGCATCCTCAAGGTCCCTAGGTTTGATACTGCTGTAGTGCAGATTGGCTTTGATGGTGTCCTTGTAACGTTTCCGTGGACAACCTATATGCCGGATGCCCTGGGAGAGCTCACCATACAGAAGCCGGCGGGGGATTCTATTAGCATCCATGCGGATGACATGACCAGTCCAATGTAGCTGTGACTTCATGATCATCATGCTTGTCATCTGGGCTCTCTCGAGGACCTCGAGTTTGGGCATTTTGTCTTGCCAGCGGATCTTCATGATGTTGCGGAGGCAGCGCATGTGAAATGCTTCCAGCTGCTTGATGTGACTCCTATATAGTGTCCATGTTTCGCACCCGTACAAAAGAGATGAAAGAACAACAGCTTTGTACACAAGCAGTTTTGTTGACATCCGGATGTTGTGGTGATTTAAAACTTTGACACGCAGACAGCCAAGTGCCTGGCTTGCTTTGGATATTTGTGCATTGATCTCATTATCCAGTGTTCCATCACTGGATATGACACTACCCTGATATTTAAGGTTCTCCAATACTTTCAGCTGAGTGCCGTCGATGGAGATAACCGGGACAGAAGCATTTGATCCAGGTGCAGGTTGATGGAGAACTTCTGTCTTTCTGAGGCTGATAGTTAGTCTGAAAAGTTGCGAGGCCTCAGCAAACTTGTTGACAATGTGCTGAAGATCATTTTCAGTGTGAGCCATGAGGGCACAGTCGTCAGCAAAGAGTGCCTGAAGAAGGAGTTTCTGCACTGTCTTAGTCTTTGCATTCAGGCAACGGAGGTCAAAAAGTGAACCATCGTGCCGGTATTTCAAGTATATACCTCGGTCCAGATCTTTCAGTGTATGGTTAAGGACACATGCAAAGAACAGGTTAAATAGGACAGGAGCGAGAACACATCCTTGTTTCACGCCATTGGTGATGTTAAAGGGGGCTGATGTGGCTCCATCAGACAATACTTCACCTGTCATGCTGTCATGAAAAAGGCGTATAATCTGGACAAATTTTCTTGGGCAGCCAAGTCGTGTTAGAATGGTCCAAAGGGCTTCCCTGTTGACGGTATCAAACGCCTTTGTCAGATCTATGAAGACAGCATACAGGTGCATGTTCTGTTCAATGCACTTCCCTTGTATTTGTCTGACAGCAAACACCATGTTGACTGTGCTCCGGCCAGGTCGAAAACCACATTGACTTTCAGGTAGATTTGCCTCGGAAAAACTGGCTATTAGGTGGTTCAAGATGATGCGGGCAATGATCTTCCCTCCAACAGAGAGGAGGGATATGCCTCTATAGTTTCCACATTCTGCTTTGCTGCCTTTGTTTTTGAAAAGAGAGACAATAGTAGCATCGTGAAGGTCCTGTGGTATGTTTTCATCCTCCCAGATGTTGATGGTCACGCTGTGGAACGCTGCTAGTGCTGCTGGACCTGCTGCTTTATATATCTCTGCTGGTATCCCATCTTTTCCAGGAGCTTTCCCTGAACTCATCTGGCTAACAGCTTTCTTATTCTCATCTATAGTGGGCGGAAAGTCAAGATCTGTCAGAGCAGGTTGTTGTGGAATTTCATTAAGGACATTATTATTCACGGTTGATGGTCTATTGAGAAGGTTGCTAAAGTGTTCTCTCCATCTTTCGTTGATGCCTTCTTTATCATGAATCAGCATTGTGTTGTCTAATGAGAGCAATGGGGTGGTCCTTGGTTTAAAGGGTCCATAGACAGTCTTAATAGCACTAAAGAACATCTTTAAGTTGTGGGTCTCAGCATAGTGCTCAATTTCTTTGGCTTTGCTCTCCCACCAGTTATCTTGTATCTGACGGAGGGCTTTCTGTGTTTTGCTCTGAAGGTACTTGAAATGGTCCCGTTTAGAGACTGAGGAGGGGTCATTCTGCCATTCGATAAAGGCTTTTCTCTTTACTTCCAATGCTGAGCATATTTCTTCTTGGTTCTCGTCAAACCGATCCTGATGTGTTCTTTTCTTTGGTCCAAGAGATGTTATTGCTGTGTCAGTCACTATCTGCTTGAACTGGTCCCACTTTTCGGTTACAGTACCGATCAGTTGTCCGTGGGATGTCAGTTTGTCATCAAGACTCTTCTGGAATTTGTTGAAACATTGAGCATCCTTCAGTTTGGCTATATTGAAAGCAGGTCGCACATGCTTACAGTGTTTGTGCTGAGAAGGAACGATGTAGAGTTGAAGAGATGTCCTGACTAATCTGTGATCTGTCCAGCACTCTGCGCCTCGCATTACTCTGGTAATCAGTACGTTTCGGATGTCTCGCCTTCTAACAATGGCATAATCTATCAGATGCCACTGTTTGGACCTAGGGTGCATCCACGTCGTTTTGTATTTGTCCGCTTGTTGGAACAGAGTGTTGGTAATGGTCAGGTCATTTTCAGAACAAAGACTCAAAAGAAGTAGTCCATTACTGTTCATTTTGCCTACACCATGTGGCCCGATTACTCCTTTCCAATTCTTGCTGTCAGCCCCGACTCGGGCATTGAAATCTCCAAGTAGGAGTAGTTTATCTGTTACAGGTGTGGCCTTGATCAGTCTGTCGAGATCTTCATAGAATTGTTCCTTTGAGTTGTCAGAGTGTGTTAAAGTGGGTGCATATGCACTGATGATGGTGACATGACGTTTGGCATTTAGTGGGAAGCGTAGCTTCAGCAATCTTTCATTGATACCCACTGGAAGGTCTGGGAGTTGATGCATCAATAAGGTTTTTATTGCCAGACCAACTCCATGTGTTCTATCCTCTGTCTCAGTCTTACCCTTCCAGAAGAAGGTGTAACCACCTCCTGGTTCACTCAAGAAACCTTCCCCAGGCAATCTTGTTTCACTTAATGCCGTTATATCGATGTTATAACGGACTAGTTCTCGAGCAATGAGGGCTGTCCTTCTCTCAGGTCTTGCAACAGCTTCTCGATCCATGAGGGTACGAACATTCCATACACCAATGGTAAGTTTTCTCAATTTTTTCTTTTGGTTTCGGCCGCAGATTGGGTTGAACTGCCAGCCGCGGCTTGCTGGACAGTTGTTGTAGGACAGGCAATTTTTAGGCCACCTTTTCTAGGCCCCTCCCTTACTAGGGTGAGCAGTGCTGTCCTGGAGAGGACTGCTCAGACGCCTGGGATGCTGCCGGGCAACTCTGCTGCCCCAAGGACAGAGCTGGACGACCTCCTATCCACAGGCCGCCTGCGTGCAGGATTGGGACTACGACTCCCAGTGGTAACCTCCACCTGTCGCTTTGCCCCTCCCCCATCGCTGCAGGACTTGGGTAGTATGATGATGATGTTTGATGATTTGCACAGGACCTGTGCGTGAAAGCTTTTGAGTGGTAGAGCCGTTGCACGGGAGCAATCCCACTCTCTCGACCTTAGAAGCCAGACACCAATGGTACGAAAAAGCGTCACGACTGGTAACTTCTTTGGTTGCAGTGGATGGCCTTGATGTCTTTCGTGCCTCGTCAAGTCCTTCGCTTTCCACAAAGCGTTGCAGACCCACCTTCTTGGCCGTTGGATCTTAGTGATCTCTTTCGCCCAATCCGCCAGAGCTGACGTCACATGCAGGGTAGGCATATCCCAAATTCACTGAGGGTTTGAGTCCCATCAGTTATACCCACCTGGTTTGGCCGGCCTGTTGAAGCCGTTGCCCAGGGTGTGGCTGCTGCGCATGCTGCAGCTACTTGGAGCCACAGGTGAGAGCTGAATGACAGGTGGGGACCAAAGTGGATGGACTACCCCCAAAGGGTACGACAAGTCCCCCCATCAGAGGTTCTACCCCTCCCTGGCCATCCCATACACCCCTAGGATTTAACATGTTAAGAACACACCTCTTTTCCTAGGGCAGACATGGCCTTTGTATCTTGAAACAAACCTTTGTGGAGTATCTAAACTAACATTAATTCACTTTGAATTAAACTAAACTGAATTAAGGCCTCTTGAATTCTGAATAATGTAGTTTAACTAATCCACTGTAAATTCATACCTTTACCTGCTCCAGATGAACATTTACTGAGTGTTCCCATATAGATAACCTTTAGTCAGTGCTAAATCAGGGCTTAAAAATACTGTAGTTATCAACTGAACTGGTGGAGGACAGTGGGAAAGATAGATCCAAATAGGGTTGAGGCTATGCAGAGGCTGTGCAACATCTCTCCCATACTCAGGGAAAGCTAAGTACACCTCTACCCCGATATAACGCTGTCCTTGGGAGCCAAAAAATCTTACCACGTTATATCAAACTTGCTTTGATCCACCGGAGTGCGCAGCCCACCCCCACTCCCTCCCCGGAGCGCTGCTTTACCGTGTTAGATCCGAATTCGTGTTATATCAGGTCGCGTTATATCAGGGTAGAGGTGTATATTATTTGCAGCTTTATGTTCAGTTTAGATTTGCTGGGCAAATCTAAATAGCTTTTCAGTGTAACTCTTATTTCTTGAGGCAAACAGGCTGTGCCTCAGGAAACTGCATATAAAGGGCCTGGTGCTGAGGGACAGACTCTCTATTCCCAGCATGCATTAGCTGACCATGGTGGCTGGTTACTGCATGCTGTAGAGGGAGTACAGGATGCAGTCCATTGTTCCCATGCTACATATGGGGTTTTTGTACTACACACAGACCCACTCACTATTCTCCCAACAGTCCTGCCCACCCGCTCCCACTGTTCCAGTTTAGAGAGCCAGTGTGGTGTGTCACTCCGTAGCACACAGAGTGTGGTGTCTTCTCTTTATTGCCCTGACCCCTATGCAATGGACATTCATATTCTCTGCTGTGTACTGAATCTTGGGAGGCAACACAAGGCCATATTGGATTTTCCCTCATATGTGTTATATCATTTGTTTTATAATGAAGAAAATGCGCACATACAGTGCATCAGGGTGCAAGCATGATCTGCATTTCTGTTTACCACTATCAGAAAAAGGAGTTTTTTCTCCACCCTGCACTCAGTCCTACCCCAGGCAAAAACCTGAGAAAATGGGCATGCTTTATATTGTACTCTGGAGACTAGCAGTCATAAGTAGTGAATGCACCTGAGAATACCTATAAATTACAAATAGAGATGTGTCTGAACTTAGAGACCTGATGGAAACAACCCTGAAATTTGGGGTATTCAATTTATGTTTAATTATTTGTGTTACTCTCTGGTTTGATTTGTTGATCCCAATGAAAAGACCTGGCTGTGTTCCATCTCCAAAAGGAGTCTTTGTCTTGGAAAAAGTCATGGGCATTAGGGCTTAGATACTAACTCCGCTTCTGCACTGATTAGGAGAGAGTGTTTGTAATTCAGGATGTGAGAGCTGAGCGTTCAAAGGGGCTAACTCCATGCCCGCTCGTAGATTTGTGACAGGCTGGACTGATGTCTTTGTGACAGGCGCCTCTTTATCTTTGGCTATAAACCTCTAACAGCCAGATGTGCAGTGTGTGATCTGGCGCCTTTCCAGTGTACATCTATTTACTGTGTCGTCTCAAGACTGGCTGGGCTGCAGGCTGTGTATTGCTAAATAGCTAACAGTCCCAATAGCAAAAAAACACTGTTTGTCGTAAAAACATTGCACAGCACAAAATAAAGAGGGGAACCCTATATTGTTGTCTAGGTAGTCCAAAATATAGGCAGCTCATCTGCCCCTCTCAACCTCACCCTAACTGCCTGAAGTGTCCATTTATGGCTGCTGGGACATAAGAGGTGCCCCATATCATGCCCTAGCTATGCCTCATCTGATTTGATGGAGGAAGTGGGGGCAGAGGAGGTGCTATGTCTGCTCTACACCACTGGAGATGTCCTATGCACGGATCATCATCTTGTAGCTGCCTTTTTTGTTGTTGTTGTTGTTGATAGGGAGACACAAAAGTGACTGCAATATAGCCCAAAATCGTGGCCAGTGTGTAACTGAGTCTACATTTATCAGAAGGTTGGATTGGGCCTAGTGGAATCGAACCTTCATTCTGCTTTGTGGCTAAATGGTCATGTCCAAATTTAACGGAACATTGCTATTTTTTGCCCAAAATGCAATATTATTTTCTTTAATAAATAAAATAAAAGATGGGTGTAGTCCTCCTCACACCACTGACTCTTTTCAGCCAATAAAATTGCAGTATGCAGATTAGATATTGAGGAAGAAAGATGGCTGGCTGAGTTATCTCACAATGGCTCTGTTTAAGAGTAAGCACAGCTCTATTGATCTGTAGTAGTAAATATTCGTTATGGTAAAAACGCAAGGCCCAAGTGATGATCAGAGTGCCATGGTAAGCAGCAACTATTTTTTTTTTGTTCTGTGTTCGTACAGCACCTAGCACATGTCTGGGGATCTGTGACACTACTACAGTACAAATAATTATAATAAAACACTCAGCACAAACAGATGACAATACAGGTACTCTATAATAGTACAAATTAATTACAAGGATTATTCATAATTTATCTTAATGGCAGCTTATCCAAGTGTAGCCTACACACAAGACTTGAAGTAAGTGTAACGGTATGAAGAATCAGTGTTCTGTTAAGGTTTTTCAAGGCAAAGAAAGTCTGAAAAGGAGTGCTGAGTTCCTGAAAGTGACCATTTTAAACTGATCTTAAGTCATAAACTAATTAACAGATTTACTTGTACATTCTCAGCATATTTATACAGTACTCAGAGTTAATTCTGTCAATTTGGGGTAGTTACTCTGTATCTTTCATATATAAAGTAGAGATTCAGTCTCCTAATGATGACTCGAGTTTTTCACTTAAACTGTGGAGTTGTGATCAGAACTACCATAATTATTAACAGAAAAATTTATAACCCTGACAGTCCTCTGAGATAAAAATAACAGAGGACAAGGTAGAAAGTGTGGCAGTGATATTAAAACCATATATAAAAAATGGAAAATAATAGGGAAAAGAATCATATTAGCACATTTAATGAACTCAACCAAATCATAAATAATGTTTATGTTTCCCCTTAAATTTGAATATCTCATTACACTGACCTCTGAATTTCACAATATCCTATATAAAAAGTGGTGCAAATCTTTAGGAATTGCACATATGCCTCTTGAATCTAGCTGGACTGGGGGGTGAAAATAGTTAAGCTGACCCATTCAGTCACCACCTATGAAGTGTTAAATTTGATGGGTCAAATTCAGCAGTGATGTAAGCACGTGTAACTCCACTGAAATTAGTGGAGTTGTACTTACTTACAAAAACACTGAATTTGTCCTAACGCTTCTTAATCCCTCATGCAGAAAACACTGGCATTTTAAGGGAGTGATCCAAATACCATTCATGGACTTCAGTGGACTTTGGATCAGGCCCTAAGGAAATAAATCTGTAGTGATATTTATCCTAAATTGATTTTCATTTTATGCTACTCTAAAAAATTTTCTCCCGTAAGAATGATTAATGTAGCCAAAAGAACCATGAGACTAGCATGAAGCAGCAATGATTTATATTTAAAATACTCATGTCTTGTTCCTGGTACATTGTGGAGGGAGAACAACTTGATTGTTACTTCTTAGCAAAATTAACTTCATACAGTCGTTTCAGACTAACTCTGGCTTTAATTGCTATTGTGAAGTGCAGTTCATTCATCTCAGAGAAGAGCATCTAAGAGAACTCCACCCACTATGCTAAATAAAAGTACCTTCTAAAAAAATAGTTACTTTGCTTTCAGAGAAAATCCAATGTTTTGTACATCTACTGTCAGAGAAGAGACAGCTGAGAGCAAAAAACAAAAGGAAGCCTAATTCTAGATGATGAAGAAGCAAGCAAATATGAAACAAGCTTCTTAAGTGTGTGGGCACTCACCACGTGGGGAACACAGAGGCACAATCTCATGCTATTTATGGATCTATAAAAGTGATTGGTCACTTTAATATTTATATCATTTTGCCCCCTTTCCAAAGAGCAACAATCAATTAAAAGCATCATCTGTCTCTTCCTCAAAGTCCTTGTTAAGGTGGCAACTATTAACACAGTTATCAATATAGCTTACCTTGAAATGACCTGCTTTTTCTTGTCATATGGAGTTCAAAAATCGGAGGAATGGCCCACTGATGTCAGGGTGAAAAGTCCTGTTGATTTCTGAGCACTTTGGATCATGTATAGCACTCTGCTGTTTTCACTCTCATGTATTTCCATGAATAACAGAATAGGGCAGCTAAACAGCTGGGAAGTGTGGTCCAGTGGTTAGGGTGCTTGACTGGAACTTGGGAGATCTGGGTCCAATTCCCTGCTCTACCCCACACTCCCTGTGTGACCTTAGCCAAATCACTTAATCTTTTTGTGCTTCTGGTCTCCATCTGTAAAATGGGCATAAGCACTTCCGTACCTCACAGAGGTGCTGTGGATACATCCATGAAATATTGTGAGCTGTTCTGATGATTGGGGGGCATATAAATACCGTACAGAGAGAACTTTGGAAAATCTCATACTTGTATGAAAACAGCAGGTATTTAAATAATGGTCAATGGAGCTATGCTGGTTTATACCAGGGGGCAGGGCCGGCTCCAGGCACCAGCGAAGGAAGCAGGTGCTTGGGGCGGCCAATGGAAAGGGGTGGCACGTCCGGGTCTTTGGCGGCAATTCGGTGGCGGGTCCCTCAGTCCCTCTCTTCCTCTTTCAGCTGCTGCCGAAATGCTGCCGAAGAGGAAGAGAAGGAGCGAAGGACCTGCCGCCAAATTGCCACAGAAGAAGGAAGCGGCGCGATTGAGCTGCCGCCGAAGTGCCGCCGATCGGCTTTATTTATTTATTTGTTTATATTTTTTTTCGCTTCGCCGCTTGGGGCAGCAAAAAAGCTGGAGCCGGCCATGCCGGGGGGGGATCAGGACCTATTGGGGTTGGATTATTTTCTTCAAGATTTGGCATATTTGGTAGTTAATATTTGAGGATTATCCAAATCTTTAAAAAAGCTCATCCCAGGGACAGAACTATTTTTGGAGATCAAATCAAGTCTGGGTCCATAATACATGTATTCCCTCTTCTATCACACCTCTGAATTGCTTGATAAGAGGACATGTCTAGCATAGATGTAAAAAAAAAATACCCACTATCACCACAAAGTTTTCATCATCAGCTCCATATGTTAGCATTTATATCATGTCATTTGTCAGGTATCTTGTGCATTTAATACATGAGTTTCATTTGAGTCTCCTGAGATGAAACTCGGAGACTGTGTGCAGCTTCATAAATAGGTGAGGAAGGATGATTTAGTGGTTAAGGTATTGGACTGGGACTAAGGAGTCCGAAGTTAAAGTTTCTGCGAGCTAATGGCTCATTGGGCTGACCTGGTTAAGGCATGCAGTGTCGTTATAGACATGTCGGTCCCAGGATATTAGAGGATATATATTGGATATGATTCGACCAACTTCTGTAAGAAGAGCTCTGTGGGGCTCGAAAGCTTGTCTCTCTCACCAACAGAAGTTGGTCCAATAAAAGATATGACATCACCCACCTTGTCTCCTGTTTAAGGATGTCAGTTTCCCATCTAATGGCACACGAGGGAGCGATGTGGCCGGCATCACGTCCAACTGTCTTTGAGTGCCCTGACCCAATGGATCAGGTACCCATTTTGTAACTGGCTGAACTAGAGGTGGCCTTTCAATGTAAGATCAAGTGAGATGCAAACCCACAACCTTCAAGATTGTAGTTAAGTACCTTAACCACTCAGCCATTGGGCTAGGGAGACCTGTTCCATTCCTAGCTTGGTCATAGATTTTTGTGTGACACTGGGCCAATCACTTAATCCAGCCCTGTTTTTCAGTTTCATGTCTGTAAAATGAGGATATTATTTCATTCACCGTCCCGCAGGGGTATTTAAGGATAAAATCCATTTCATGATTGTGAAGTGCTCAGATACTACAGTGATGAGGGCGGTGGAAGTATTTAAACTCCTAAAATACTGCCACACTTTTTCATTTAATTCAAACTGTAGATTCCTTTTCCATGACTGAATCTGTTTCTGACTTCATTTAGTATAGAGACTAATGAGACTGTAAATTTGGGCCATCCAATCTGTCTATTTTAGTCTCTCAAGAATAATCATTTCCATTTCTTTTACAGGACTACTAAATGTAGTTTCCTGAATATTTTTTTCTTAAGAAGGTATCTGAATTACCTATACTGACAATCAAGGAAGCTCTCTTTTGTAATATTAGACAGCTTACATTGGCATCTGTATTTCCCAGTCCACAAACTGTGACATTAAAGTAATGTTGTTTGTCCTTTGGGTTCAAAGATGACCTTGACATCACTGGTTGGCTTGGTTTCTTTGACCATGTGAGTGGCCAATCAGGACAATTTGAGCTTTGAATTGTCTGTGGCACACTAAACAAGGACGACAGTAAAGTAATATTCTTATTAGCAATGCATTGAATCAGTTGTTTGGCACAGTCTGGCCGTGGCAGTAGACAAGTGTTGAAAATTTACTTCAGTGAATGTTTTATCCCCGTTTGGAGCCATGTGGACAGAGACCACACTGCTTGGAGTGTCAGTTGCCTCCCAGCTTTCACTACTGCCAATAGAGGTTGCTTTTTGGTGTTGTATTAGAATCACAGGGTTAGATGGGACCGCAAGGGTCATCTAGTGTAACCCCCTGCCAAGATGCAGGATTATTGCTTTGTAGCTTTTAAGTTATAATAGAATTGGAGACACTTGGCCAATCTAATGCTTTTGCCCTTTTCTTTGCCACCTGTCATATGCAATTATAAATAATACTCCATTGGGGAAATGTAACCTAAAATATATAGGTTCCCAAAGCACTGGGTGGCCCACATACGCCTAGTAGGCAGTGTTTTCAAACACAGATGCTTAAATTGTCACCTAAGACCGTGATCCTGTAGTTAGCCCCATGTAGAGGTCTGCTGTTCCAAAGTATTCATGTTCAAACAGGCAGTTATACTGTACATGCAAACCACACATGTGCAAAACATGCAGTTGTGCATGCATACTGGCCCTCAGATACATAAGTGCCCACTTTTTGCACACAATTATCCATCTTACAAATGCAAAATACATTTTGTACGTGTGTGTGTGTGTATGTGTGCAACATCACCCCCTCTATATGAAAAATGTGCCCCCTGTTACAGTGCTATTTGGGAGGGTCAATTCATATATAGTAGTGAAATAACATAATCAAATTTAGAACAGTAAGTGACGAGAGGATACTGAACTTTCTTGCCGTTTGACACTGTTTACAGTAAATAGCTGTTCCTCTGTAAGGAACATTGTGCTTCAGTGCCATAAAGCTCTAGCAATGAGGGGATATTAATTATACATCAGGAATGAATAATTAGCTCTTTGAAGATGTATCACTAGTATGTTAATGCACAGTGTAGTGTGTCAGCTATCACACATTCAACTGGCCATAAATATGTATCCTAGAATCTGGCCATAATACCCTAGCAGGAATTGCTGGAGGCTGAGAAGCTGTGAAAACGTGGCCCTTATTTAAGTGCCTAAGCAGGTGCTGAGTTCTTCTAAAAATCTAGCCATGTGTGAGCAAATTGAAAGCCATACATTCATTGTGTGTAGATTTGTTATTCATTATTCATTAATAACATTATGTGATATTAGTCACATGATATTATTTCTGTTCCCTGATTGGATGAGTAACTGTAGTAAGGGGAAGGGTATGAACAAGTTACTGAGTATCTGATTCTTTCAGGGAGAGGGTGAGATGTTTGGGGAGGTAGGAGCTGCTATACCAGTAGGATTAGGGGATTTTTAGAATGGATTTTAAGGTTCTTCTTTTCCAGGCCATTTATCAGGTCTTGTCTGGGATAGCAATGCTGGGGGTGGTATTATAGGCTGAAGTCAGATTTTTATATTTCCCTCTTGTCACATTCACACTAAGTGATTACATGTGGTACACACATGTATTATAGCAGACTGAGCCTTCTTTGGCCTATTAAATCGCTTCTACGCCAGGGCTCTGCCAAAGGGGTTTGTCTGATCCTAGCTTCGAAGGACGCTAATTCAATTAACAGCACTAGCGCCAGGGTTCTGACTTGAGGTTTTGGAAAAACAATCCCTCCCTATGATGCTGTTTTGTTGTTAAATACTGCGCCCTATCCCATATGTTTCTGTTGTTACTACATCAGGATTGGGCCCTGTTGTGCACGATGCAGCACAAACACAGATCAAATGACTTCCTGAAGGGCAAAGATCAAGTGGGTGGCAGCGTTGGGACTAGACTCCTGGTCTGTAGAGTCCAGCTATCCTGCTTAAACCAGTAAAGTGCATTGCTTCTCTAAAATGTCAGTTACCCTTCGGTTACTGCATGTCCTATAACTGCCTTGGAGGAATCTTTTGAAATCATATATTTTAAAGCATTAATAAACTCTATCCATCTATGCCACACCTAAACACAAGCTCGGTTTTCCATGGATTACTTCTTGTTTTTCATTATAATCTTGGGGTTTGACTTTTGGAAAGGGATTTTGAGTGGCAATGCTTTTTCTGTGGTTACGTTTGCATTCTTTTGATTCATCACAGTTAAAGGTCTGAATCCTAACAGGTCCCAAAGTGTAACACCTACTGCTTCATAAATTATTAATGTCACTTAGCAGAATATAAAGAGAATGGCGAAGATAAATAAATAAAAAATTGAGCTCAGTGTTTGGAAAAAAACATTGATACGTTTCCAATGCAGGCTTCTACCTAGATACTATTGGCCTCGTTCTGCAATGTTATGAAATACGTAGCTGTAGAGATGGACATATTGGTGATCATTTAGATTATGCATGGTCGTTGTGATGGCTACTTGTATTACCATAGACTGTAAGGTGGGAGGGTGATGTCTTAGTCTTGAAAACAGGAAAAATAAACAACTATGAAATGACATCCTAGTGAATGACTGAATCTGAAACCTCTCTTGCTAAAATCTTGAGCCTCTACTGCTTGAGTGAAAGGACTAAGGCAGATTTTTTTAAAGGCATTTAGGTGCCTAAGATTTTCAAACAGTAGCTATATGCCTAACTTTGTTATGTTTCAGGAAATATAGTGGATGAAATTCACTCCACCAGCCTTGAGGCTTAGTGATCAGGTTGTATACAGGGGCATTGTATAGGGTTTCAGGTGGTGAAATCCATCCCTCCAATTTGGGGCCTGGGCAAATCATTGCTACATCAAAACTAATTGCCTAGGGCATTGGATCAACTGAATCCCATGGCCATCCCTCACCTTTTGGGTGGCCCTCTGTGTGGACCTAGAGTATGTGGAACAGGTGCATAGATCCTTTCTGCAATGAGCAGGGCTCTGTAAGAATCTCCCATGAGGTCACTCAGCACACATTCTTCCCAGAAAACCCTGTCTGCGGTCAAGTGATGTGGAGGGTTTGCGCAGTTGCTCCATACTGTTGGTGACCCTCCTCTAGAGAATTTTCCATTACTTGTTTCAACCCAAAGGCCATTTTTTTCCTTCTTTTTGTATATGTAGAACCTTTTGAGAGAAATAGATTCAGCCATCTTTGAGTACTGCAAGGATGAAGGAAATCCATCTTTCCAATACAGTGTGTTCTAATTAGATACTGTGTGTTTGGGTGATTCAACAATGGCCAAAGCAAGAACCTTCAAACTTGACTTGTTTTGCTCATTAATACTTGTAGATCACATTTTATTTTAGGTATTAATAAAAAAATGTAACACACCAAGCCTGTTACTGATGAGCATAAGCCTTTGCAAGAACAGCTCAGAGCTCAGGCCTGCATTCTGCCGAGCACCCTCGCCACTCGCTGAATTAATAGAGAGTGGAGGGTGTTTAGCACCCAGGGCCGGCTCCAGGCACCAGCCCACCAAGCTTGTGCTTGGGGCGGCATCTGGAGGGGGGCGGCGCGGCGCTCCGGCCGCCGGGGAGAGCGGGGCCACGGCCGGGGCTCGCCTCCCTGCCCCCGGCGCTCTGGCCGCCCTCCCCCCGGCGCCCTCCCCCCGGCTGCCGGGGGGAGAGCGGAGCCCCCACCGGGGCTCGCCGCCCTCCTCCCAGGGCTCCGGCCGCCCCCCCCTGCCCCCCCGCTGGGGTGGTGGTGGTGGCCGGAGGCTTTTTTGCCTGGGGCGGCAAAAAAAGCCAGAGCCGGCCCTGTTAGCACCTTGCAGGATCAAGCCTCAAGTTTGTACCTTGTACATAACTTCCCCAATCGAGCCCTCCCTTCCCCTTTGCACAGGGAAACCGCACCAATTCTGCCTTCTGTGAAGTCTCTGCACCCACGACATACCCTTCACATTGAGGGATGCAACTCATTTTAGTACCATACTAATCTATGCCCCAAACAAATACAGCATTTCCTCACTTTTACTATTGAAAATTATGTAGGTCTTATGCTTATCAGAAGTAAAGTATCACAAAATGGATGTTCTAGGAATCTAGGGTTAAATGTAAATTGCACCTGAATCTTTTAGACTGAAGAAAATAGAAAATCATCTCAGAGAACAGAAAATCAAATAAAACCTTCTCGAAGGCTCCTTGAACCTTGCAAAAAGATCCTTATATAACCTACTTATTTCAGAAGATAGCTCTACTCTGCTTCTTCTGAAACAATGTTCCTTTGCTCTGCTATTAAAATAATGATGAAATGAATTCAGAAGATATTCTTATGATTCGTAATCAGCACTCGCTTGATTTTCATGATAGCAGCTGAAAAATTGTTTTCTTGACCCTTCTGGGAATCATACCGAAGGCCTTAGAAGGATAATGGGACATGAGATTCTTTTTTCTTCCACTGAAGAGCCAGCAAAAACACAAAATAAAATGCTATGATAACTAAAATGTAACGTAGTGAATGAAAAACTTCCACCCACCAAGTGCTGTAAGGTTGTTACTGTCGCATTACAATGAAATCTGACTCTTTGCTTGAAGTAGTCTCCTGCAAGCATGTGCCTTGAAATCTCACTGTTTCATGTGGAATAGTTAATGATTTGGGTTAGACTTTGCATTAAAATCCATCAACCACTTTGTAAATAACTATTAAAAAGTCATTCATGACCAGGAATGTTTATCTTGTATCTTGTTCTATTTCTTCTTGTTCATTTGTGTCTTTTTTTTTT
>NW_020699449.1:7027249-7050843 GCF_002925995.2 Terrapene triunguis | reverse complement strand
TTTTTTTTTTGTAATAACTAAATGCACAAAGGTATCAGAAAATACAGCAGAAATTAAAGATAGCTATTAAAAGCACATCTTGCATATCTTACACAAGCAGCCCCATTGAATTTAATGGGATTCCTAATGTGAGTGTGTTAAGCAGGATTTGGGCCTAAGAATGTACTAATTATCCCTTCTTGAAAGTAGTATTTGTTTGAACAAAGGATTTTCTGTGGGAGTGTATTTGAATGCAATGGTCTAACATCTAACATGGTCTAATTGCTTTCAACAAGCCTTCCTCCATGAACCATCACTGCTAATCTCATTCTTTATCTCAAAATTGCAAACTTCACTCACATTACAACATAAAGATATAGGGCCAGATCCTCAGCTGGTGTAAATGGGTGTTCTTCCATTAGCTTCACCAGGCCAATTTACAGTTGAGGAGTTGGCCCATAATGTCAAAAGCAAATGACAAACTATAATATACATACATATAAAAAAAGTCGAGAAATAGGCATGCAAAATTTAAACAAAACCAGGAGTTCAATAGGATATAATTCCCCCCCATCAACATCCTTCTCTGTGAGCTGAACTCTGTCCCATTTAGGACCTGACTCTGGACAGTGCTCAGCACTTCGAGTGTTGTCTGGCTTCAAATGGGGATTGCACGAATGAAAGTCTTGCAAAATTAAGCCCTTACTCTAATTATAGAAAAATGGTTCTGTATGCTATTGGTGTTGCTTCCTTGTAATCTTTGTAATAGTTGTTTTGCATAGTTTTCAATGTGGGGAATTGGACGGCTTTGGGAATTGGTGATGGGACATGGATTCTCTTTCATTTCTAGGCTGCTGGTTCAAATCCAATTTAGATCAGTTGTGACCAATTGTTTTCCCATCAGAAGGCTGACTAATGGGTAAAGGTTTCATACTTTTGGCCAGTTCTTAGTGGACAGGTGTCTGCCTCACCAAAGGAAAATCACTGCCGCTAATTAGCAGCTTTTCTGGCAGAGGTTAGGGACTGAATAGACACATCCTCAAATGATGAGTTAGTGATTAACTGCTGCCGCTTCTTTCAGGAGTCTCCCCGTGGGTGATCCACCTAAGGTGTCTTGGTGCCCTGCGCTTCTAAGTGGAGATTTGTAGTAGCAGTGCCCGGTTGGCTGCGCATGCATGGTAGCCGTCTCATGCTGCTACTTAGCGTGCACAGCCAACCGTCCCCCAGTTCCTTCTCTACCGCCTTTTGGCTTGAGTTGGAGTGACCGCAGTGCCTCTCTAACTTTAGATAGCTCAATATTTTTCTGTTTTTCCCCATAGTGATAGCCTATCCTTTCATTCTTTATAGAGCCTATACTTTATAGTTTTGCTTCAACTTTCTCTTTAAAAAATTATAGTTTTTCCCCCCCTTCCCTTCCACCCCACCGCCCCGGTGGGTCCCTGAGTGGGAGATAGACACCAGAACCCTCACAGCCATATTCAAACTATGGGGGTTCCCTACTATAGATCTATTCACAACAGCTCGGAATACCAAATGCCCACAATACTGCTCCCAACCTGGGTTGGCACACCACTCCCTGAGCGACGCTCTCCTTGTGAAATGGGAAGCCCCACTATTGTATGCATTTCCTCCAATCCCACTACTGAGCTGGGTCATTCACAAGATCAGACAGAACAAATCCAGGGTCATTTTCATTACACCCACATGGCCTAGACAAATGTGGTTCCCATACCTGAGACAGATGGCAGTGAAACCACCTCAAATCCTTCCTTTAGTACCTCACCTGCTGACACAGGACGCGGGATGCGTCTGCCATCCCAACCTTGCATTACTTCACCTCAAGGCATGGTTATTCGCTAATGGGGGTTGAGAAGGACTGTTCCAAGGAAGTGAAAGACATACTACTGAACTGCCAAAGACTGAGCACAAGAAAGACATACATACATACGTGGAAATGATTCTGCACTTGTTGCCAGGATAAACAGATTAGAGTTCTTTGACGGGGTCAATAAACATGTGGACAAGGGGGATCCAGTGGACATAGTGTACTTAGATTTCCAGAAAGCCTTTGACAAGCTCCCTCACCAAAGGCTCTTATGTAAATTAAGTTGTCATGGGATAAGAGGGAAGATCCTTTCATGGATTGAGAACTGGTTAAAAGACAGGGAACAAAGGGTAGGAATTAATAGTAAATTCTCAGAATGGAGAGGGGTAACTAGTGGTGTTCCCCAAGAGTCAGTCCTAGGACCAATCCTATTCAACTTATTCATAAAAGGGAAAAGGGGTAAACAGTGAGGTGGCAAAGTTTGCAGATGATACTAAACTGCTCAAGATAGTTAAGACCAAAGCAGACTGTGAAGAACTTCAAAAAGATCTCACAAAACTAAGTGATTGGGCAACAAAATGACAAATGAAATTTAATATGGATAAATGTAAAGTAATGCACATTGGAAAAAATAACCCCAACTATACATACAATATGATGGGGGCTAATTTAGCTACAACTAATCAGGAAAGAGATTTTGGAGTCATCGTGGACAGTTCTCTGAAGATGTCCACGCAGTGCGCAGCGGCAGTCAAAAAAGCAAACAGGATGTTGGGAATCATTAAAAAAGGGATAGAGAATATCTTATTGCCCTTATAAATCCATGGTACGCCCATATCTTGAATACTGTCGTCTCCTCATCTCAAAAAAGATATACTGGCATTAGAAAAGGTTCAGAGAAGGACAACTAAAATGATTAGGGGTTTGGAATGGGTCCCATATGAGGAGAGATTAAAGAAGCTAGGACTTTTCAGCTTGGAAAAGAGGAGACAAAGGGGGGATATGATAGAGGTATATAAAATCATGAGTGATGTGGAAAAAGTGAATAAGGAAAAGTTATTTACTTGTTCCCATAATATAAGAACTAGGGGCCACCAAATGAAATTAATGGGCAGCAGGTTTAAAACAAATAAAAGGAAGTTCTTCTTCACACAGCGCACAGTCAACCTGTGGAACTCCTTGCCTGAGGAGGTTGTGAAGGCTAGGACTATAACAGGGTTTAAAAGAGAACTAGATAAATTCATGGAGGTTAAGTCCATTAATGACTATTAGCCAGGATGGCTAAGGAATGGTGTCCCTAGCCTCTGTTTGTCAGAGGGTGGAGATGGATGGCAGGAGAGAGATCACTTGATCATTACCTGTTAGGTTCACTCCCTCTGGGGCACCTGGCGTTGGCCACTGGCGGTAGACAGGATACTGGGCTGGATGGACTTTGGTCTGATCCAGTATGGCTGTTCTTATGTAGTGTCTTTTTCCATTCACAGATATATTCCTACCGAGCTACAAGAGAGGATATTCCTCTAAATTAGGCTTGAAATGTAGAGTTAAGCAAAGATATCCATTTTTATTTTGAATCAATGTGGTTAAAAATTAAGCTGGCCTTCTGGGGGACAGAATGCTATGTAATTTGGCTGCTGTGAGGAGGTATTGCAAGGGTAATATAAAGAAATATAAAGAAATCGGAGCTTAATAGACCCCGGGAGAGGTTAAAAGCAGAATCCATTATGATGTCCTTTTTGGATTATACTATACAAATCTAAGCTTCTGTATTGAGCACTTTTAAGATACTACAGTAATTGGTGTTATAGATAGTATATGGGCACTATTGCTTGATATGAGTAGAGTGGCGATTGGTGTGCACTATTTGTGTAATTATATAGCAGGAAGCCGAGCAGGAATATAAAGGACTGCCTAGGGAAGCTGTGCAGAGAAGCAGTTCAGAGAAAAAAACAGCTGTCATAGGTACAGCTCCTAGTAACAGTAACACTCCATGTTGTTTCTGAGGAGAGCAACTCTGTGTTCTTCCCTGCCAATGAGATATGACAGCTCTGTGCTGGGCTGACCTCATCATAAGAAACATTGGCAGAGGGCACAGCAATAGAAGAAAGGGGAATAAATAGCCTCACTCACTCTTCAGGCGTAAGTAGCTGCTTCTGGCCCTTTCAGCAGCCCTACTCCATGTTCTTGGTGCCTCGCTCTCCTTCCAATGGGGTTATGTAGAGAGCAACCATTATTACAGCCTTTAACTTCCCTTGTGCAGCTCCAGTGCAGAGGCAAGTGAGGAGATGAAAAAGATTAAACTAAACTAAAACAATACCTGTGGTAAGTGTTAAGGAAATATCCCAGTTATTGTGGAAAAGAGCATCTGTGAAGCTCCTGTTCCCTACTAAAGATGTATACCCCCTGCACTCAAATGTTGGTGGAGGGACTTGCCTTATAGAAAGGGGCCTTTTGTAAGGGTGTGTGCTTTAGCTTTTGTGAGGAGAGTAGTTAAGTATTATCTCCATTTTGCAGATAGGGAAACTGAGGCACAGAGCTGGGGATGTAGAGACCTAGGGTCTGTGGCAGAGCTGGGAGCAGAGCCCAGATCTCCTGACTTTTGGTCTTGTGCTTTAAACAAAGTTATCTTTCCTCCTACTACTAAAAGAATGATAATTATTGCATACAGGCTTCCCTGACATATAGTGAATGTGAAAAAGCAGTGATTTGTAATAGCGTATGAGTTTTTATCATCAGATTTTATGCCATGCTCTTCCCATCTCTCTGTTTCATTCTCTCTCTCACACTCACTGTCATAGGAGCTGGAATCCAACTGCTCGTTTCTGTATCTGAAGTTAGGAATATTGACCATGTATCTGTGTTTCAAATGTGCTATTTTGGGTGACACCCACAACTAGCCCTTCAGGTACAACAATGAAAAAGCCAGACAGGGCTGATGGCCCATCAGCAAAGACAATGGACTGTGAAAGAGCTTAGTCTTCCTGTGTATGCTCCAGACAGCCTGTGAGTAATGGCTGCTATGACCCTGCCGAGACAGGGGAAACACCTGAAAACAAGAGCTAAACTGGGGGGAGAAGAGTTGAGAAGGTATTATTACTCACAAGCTAGACACCCTTCCGGCCGGGGCTCAACTCTTCTCCCCTCAGTTTAGCTCTTGTTTTCAGGTGTTTCCCCTGTCTCTTTGGGCAGGGAGGCAGAGGAGACCCCTGATGATGTCACTCCCCTGCCTTAGATAGCTTTTGTGTATGGCAGGAACCCTTTGTCTGCCAGTGGAAAAATACTGGCATTCCAAGAGAGGGGCGTGGGGGTCCAGTACCAGGTGATTCAGTCACATGTCTCGGCAGGGTCGTCGCAGCCATTACTCACAGGCTGTCTGGAGCATAAGTTAACATATTAATTATCCCAAAACTATTAAGCTCATATTCCTGGTCATTACCTGTTAGTCATTTCCTACATTATTAGAAAAAGTACAACTCTAAACCAAACATCTTATCTTATGTTCCTTATAAATTAGGGTTACTACCTGTTAACTTACTTATACTAAGGCATGCAGGCCTAGAGTCTTATGTTAACTGCTTGAGCTGAATATTACAGGGTTGGGCCTGTAGGTTTCTTGCACTATTGCTGGATATGATATTTTCATTCTGTAAATTACAATAGGAACGTGAATGGGTATGTGATGGAGTGAGATAGTGAGAGAATTGGCATGGGAAGGGATAAGAAGGGTGTTAAGCCATTGAAAATACTTCTAATGAAAAGTTATATGGTACATTATTTCAGGGCAGTTAACATAGATTAAGTTGCTATACTTAGGCTGGAACTCAAGGATTAATTCAAAGGAGAAACATGTGTTGTTCATTTACACCTTAATATGCCCTGTAATCTGCTAGTGCCGACCCTTGCAACCAGTCCTATTAACTTTGGTAGGGCTCAGCATGGCAGGATCTGTCTGGTGGTCCTTAGTGCATGATTGGGGCCATAGGGCCAGATCCAAAGCCTGGTGAAGTCCAAGGGAGTCTTCCCATTGACTCTGTTGGGCTTGGCAGCAGGCCCTTAGACAGTAAGCACCTTGGGACTTAAT
Source organism: Terrapene triunguis (assembly GCF_002925995.2). Lineage (NCBI taxonomy): Eukaryota > Metazoa > Chordata > Testudines > Emydidae > Terrapene > Terrapene triunguis. Next base: position 7,044,958 of record NW_020699449.1, on the reverse strand, counting down.
ACCTAGACTGTAAGATCTTTGGGGCAGGGATGGTCTTTTTTGTTCTGTGTATAAAGAATGCCCCTAGCACAATAAGGTCCTGGTCCAACACAAGGGCTCCCAGGTGTTGTATTAGTATTACTTCAAATAATAATAATTAATAATGGGACAGAGTCCAGTTGAATTTTAAGTCACTGAAGTATTGAGTATTCTGTATGTATTAGCTGAAGAACAACATGACAGAGGAAGGAGATGAATAAGTGTACACAGTTCACTAAAATCATCACTTCTTCCTCCGTTTCACCATGGCACTGATTTTTAATGGCTGTGAAAATAACTTTACTAATAAGGAAATAGCCTTTCCAAGAGCTTTGTGATTAAGTACCAGCAATACTGTACCTGTATTTGTACCTAATCTTGTTATTCTGGGCATGCATTTTTAAGGTTGTGTAGAAGTCAGAATAGTAGCAAAGAGCTCCAAATCTTTCAGTTATATAATCTCCTATAAATCCTCTGGAAAATGCATTCCCGTAGTTTATTGATCTATGCAATTCTCCACTTTTTTTTTCCCAATGCTCTATATATTTTGTCCCATTTTGAGCAAAGTCCGACTGTGAATTTCAAGGCACATCTCGCCTCCTGTTTAATGTGGCTTTTCAGGCAGAGTGATGTGAGGTCAATGTTGTAAAGTGCACAATAGATAGCTCCCATGTATGTTAAGCCCATTTAGCTTTCTTTTCTGATGAGGAAAATAAAGGATTTAAATGGTTGCATTAGATTTTTGCCCTCTGCAATATTGCTTTATGAATAATAAACAACTGATTTTTCTGTCTTCATAGTGACTTCTTCCTCTAACTCCTTTTACTGAATTTAACAGGTTGTGTTTGAGTATCAGTTTCTTCATTTGAAGATTGATATTATTGACAGATTGAGAGGGGCTACGTGTGTACATACAGAAGCGAGTGAGTTAGGGTGAAGACCAGCACAAAGCGTTTTCACCACTTACGTTAAGACATGCTTTGAAGGCATATCTTGCATGGGATTTAAGTGCTGCATAAGCCTCATGCTGGTCCTCTGCAAAGGGCTCTTTTAATGCATAAAGTGGGCTTTCCTACAGCTCTAATAATAATAGTATCTCTCTCTTGTATATCATTTCTCACGAGTAAGGCTATGAATCTGTCACAGAGGCCACTGATTTTACGAGACCTCCTGGACGGTGGGGCTTGGGTCTGGGCTTCAGTGTCAATAAACCCGTGATTTATTATTTATTGCCCACGTGTCCTGTGGCAAAATTGTAGCCTTACTCATGAGTGGATCTCAAAGATCTTTACCAAAAGGAGGGAGGTGCCATCATCTCCATTTTACAGATGGGGAAACTGAGGTACAGAGAAGGTATGTGACAGGCCCAAGGCCGGCCAGCAAGCAGGTGGCAGAGCCAGAAACAGAACTCAGGTTTCCTGAGTGTCAGTCCAGTGTACACTGCTATTCACTATTTAAAAAGCTTTTGAATAATTACAGTTGAGCCCATGTCAGAACTAAGACCCTCCCAACTCAGCAAATAATGATGCTATCTGTTCAACTGTTTCATAAAGATATAAACTCTGATGGAAAACAAACACAGGTTCTGTAAAACGGGACAGCTGAGAATATTCCAGGATGGCACTAAATTCCACAGTTGAAGTCCCTCCAGTGAGGACATTTGTCCCCAGACACAAAAAAACTACAGTAAAGTGTGTCACCTGGAGAGCCTCAATTGACCTCAAACTGCCATGGGTAAGGCACAGAGAGAGGGGCAATCTCAAGCAGCCATAACCCAAGCCATGGAAGGCTTTATAAATCAAAATCAACACCTTTAAATGAATTGGATGTCACTGCCAAGTCTGAAACAACAATGCAATAGGCTCTCAAAGAGATGTCACTGAGGAAGCAGGTAGCCATGTTCACCATTAACTAACATTTCAGAGGGGTTTTTAGCTGTACACCAAAGCAGCAATGCCGTTTTCACATGACAAATGCATAAGAAATTGTATCAAGGACCACATCTGTCAAGAAATAACGCATCTTCCTTATAATAATACCTATTATGACTTCTTGAAGTTACAGGTGGGGGGGAGGGTGTATATGTCTATATATTATTTCTCATCTTGTTTCTCTGACCACAAAACAATCATGTTGGCTGTGACATTCTGCCAGAAGGAAATCCAAAATATGGCATTCCACAAGTATTTAGCAGGGGTTGGTTGATCTGGATATGAAACGCGGGAACACATACATTAAATATGACCCTACAGGGCTTCCCTTTTTAACCATGTAATGCAAGCCTTGAACGTAATAAATTAGAATAGAGGATGGTAATGAAATAAGATATGCTACATCTTTGGAAGGACTTATAAACTAGAAGTTAAGGAAGAAATGTTAAAACAACTGAAATCTATTTAGCACACCCATCCATGTACCTGAATGCATGCAAACATTTAAAAAGAGTAACAAAACAATTTCTCTCCCTCTCTTTCTTCCTTCCCAACCCAAAGGGTAAACTTGAGTAACTAGTAAGTTTGCACAACACCCACACCATTTTAAGTGTGTGTGAGGGGTGTGGGGGTGAAAATAATTTATAATGGGAAAGCTAACTTGATGAGAGGAGATTTTCATTTAGTTCTGAATGCAGTGAGATGGGTGGCTGTTGTTAGAGCTGTGGGAAAATAGTGAATATTTTTTCATGTCCCTACCATTTTGCTAAATGGTCACTTAAATGTTGTATGTTTCTGTGCAAAATCTGATAGTTGTCAGAACAAAATTTCAAAGCTTAAGGCACAGGTTTATTTATCTGATTTGTTTTATACTTTTCTTTGTCATACTCGTTATAGTAGTAATTACATTTAAGAAACCCAAAGAAATAAAATTGTGCATACAAAGATTTCATCTACTTACGAATTTTCATTTGCTCCTCTAGTTTTATACAGATTTAGAAATTGAGGACAAGATCATCGGCTGGTGTACACTGGCATAAGTTGCATCCACTTGAATATCTGCTGTGGGCTTTCCACGGGCTTCAGTAGAGCTGCACCTGATTATGCCAGTTCAGAATTTTGTTCATGAATATTAAAGAAGTAGCTTCCGTCTATGGATTAGTGCCCACAGTTAGTTTCAAGTCTACAAAAGACCTGCCTCAACATAATTGGCTCAGGCCAGTATTCCTAGTAATGCCACTTTTGAATCCTGACCATCTGATGTCTCCCTATCATCTACAGCTGGTGTCAATGCATCATTTTTGGCCAGTGAAGTAAGTGGTATCCTGTGGACTTTCATATGCCAAACTAAAAAAAATAAATAAATCATCTCTGTCCCAATCATGAAGAAAGATACACACATTGGGGCAGATCCTCACGTGGTGTAAATGGTCATAGCTTCATTAACGTCAGTGTAGCTATGGCTGTTGATAGTGACACCAGCTGAGGATCTGTCCCATCTGCCCTCGCGCAAACAACCTCTGCTGCCGTCACTTCCAGATACTCTGAGCCCTGATTTAAAACAAAAACAAGTCAGGCTTGTTCTCTCTAAAGTGTCTTATGATCTGTCTACATGGGCGGGGTAATGTGCACTATGGGGGTGTGATTTCCAAAGCACAGTAACCTGTTGCACATTAATTAGTCTGTGTAGACCCTCCTGGTGTGTACTAAAGGTTCCCTAGTGCACTTTAACATAGTACTGTTTCAAACAGCACTACATTAAAGTGCACCAGCAGTCTACATGCACCAATTAAAGTGCAACCCATTAATGCACTTTAGAAATTACACCCCTGTCGAGCACCTTACCCCTCCATGAAGATAAGCCCTAAGAAATCCCAGATCTCGAAGATCACTCCAGGTTCTTTTGCAATATAAAATGTTTCTTATGATGGGCACATCAGCTGGAAGAAAACCTCCAAAAAATGAAGGCAAAGAATGTTGGAGGAAAGGGTTTACCTCAGGGCTGGGCAAACTTTTTGGTCCAAGGGCCACATCTGGGTATGGAAATTGTATGGCGGGCCATGAATGCTCACCAAATTGGGGTTTGGGGTGCAGGAGGGCAGGAGGACTCTGGCTAGGGGTGCGGGCTCTGTGGTGTATCCAGAAATGAGGAGTTCAGTGTGCAGGAAGGGGCTCCGGGCTAAGGCAGGGCATAGGCGGGGTGTGGGGGGGTGAGGGCTCCAGCTGTGGGTGCAGGCTCTGGGGTGGGGCTGGGGATGAGGGTTTGGGGTGCAGGAGGGTGCTCCAGGCTGGCACCAAGGAGTTCAGAGGGCAGGAGGGGGATCAGGGCTGGGTCAGGGGGTTGGGGTGTGGGGGTCAGGGGGTGCAGGCTCTGTGCAGCGTTTACTTCAAGCGGCTCCCAGAAGCAGTAGCATGTCCACCCTCCAGCTCCTATGCAGAGGTGTGGCCAGGCATCTCTGCATGCTGCCCCATCCGCAGGCGCCACCCCGGCAGCTCCCATTGGCCATGATTCCTGGCCAACGGGTGATGCGGGGGTGGCACTTGGGGTGGGGGCAGTGTGTGAAGCCCCTTAGCTGCCCTTACGTGTAGGATCCGGAGGAGGGACATGCCGCTGCTTCCAGGGGCTGCGTGGAGCGGGGGACTGGATTAAAATGTCCGAAGTGCCGGATGCGGCCCCCAGGACGTAGTTTGCCCACTCCTGGTTTACCTGATAAGAAAGCTTTTAGAGTAACTCTTACCTGACGTGGCGTATTTTGTGTTGGTTAAATTCATTACTGATCTTTTGGGATTCAGAATGAAAAATAGTACACATTACTCCATGGCAGTCGATTGTTTAATTTGGATTCTACCAAAAAAAAAAAAAAAAAAAAAAAAACAGAATAGTGAAATGTGATGCAGTCCTCCTATCAATCTCGGGATGCCATAGGGAAAAAAGATTTACAAATGGCACCTTTCCAATGCGCTTTGCAGCATTGTGTAGACAAGCCCAAAGTGATTGTGGCCTGTCTCTGGGATAGCTTACACATCAGTTTCTGATTGCAAGATCTGTTACAGGTAAAAATGTACGCAGAAGTGCTCATGCTTAGACAAGGGCTTAGGAACTATTTGCTCATAGGATTCCGCCATCCCCCCCAAATTTTTATTTTTTTGGAGTTCAACATTAGCAACAGCCAAGAAACGCTTCAACCGTTTCATCAGTATCATAGTGAAGCAGCACCTCTGCTGTAGTTACGGTTCAGATTAAAGGATCCCTATTCCGAGTGCTCGAACAACCACATGGTGGCTTGGGTTGTCTTGAAATTTGCTGTGTGGCCTGAGTTGTGGGTTAGGATTAGTGGACTAAATTTGGAGTTATTTGAGCAATGGTTCCTGAAATACAGTCTCTGCACCCAACTTCTCTCTCCCCCCCCCCCGCCCCAGCAATTTACAAAATCACCCATTCTAACATTTTGGAGCACACCAGGGGCACAAACTATGGCTTTGCATCCTAAAGTTACCTCAGCTGTTCTGCATTAATCTCGGCTAGTGCATGGCACCCCTGCCCCCTTTTTTGGTGGGGAGGTTACATTGATGACATTATTAAGGGTAAAGTTTGTAACTCTAGGTCAGCACATGCCAAAGTGACATTCCTAAAAGAGTGAAATGTGCATGTGCTCTATTGAAACAACAGGGTTTCTGGGCAGTCTGGTTAATAAGGGGGAAGATGAAGGCCTCTAGCAACTGGGATAGTGTAATCATGTTTCCTAAGCAATGGAACTGAGTGTGATCAAAGGAAAGGAATTTGCTAGGTCATTTGGTCAAGCAATTCCCCATACACAGTCTCCCTAACATAAACGGCTCCTAAAAATTTCAGAGTCTTAAACAGATTTTTTTGGTGTAGACCTAGGGAAAATGGGGGGGGGGGAGGGATTGAAGCTGTGAAAGGGGATGTAGAGAGATAATGGGGAAATGCTGGGGTTGTGAGGGTTGAAACAGTTCGGGGAGGGGGATTGGGACAGATGTGAAGCTGCAGTGAGGGGAAGAGGTTTGGGGGAGGGGATAAATGGAGATGGAGGAAGGAAGAGAGGTTGAAGGGGCTCCAAGGAAAGGGTGTGAGGGAGAATATGGGGGGGTGTGTGGAAGGGGCGTGGAAAAGGATATGAGATGGGGGATCTGTAAGATCCACATTCTCCCTTCCTGTTTAAAGCAGCTGCCCCTTCCTGTCTCCTGCTCCCCTTGTCCTGGCTGGGCCTCCCACTCACAGCCCCATCTGTTGGCAGCTGCCAGCCGCTGGAGATGCATGCATCTCACAAAAGGGGGAAATGGGGCAGCAGTGACAACCCCCCCCCACACACAGCCTTAGGGAGTGAGGCGGGCGTATACCCTAACATTGTACTGTCTGGTTTTCTGAGTTTTAAGTTCAGTCAAACTTCACATTACGATGGAGCATGAGGCACCACTGGACAACCTGAACTTTGTGTCAATGACATTTTGGGGGCATTTAATAGTGTAGGCCTGACTGAAGTCATTACTAATAATCTTCTACTTGTCTTTCCTCCCCATCCCCTACTGCCCTAGCTCAAAGTAATGAGGACAGATATGCTGCTTACATTTTCCTGCAATTAAAGAAGGAGAAATGCTGTATTAGAGAAAAGTAATCAAGTCTCATTAGTGCCTTGGGATTAAAGTTAATCCTGATATAATTAATGGGGGAACAAAAGAGAGAAAGAATAGTATGCTACCAAATCAGGCACTGCTAGACATATATGGATTGGTGTGATAACCCACCCATTTCAGAATCTTTAAAGGAAACGTAATGATAAATTAGCAGAGGTTTGTTTCTTATTGTCAGGAGTAAGGATCCACAGCTAGCCTTCTTAGCTGGTAGCTTAACCCCCATGCAGTCTAACGAACACAGCTGGGCCCCAAATAACCCGCCTATTTGGTGAAACTGCCCAACTGGCTGAGGGGATTGGCAAACTTACTATTACACCCAGCAGCAGCAGTGGGTTCTGATTGCTCAAAGCATTTGCCAATGGCTGTAATAGTTGTTGTGCCTGCTTGTTCCTAGCCTTGTTCCAGCTCTTTGCCTGCCTTTACCCCATTCCAGGTGACCCTCTGCTCCGATTTGTAACTTTGCCTCAGAGCTGTGGCTCTGGTATCTGGCCTCTGACTCCAGTTCTGACCCTCATTGCCCATTCTTGCTCCAGCCACTAGGCATGACTGCCCATGTCCATGTCTCTGATACTTATAAATCCTTTAACTATCATGTCTCTTTGGTTAGTTCAAATTCCTGATGCGCTATGGGCTTCCCCTCCATCCTGCATATGGCTAAGCAAACGCTTGCATGCTATGAGCAAGAAGGTAAGCAAAGGACCTCCTGAGAAAGGATGTAACTGTGTAACAATGGGGGCAGTGCAGATCATCCAGGGCTTGTATCAAACAATGCATAACATTGAAAATTGCTTAGCTCAACAGCAAATATGTAAAAAAAACCAACCGCCCTGCAGATGTTGTGGAACTGGAGATTTTTATTAAGGGTCAGATGAGCACCAGTGGCAGCATCTGGCCCTAAGGGCTTGTCTAACTTAAAATGCTACAGCTGCAGCTGTCCTGCATAGCGCTTCAGTGTAGACACTCACTACAACAACGGGAGGGGTTAAATTAATCCACCTCCCCAAGAGGTGGTAGCTAAATCGACGGAAGAGTTCCTCCATCCACCTAGTGCTGCCTAAACTGGGGATTAAGTCGGCTCAACTGTGTTGCTCAAGAGGTGGAGGTGTCGCATCGGCTTGAGCGATGAAGCTGGTCCATCTTAATTTTTGAGTGTAGGCCTGACTGAAGTCATTACTAATAATCTTCGACTTGTCTTTCCTCCCCATCCCTACTGCCCGAGCTCAATATTAACACTACATACTGGTGGCTTTTTCTCTCTGCAGTGTTGCTATAAGCCATTAGCTCCTCTTCATTCCCATTGCCAAAACTTTTTTGTCAAGGCCCTGATCATCTCTCTCGGAAACTACTGCAGCCTTTCTCTTTGGGTTCAGACTGTTCCCTCGTTCTTCAATGGGCTCCAAGGGGTGCTGAAAAAATTGGCTTTTTTCCTGGCAATCTGTCTGGCACTTTCTACTCATCCAAAGGCAGGAAGCTCTTTGGGGCAAGGATGGATTGTGTGGTATTCTGTATTTGTACAGCACCTAGCACACTGCGATCCTGGTGCACGACAAAGGCTCCTAGGTGCTACTGTAATACCAATAATAATAGAAATACTCCTACTGTCTTCAGTGGAAGGTAGATCAGGCCCTACATCCATTCACTGGTTTTCTCGTGCTTTTTATACCATATTCAATTTCTTTGTCATTGCCTTCAGAAGTCTGGAGTAGGGACTTTGTGTTCTTTTGTTATCTGTAAATTACCTAGCACAGTTTCAATTTTATATTAAGTAGAGAATTCTAATACAGTAGAAATCCAAACATTAAAGTCACAGTTCCATACTGAGAAATCTTTAAGGACACTGTGAAGATCTCCTGTTTGAAAACAACAAGTTGTGAAAATTCTCCACTGAATGCTAGGGTCTCTTGGATATCTCTCTTGAAAGTGATTCTACTACTTCTCTTGAGAAGGAATTTTTTCATACTCTTTTTCTTGGGCTATGTTATAAATCACAAGGGAAAGAAAATCAGAAGACCCCTAATGGTACATGCATGGATTTTGTGTATAGATTAAAAAAATAGCAAGACTTAAAAAAAAATCCTTCACTAGGTACAATGGCACAGAATAGTGAATTCCTTTCCTTATATTCTTTGGGCCAGAGCCTCAACAGCTGTAAATCAACATACCTCTATTGACTGCAGTGGAACCATGCTGATATTTACACTAGCCGATGATATGGCCCTGTATGTGTGGCGTTCAAACCTACAAAGTGGGCCATTTTAAGGACTATGCACCACTCAGTTCTTACAGGCCTGGGGTTGGTCTTTTTACTCATTTTAATAAAGGACTCTTTGAAAAGAGAAGGAAGAAACAATCCTGTTTGGCTCATTACAGAGAAAACTGTTTGGTTTTGAAGGGTGTACTGGAGAAATCTTATCACAGTTTTTATATTTGGATTAGGTTTAAGTGGGATGTAAAAGGCACATAGGACTTGTGCTAACGCTCTGCATGAACTTTAGCCACTGCTCAGTTCCAGTTAGGGTCTACATCAGGATACGTGGTGGTCACTTCTCATTTCATTTATGTGCTGAGTGAAAGTCCCTGGTGCACCCATGTTTTGAAAGAAAGAAATGAAATGAATGATTGGCATCCATGACCCTCGACCCTGAGCCCACTGAAGTCAATGGCAAAGCTTCCATCGACTTCTGTGGTGCAACAGCAGCAGGCCCGCAGTCTTGCAGGGTACAGTATATTGAACCTAGTGCCCCCCCCCCCCCCCATTTCAGAGCTGTTAAATCTTGATGTGTTTTCACATTGCTTCTGGCCCTTTCCATCCGCGAGAGTTAGTTTTGTTATTAGTGCATTAGTTATTTGTCCTCAGAGTGGTATATCAAATGTCTAATGTTTTGTAGATTAAAGGCTGAATCCAGCACTCATTAAAAGCTCTCTAAGCACCTGCTCCAGCTCCCACTGAAATCAATTGAAAGGCTATCTTTGACTTCATTGGAAACTGGATCAGGCCTAAAAGCCCAGAGGTGGAATCCCCGCCCACTTGAATTCAATGGGAGTCTACCCATTGACTGTAGTAGGGCCAGGGTTTCACCCCAGTATATCCAGTAAGAAAGAGTTACCACAGCAGTTGTTTTATGAGAAGTTCCTGCCTTTGTACATACTCCACTGAGTCTGCAAAAATGCTTCTCTGGATTCCACTGGGCATTATTTTAAAGCACTTTCTGTTCAACATTTTTTTATAACAATCTGAAAGCAATTCTGATGCTTTTAACCATTAACATCAGAACCTATGGGATCAGGAGGTTTCCACTCTTCAGCTTGGCCATACACTAGCTATGGTTCATATTTACTTTTGTTGACGTGCATCTGAAAATTCTGCTCAAGAAGTCAATGAAATAAAATGACAAAGTAATTGCAACAGTGAAAAGAGAAAACCATACCATGCTCATTCTCACTGCATCCAGCTATCAATGACTCACTGCTCATCCACCGCCATGTAACTACAATGCCTATCCTGCAAATACTTGCTGCTGTAGCATAGACCGTGGGGACACAGGTCTCCATGTTAGCGTACCTATTTGCAGGATTGGGTCTTTTGTAATTATTTAATTAACCTTGTTCCCTGAGAAATCAGGAAAGTCAATAGACATAACATAAATGAACAGTTTATTTTAGTTGCAATTGCTAATAAAAACAGATGCCTTTCCATTTGTAATTAGTGTAAAATATCTATACCATCAGCTCGTCCAAGAAACAGCCCTAACTAACTGTAGGAGTACTGGTGAATCTAGAAAGAGTGCAAACATGCCTTGAAATCTAATCTTCTCTCATGCTAGACAAACATTATTCCTTAGAAGGAATCTACCCTTAAAAGTTTTATATGTATTAAAAGCAAGGTGCAAAATCGAGAAGTTCCAGTTTTCTGCCAATGCACGTATTCACTGATAGCCACTGAAACTAGAGCTGGTTTTAAAATCAGGGCGGGAGGGGGAAGAATTGCAACACTGGAAATATATATTTAATTCTGAAACTTTGTCAAATTGTTTTGTGAAATGTTGAGCAGCTCGAAAGTGGGTTAAAATTGTGTTAAATGTTTTTCCTATCTTTTTAATTTTAATTTTGAAAATTCAAAATGTCAATTTTTGCAAAGTTTTCAAAAAGGGAAATGTTTCCTTCCGCTGTAATTGAAACCTTTTATAATAGCGATTTTCAAGCAGAAAGCAAAAGTGCTCACATAGCAGGGTCAGGGATGTAGCTACAGACAGAGTGTTTCTGTAGTACAGGAGCCTGGTTCCATTAATTACTTGCAAAGGTACCTGAGAAAGAAATGTCAACATAGACAATAATCTACATTAAAAGTATGTTATTTTGTAAGACAAAGCAGTCATCTGTAGGTGAAATTTAGCTGGTATGGAAATACCATACTGCAGCATAGGAGGTGGGGCTGGGAACAGTGGTGACAGTAACATGTATTATGAGCTTTCTTGGCACTGCTGCTCCCCAGAGGGGAGTCTGGGGAAGCTGCTGTAATTTAGGACAGCCTTTGGGACTTCTTAAGTTATGCAAGGGGCTGCCTCATCATCCCCCAGAAGAGCATAATAAGGAAGGTGGAAAGGTAAAACCGCTTTTGCCCTTCCTCTGCTAGGACTGAGAGTTCTTTGCTGATGCTCCTAGCCGTGCAGCACGGAATATCAGCCTAAGTAATTCCCCAGGGTAGGCCATGGGAACAAAGGGAGGGACCCCGTAAACTCAGAAGGAGTCAGATGTCCCTCTGCACTGCTACTTAAACCAAAAATCCATTGACTTCAATATAGCTATTCATACAATTGCTTGATAGAGGAGATAAGATTTTCACAACCTAGTTTTTTGTGACTCCCTGCTCCTAAAAAAATCCCCATGGTAGGGTTGGCTATTTTCCCATCATGCCTTTCAAGGTGCTGACCCTTTAAAGTTGGCAGACACCAGCAACTGCAGGCCTAAAGCGGTCATTTTGCAGCTGTCTGATGCTTGCTCCCTCTGGCTCTCTTCCAAGTGGTAAGTGTTAACTGCTATTTTAGGCTTTGCTCTCACAGTAACTTTTTTCAAGTGTTTAATGCTCTCACTCCTCCCTGCCCTACACACCCTTTGAGATCTATCTCTTGCCTCCTTGGGTTAGTTAATCTCTAAGATTTGACTGAGGGAGAATCTTGGTGTGCTTCCTTATTTGTCATTTGAAACCATTACTGAATGTTGTTCTGTAGTTTAGAACCTTTTGGCTTCGCAAACTCTGCTGTTGAAGGCCTGTCCATTGACATACCACCCAGTCCTTCAAGGTGCTGCTAAGAACTCAGTTCCAATGAAGTTACTGAAGCTGGAGGGTGTTCAGTCCCTCAAAGGAGAGGCTATCCATGGCCATCTCATTGTAAACAATAAGCAGATTGGATCAGCTATATTTAACAATATAGAAAGGACTTGTCTGCTGCACACAGCCAGTGCATTCAGTAGTAGTGAGGTAATTGTTTGGTGTGGGAGAACTGGTTGGAAATGTGTTGTAGACTGACAGAGCTTACATACTGCTAGTCTCCTACAGTGTGAAACAGTGGTGCAAGTGGAATCTATTTCTTCCTGGTATGGGGAGGGAGGGGTCACGGGACGCACGTGACCCTCCACATGACTCCGCCCTGCCCCCAGTCCCCACATTCTACCCATCCTCGCCCATGATCAATCCCCTTTACCTGGGGATAGGGGGGTTCTGTCCTTCTCCCATTGTGCCTTCGGAACCGCAGCGGTGAAAGGAGCAGAACGTGGGGCCGCTGGGGCCTCACACCGGCAGCTCCTCTGGCAGCTCTCCCGGGAACTGCAGCGAGGAAAGGAGCAGAATGCTGGCAGCTCCTTCCGCGGCTGTACCGCCCTCAGCCCTACCTCCCCAGTCCTGTCCTCTGGCAGGGTTGTTGTACAGATGGAGGAGACCCTGCGTGGAAGGGCTGAGGGTGGGGTTGGGGGTTCTGCTTCTTTCCTCGTTGCAGTTCCCGGGAGAGCCCTGAACCACAAGGCTCTCCTGGGAACCGCAGCAGCGAAAGGAGCAGAATGTGGGGGCACTGGCACAGCTGCTCTACTGTCCCTAGCCTTGCCCCCCACAGCCCTGTCCTCTGGCGGGGCTGCTGTACAGATGGAGGAGAGGAGACCCTGCATGGAAGGGCTGGTGGCGGCACAGCTGCCAGCGTGAGGGCCCCAGCAGCCCCACATTCTCCTGCTCCTCTTTTCCGGTATGTCATACCAGCTATAAACATCTTGCTGGTACAGCGTACCAGACCAGACCACCCTACTTGCACTACCGGTGTGAAAAGGTGTTCCACAGCTCTGCTATGGCTCTACCTGGGTCAATATTTTCTTAACATATTTTGAAGCTGGAGACTTTAAAAGAGAGGCCTAGGTATTTCATTTTGAGTGTGTTGCTACAGAAAAACTTAAAAACAAAAAAGAAACTGTACACAGGATTGATTCAAAACCAATTTTAAAAAAATCTTAAACCAGAAAGACATTGTTCACATCTCATTGAGTTGGATGCCATTATAAATTATAGTGTTCTATGATACTTTCTACACTATGTTGATATTCTTTCATTTTATGGGCTTCCATTCTGTTTTGCGTCTATGCATATGAACTGTCATAAAGTAAGAAAGCAAAGCTCCGTGGAAAAGAGACAGTTTGGCAGGAGAGAGGGAAAATAAGTTGTCGTCTTCTTCCTCGTGTTGATCCCATAAAGAAAGGTCTGCTCTGAGTCCTCTTCCTCAGAGTTCTATTCAATGCCATATCCTCTATCATACCACATGCTAATATGTCTTCCTTTATGACCTCCCGCCGCTTCTACTTGTGTCAGCCTCTGACTTTCCTTGAATTTTGATCTATTGGGACTTTATTATCCACACAGTTGTCAGGACTGTGCTTTACATGGCCAGACCATCTGAGCCTACGCACTCTCATTTTGTTTCTTTATGGGTGATACTTTGAGCACATCCCTAACATCCACATTCCTCACATGGTCTTTCCTGCTTACACCTTTCAGACATCTCAACATTTGCATTTCTGTGGAACAGATTATTTGCGCACGTTTCTTCTTTGCTGCCCAAAATTCAGTGCCAGAAATTAAAACTGGACAGAACCCCATTTTATACACCTTTCCTTTTAATCTTACTGGTGTCTTCCTATCACATACTACACCACTTATCTCTCTCCATTTGAGCCAGGCATTTATTATCCTAGATCTAATTTCATCCTCCATTTCCCCAGTTTCTGGAACCCGGATATTTGAAACTTTGTGTTTTTTGGTATTTTGTACCCATCTCATTTCAAAGGTAACTCTTTGCTGTTCACATTGTTGAAATTACATACCATATAGTCTGTTTTTCATCAACTAATTTTGAGCCCATACCTCTCCAACGCATCTTCCCATTTATCAAGATCCTCTTGTAGACTATTATCTGCAAACAGCCTGAGCCAAAGTGCCACCTTCTGTGTGTTCCTTTCAAGGGTTTCCAGGGTGAGGATAAATGAGAAATGGCTCCGTGCTGATCCCCGATGCACTCTCACCTTCACCAATTATTCATCTGTTTCACCACTAGATTTTCTGACTATTGATGTTCCACCTACATATGTGGCTTAAACAAGCCTCACACAAAATTCTGGTACCATTTTCTCCCTCAATTACCAGATGATTTCTGTTGGAACTGGGTCAAAGGCGTTTTACAGATCAGTGAATACCATGTATATATATTTCCTTTTCTCTCTAAATTTTTCCATGAGCTGCCTTAGTAAAGGTGGCAGGGAGGATGTGGGGGGAAATAAAAGCTTAAATAGAAAAGGCTGCTGAAAGATCCCCTTTTCCACATTTTAAAATGTTGTGGGTTTCTTTAATGAGGCTTTGGTGCCATGAAAATGGGACATTGGCATTGTTATTGACAGTGTTATTCATGTACATCTGCAAAACACATGTTCACCTGATAATCCGTTCTGCCTTGTGGACATGATAATGAAATATACCCCAGGCTTCCAAGTCTTTGAACATCTCAGGTGTTGTTGTGGTAACTGGTTTCGGATCCTGTACCTGTCATTTTAATCGAGGTTTTTAATGTATAAATTATTGTGGCACCTTCAGTGGTGATGCAAGTCAGAAGAAATTATGGACTTAAAATATCTTTTATGGTTCAAGTGATTGAAAAAAATATTCTCACACGAAATGCCACCCTTGATTAAAGTTGCAAAAGAAATATACTTGGCACATCACTTCAAAGCATCTTACAGATTTTAACTAGCTAAGGCTCACACCAACTCTGTGAGGTGGGTAAATATGATTATTTCCCTCTTACATTGTAGTGAGACTGAGGTAGAGATACTAATATAAAAAGTTTGCCTCCTAAAAGGCAGTGGTGCTCTGGGAGAAGGGAAAGAACTGCAATTGCGGCATCCATTTCTAGAGGCATATTGTGCCTTTAATATCTCCACTGGGACTAGGGGAAACACACTGAAAGTCAGATCTTGCTATGTTTTTGAAAAAGTGTAGCTATTTCCACCAGACAGCTTTGCTGGCACAAAGGTGAGAGGGGTTATGGCTCCAATCTGCCCAGATACACCACACTCTGGGGCTGCTAGTGCCGCCAGAAGTTTTAGCTGGTCTCACCACCCTTAATTCCCCAGCACTCTGTAGTCAAATGATTGTGGCATGAATGGATGGGGACTCCTACTTTTTTCTTTCTGTAATATACTTGCTCAGGACGTCCATAATTGATGCTAAGTGATTTATCCAAAGCCAGAAGCTAGCCTCAGAGCCAGGATTAGAACACAGGAATTCCTGGCTCTCTCTGTTTAGCCCTATGCTCAAACTACTACAATGTATTCTGTATCACAAAAACAATCTGTAAGATTTTGGTGTAATTTAATGTGAACCCAAATTGGAACTCTAGTCTTGATTTGGATTTGAACCTGAATCACAAACTCCTTTTTTTGAGCCTATCTTCAGTCTTGTAGATGATCGGAATTGTTCCCACAGGTTTTGGAAGAACCACTTGTGATCTTTCCTCCAGACAGTCAAGTCTTTTTTCTGTTCTTCCCAGTCCCATATAGAATTCTAAGCTTCACTACAGCTACCTCAAACCTCTCTTCTGAAGAGGTGACTCAGACTGAAGTTTCTCACTTTTGAAAAGTAGCTCCTCAAGGAAACAAAAAAACCCATACAACAATAACAAACTCCATGGCAGCTTCCTCACATGCTAAAAAAGGAAATTTCTCCCATGCGAACCTCTCTGTATTTCTCCCCATGCAGGGACACTACACGTGTAGATCTCTCATCCCATATGGAAGGGGCTCAGCCACCTCTGTGGCAGCATGCCCTGAGCCCCTCACTAAGGGCTTCATGGCCAAGACTGTAATAGGGTTCAAAAAAGAACTAGCTAAGTTCATGGAGGACAGGTCCATCAATGGGTATTAGCCAAGCTGGGCAGGGATGGTGTCCCTAGCCTCTGTTTGCCAGAAGCTGGGAATGGGCAACAGGGGAGGGATCACTTGATGATAACCTGTCTGTTCATTCCCTTTGGGGCACCTGGCATTGGCCCCTGTCGGAAGACAGGATATGGGACTAGATGGACCTTTGGTCTGACCCAGTCTGGCTGTTCTTATGTTCATGTGAACCAGGCTAGGGAAGAGTGGGCACTGGGGGGATGCATATTGTCCTCCCAGTGGCTCTGGAGAGCTAACGGGAGAAAACAAAACAGAGCCAGAGGCTGTATTCTACCTTATAGGTAGTATGCCCCTTTAAAGATGGTTTCAAGGGCTGCTGCGGTCAGCTAGAGAATCTTGAGCACCATGGATCCATTGGAGCAGAGGTGCGAGGGTGCAGGGTGGATGTACCCACAAGGAGCACAGAGCCAGCACAAGGCCTGTATGGGATGGTTCTAGTCTCCCATTGGCCCTTTGAGTAGACCCTGAACCCCCATCATAAGAAATGGAGAAGAAATTCAGCAAGAGGAGCCTTGCAGTGCTTCCTCTCACTAAACAATTGATTCATTGTTATCTGATAGCCATCAGAGCTGATCTATACAATACCACCAACCAGACTGCTCTGGCAAGACCTGCCATCTCTAAATATGGCCTTTTGGCAATTCTCACTGTGTAAAAGTCACACCTGTGCAGAGGGTCAACAGAAGGCCTACACACTACATAAATCCTCTAGAGGGTAGGCAGTATGGTCTACTGGCTTGGGAGCTGGCCTGGAGACCTAAGTTCTATTCCCAGCTCTGCTATCTATCTGCTGTGTGACCTTCGGCAACTTCATCTCTCTTGGTTTGATTTCCCCTGCCCGTCTTGCCTATTTATTTTATAAATTGTCTGGGGAAGGTCATAGTCTCTTACTAAGTGTTTATACAGTGTCTAACACAATGGGGTCCCATTCTTGTTTGAGGCTTCTGAGGCAATACCTTAGAAAAATTAATTAGTAGATAGGCCTTGTTCTGGCCCTTTGGATGGGATGAATTTCATCCATTTTTACTCTTTATTTAAATTAGAAAGTAGGTAAATATGAAAACTGCCCTTTCATCATTCACATCTGAGAAGCTTCCCTTGATTTGCCAGTTGATTAATCTGGCCCATTGTTCTTATTAAAACAATCCAATTAAGGTGGAAGTGGGCTATTCTCAACAGTTGACAAGAAGGGAGGAAAAATTACTTTTGTAGTGCTAATGAGTTCAATGTAATCAAGGTGGCCCATTTCAAACAGTTGACAAGAAGGTGTGAGTATCAGCAGGGGGGGAAATAATTTTTGTAGTGACCCAGCCACTCCCAGTCTTTATTCAGGTCTAATTTGATGGTGTCCCGTTTGCAAATTAATTCCAGTTCTGCAGTTTCTTGTTGGAGTCTGGTTTTGAAGATTTTTTTGTTGAATAATTGCCACTTTTAAGTCTGTTGTTGAGTGTCCAGGGAGATTGAAGTGTTCTCCTACTGGTTTTTGAATTTTATAGTTCTTGATGTCAGTTTTGTCTCCATTTATTCTTTTGCATAGAGACTGTCTGGTTTGGCCAATGTACATGGCAGAGGGGCAATGCTGGCACATGATGGCATATATCACATTGGTAGATGTGCAGGTGAA
>NW_020699449.1:6972171-7026849 GCF_002925995.2 Terrapene triunguis | reverse complement strand
GCCCGCACTGCTTCTCGCCGCCCCCATTGGCCCGGGACGGCGAACCGCGGCCAGTGGGGGCCGCGATCGGCCGAACCTGCCACGTCAGCAGGTAAATAAACTGGCCTGGCCCGCTAGGGTGCTTACCCTGGCGAGCCGCATGCCGAACGTTGCCGACCCCTGCTTTACATGCTCTGCCTTAACCTTAGATCTTGATCCCGCAAAACACTGAAACTTCCTGAGAGGTTCTGAGTGCCTTAAACTCCCAGTGAAGTCCACAGCAGGTGAGATTGTTCAGGACCGCCCATGTTCAAGATGTTATTCAGCAAAGCATTACACCAATAATGTCTAATATCATGGGATGTTTTTTCTGAATAGCTGCAAAAGAAAGGAGGCGGTGGCCTTAATTCTACAAGGTGCTGAGTGCCATCTGCAATGTTCTGATAACTCTTCTTTCCATTGGTATTAATGGGAGCAGAGGGTTTTCGGCACTTCACAGGATAAGACCTGACATGTGCAATAAGTAACATTTTGGAAAAAAGCAATCCATATTTGGCATAAAATGATTTCTTTTATTTGAAATTAAATTCATTCACTTGTTCCACTCAGAAAATGTATTGAAATTTTGTGCCATTATCTAACTAAATCTCTGAAGATATTTTTCTTGAAGCTCATGGTAGCTTGCATATATATTTGCATAAGTTTATATAAAATGTGGTGGCTTTTTTATTCCTGACTTATGGTTCCAAATTGCTGCTGAAAATGCAGTTCATGACACACTTTTTACACTGCCACAGAACCTCAAAATACCCATTGATCTGCTTCTTTCAGAACGACCAAGAAATGAATGCTTCAGAAGTTGTATTAAACAAAAATGCCACACCGTATAGCAATCAATTCTGTGCTTTTATAGTTGCTGAAAGACTTGCATTTTCCTCTCTAAATGATCTGGGCTTCTGTACACAGAGATGTCCATCAATCTTTTCAGTTTGCCATTTATTGCAGTCATATTTTATATCAACAACATGTATAACTAGCTAAATAGCTGATGTATTGCTATTTTACACCAATTTTTCAGACAGGAGAAAAGAATATTCCTTTACCAAAAGCTTTCTGATGTGTGTATACTGAAAACATACTGATTTAATGACATTTTCAATCCATCCTGGCTTGCTATTGCATTCAAAAAGTACTTAGAGGAGGTAGTATATGAGATTAAGCATGTGCAACAGTTCCATCCTATTCATACTAAACAATATAAATGATGGCATTTTCCCTTTGGCACATATTGATTTTCCCCTGGCTACTGAGTTAAGATTCATACTGCTGTCGTTCTCTTAATTCAGTCTGGTCTGACCCCAACTACGGTAGAGAGAAAGGTCTGAATACTGGCAAAATATACAAAGCACTGTTCAGTTTAACATGAGAGTATTTATTCTGCACTGCAAAGTCAAAACATCAAAATGAAGAACTATTATTTTATGCTTAACAGAACATTTTCATATCTGTGAGAAAGGAATCTGCCATTTCTGTTACCTAACTACCTGTATGGGCCTCAGCATCTCCCAATCATTAATGTGGTTTATCCTTACAAACCCTCGGTGAAATAGGAAAGTATTACTTTGTTGCACAGATAGGGGGAACAGAAGAACAGTATAAATGTGAGTGACTTATTCAAAATCAGAGAGAAAGTTTGTGGCCAAGCAAGGGACTGTGTCCAGAGCTTCTTGAGACCCAGTCCAGCACTCAAGACCATCCTTCCTGCCCCTTCTGTGATTCTGCAATGAGAGTTGGATCTCAAACGTTCGGAAAAGTCAGGTTTAAGGTTGCTCAGGCAACCTTAATTTGGCCTTCTTGGATATATGCATTATGATCAAGTGTTTCATTACATCTGCACATAGCACTTCTTCCACAAGACCACTGTATCAGTCAGTGCTCAGGAAGAATGCAGAAGGAGACAGAATTAAGATTACGTAGGCAACTGTAAATCTTGTATTTCTAACTTTTCAATGTTCAACTTTGCAAACTAAATAACTTTCTTTTAAGATGGCGGGGCGGGGGACAGGGTTGTGTATGTTTAACTATCTAGAGTCAAAAGCGACAAAGAATCCTGTGGCACCTTATAGAGTAACAGACGTATTGGACCATAAGCTTTCGTGGGTAAATACCCACTTCATCTCATTCATTTGACGAAGTGGGTATTCACCCACAAAAGCTTATGCTCCAATACGTCTGTTAGTCTATAAAGTGCCACAGGACTCTTTGTCGCTTTTTACAGATCCAGACTAACACGACTACCCCTCTGATACTATCTAGAGTCAGTGAAGTTAAGGGGGCAAAGAATCAGCTATCAGACCTTCCCTAAATTTAAGACCATTTCTTTGCATAGAGGTGTGATCACACATGGACAGAGGCTAGTTAAGTCTGGGCTGGAAAGCTGGTTTGCAGGCCAACTCAAAACGATATGGCTGAACTTGAGAGTTTCTGACTTTTCTAAAGGCAACATTTGCTTTGCTGCTGGCAGGATTTTTGTTCTTTCTCTGGCCTTTCATTAACAGCTTCTTTGCTGCCTCATGAACCAGTAGCATGGGGGCAAGAACTCTTGAAATAATGGCAGCATGGTCTGCTGCAGCACAGCTGTTCGCGCACTGCTAGATCTCTCTCGATAGCTCCCATTTGTATGATGACTTGCCTACCAGGGGAGATGAAGGGGATACTGTGAGAAAGTGAAATGAATCAGCCATACATTTAAATTTGACAGTTCCATTCCTAGATACGTTGGGTGTGTTTAGAAGTCTTTGTTAGGGTAAATTGCAGCCCCCGTCCAGCCAGACACTGTTTGTTAGGTTGCAATGGGACCTCCCTTAAATCCAGTAGGAATGGGAGAAATTCTATAAGGGACATATGAAGTTCAAAACAATGGTGAAAGTTGAATTTATCTTCAAATTTGTAAGGGAATATCACAAAACCTGCTACACTTTCAATGGAATGGTGGTAGAGGCTACATATACATATTTTTATATTGGTGCCCCATATTTTCCCCACTTTGGCTCAAGCTATCTGCCAATCATTGGGGCCTTGCAGGGTGCAAGCTTGATTCCATTAGGATGAGCAATTGATATGAGTCTGGTATGTTTTTTTATCCTGTTTAGTCACCCCAAAAAAGGAAAAGTATGCAAAGTCTTATTTCCCAGATCACAGTAGAAACACACAACAGCAGATAGCTTCCTTGCTCAGGAATTCCCATCTCTGCCACTCCAGCAGGAACTTTCTCTCTCTCTGCACCTTCTGAGTCATGTTCACAACTCCTCCTTCTGCCTTTCTGCCTCTAACTACCCACCACCTTCAACCACTATCGTAGCATTTGCAACCAGGGAAACCCCTCAGCCAAGTCAGAACGAAGTCTCATTGGCCATCCCTGTTCTGAATTCTGGCCCAGAGCATTAATGTCTTCTGGGACATGTGGTTCCCAGGTGTCAGGGAACTATTGATGAAGGGACGTTGGGAAAGGGGGCAGGATATATAAGAAGCAGCTTTCCCTTCAGTAGGGAAAAGAACAGGGAAGAGATATCATCTGGTCTCTGTGGTGAGAAGAGAACCATTTGGAACAACAGTGGCTATCATGGTTTCTCCAAGCAAAGGTCTCATAGACTCATAGACTTTAAGGTCAGAAGGGACCAATATGGTCATCTAGTCTGACCTCCCGCATGATGCAGGCCACAAAAGCTGACCCCCCCACTTTCCCTTAACTCTGCTGTTGAAGTCTCCAGATCGTGATCTAAAGACTTCAAGTTGCAGAGAATCTTCCAGCTTGCGACCCCTGCCCTATGCTGCGGAGGAAGGCGAAAAACCTCCAGGGCCACTGCCAATCTACCCTGGAGGAAAATTCCTTCCCGACCCCAAATATGGCGATCAGCAGAACCCCGAGCATACAGGCAAGATTCTCTAGCCAGACCCTCATTTTACCAGCGATGGCCGTTATTGCCTAATTGATTAGAATCACGTAATCCCGTCAAACCATTCCCTCCATAAACTTATCTAGCCTAATCTTGAAGCCAGAGAGGTCTTTCGCCCCCACCGTTTCCCTCGGAAGGCTGTTCCAAAATTTCACCCCTCTGACGGTTAGAAACCTTCGTCTAATTTCAAGCCTAAATTTCCCCACGGCCAGTTTATATCCATTCGTTCTCGTGTCCACATTAGCACTGAGCTGAAATAATTCCTCTCCCTCCCTGGTATTTATCCCTTTGATATATTTAAAGAGAGCAATCATATCCCCCCTCAGCCTTCTTTTGGTTAGGCTAAACAAACCAAGCTCCTCGAGTCTCCTTCATAGGAAAGGTTTTCCATTCCTCGGATCATCCTAGTGGCCCTTCTCTGTACCCGTTCCAGTTTGAGTTCATCCTTTTTAAACATAGGAGACCAGAACTGCACACAGTACTCCAAGTGAGGTCTCACCAGTGCCTTGTATAACGGAAGCAGCACCTCCCTGTCCCTACTAGAAATACCTCGCCTTATGCATCCCAAGATCGCATTAGCTTTTTTCACAGCCACATCGCATTGCCGACTCATAGTCATCCTGCGATCAACCAGGACTCCGAGGTCCTTCTCCTCCTCAGTCACTTCTAACCTATGCGTCCCTAGCTTATAACTGAAATTCTTGTTAGTCATCCCTAAATGCATCACCTTACACTTCTCACTATTAAATCTCATCCTATTATTATTACTCCAATTTACAAGGTCATCCAAGTCTCCCTGCAGAATATCCCGATCCTTCTCCAAGTTGGCAATACCTCCCAACTTTGTGTCATCCGCAAACTTTATCAGCCCACTCCTACATTCGGTTCCGAGGTCAGTAATGAATAGATTAAATAAAATCGGACCCAGAACTGAACCTTGAGGAACCCCACTGGTGACCTCCCTCCAATCTGACAGTTCCCCTTTCAGTACTACCCGCTGCAGTCTCCCCTTTAACCAGTTCCTTATCCACCTCTGGATTTTCCTATCGATCCCCATCTTATCCAATTTAACCAATAATTCCTCATGCGGAACCGTATCAAACGCTTTACTAAAATCGAGGTATATTAGATCCACCGCATTTCCTTTATCTAGAAGGTCTGTTACTTTCTCAAAGAAGGAGATCAGATTGGTTTGGCACGACCTGCCTTTCGTAAACCCATGTTGTAATTTGTCCCAATTGCCATTCACCTCAAGGTCCTTAACTACTTTCTCCTTCAAAATTTTTTCCAAGACCTTACATACTACAGAAGTTAAACTAACAGGCCTGTAGTTACCCGGGTCACTTTTTTTCCCCTTCTTGAAAATAGGAACCACATTAGCTATTCTCCAGTCCAACGGTACCACCCCCGAGTTTACAGATTCATTAAAAATTGTCGCCAAGGGGCTCGCAATTTCTCGCGCCAGTTCCTTCAATATTCTAGGATGAAGATCATCCGGTCCGCCCGATTTAGTCCCGTTTAGCTGGTCAAGTTTGGCTTCCACCTCTGATACTGTAATGTCTATCCCCCCTCCTCTATTCCCCTCTGTCCTACTCCCTCTATTCCTAACCCCTTCATTAGCCTTATTAAAGACCGATGCAAAATATTCATTTAGATATTGTGCCATGCCTAGATTATTCTTAATTTCCACTCCATCCACATTCTTCAGCGGTCCCACTTCCTCTTTCTTTGTTTTCTTCCTATTTATATGGCTATAAAACCTCTTACTATTGGATTTAATTCCCCTCGCGAGGTCCAACTCTACACGGCTTTTGGCCTTTCTCACCGCATCCCTACATGCTCTAAACTCAATAAGGTAGGTTTCCTTGCTGATCCCTCCCTTCTTCCATTCTCTGTACGCTTTCTGTTTTTTCTTAATCGCCCCTTTGAGACTCCCGCTCATCCAGCTAGGTCTAAATCTCCTGCCCACTAACTGTTTTCCCTTTCTCGGGATACAGGCCTCAGACATCTCATGCAACTTCTGCTTGAAATAATCCCAGGCGTCATCTGCCTTTAGATCCCTAAGTATGTTAGCCCAATCCACTTCCCTAAGTAGTTTCCTTAATTTATTAAAGTTGGCCTTTTTGAAATTGTAAACCTTAGTTACAGTATCATTTCTGTTAATCCTTCCATTTAGTTTAAACCGAATTAGCTCATGATCACTCGAGCCAAGGTTGTCCCCTACAACCATTTCTTCAACGAGGTCCTCACTACTCACCAGCACTAAATCTAAAATGGCATCCCCCCTCGTCGGTTCAGTTACTACTTGATGAAGGAATTCATCTGCTAGCACGTCTAAGAACATCTGAGCCCTATTATTGTTACTAGCATTTGTTACCCAATCTATATCTGGGAAGTTAAAGTCCCCCATGATGACACAGTTCTTATCAGTTTTTACTTCCCTAAAAACATTAAGTAGTTCTCTGTCCGCCTCCAGGCTAGATCCCGGCGGTCTATAGCACACCCCAAGCACTATCTCGGGGGAGGCTCTAGTAGTTCTTTTATGCAGTGTAATTATTGCCCATACAGACTCTGTCTTATCCATTCCATCACTTATTATTTCTTTACATTTTAGCTCATTATTGACATATAACGCCACTCCCCCACCTTTACCTTTTTTCCGGTCATTCCTAAACAGCACATACCCTTCCATACCTGTACTCCAGTCATGACTACCGTTCCACCACGTTTCGGTTATTCCTACGATATCAGGTTTCATTTCTTGAACCAGGAGCTCCAATTCCTCCATTTTGTTACCTAGGCTTCTTGCATTGGTGTATAAACATCTTACCGTATGCTGTCTATCCTTTCTCCCATTAGTTATGCAATTTGGAACGGACCCCATGCTGTCCATCCGCCCCCTCTTTCTTATGTCCAATTCCCTACCCCTACCTATGTCTGTGCTTATCTCCTCATACTCCTTTTCAGTGTTGGAATCTGGCGTGGAGATTAACTGAACATCTCCCAACCGTCTCCCCCAAGTTCCTAGTTTAAAGCCCTTTTGATGAGATGAGCCAGCCTCCCTCCCAGAAGTCTATTTCCTTCCCTACTCAGGTGAAGTCCATCCCGCGAGAACAGCTGTCTGTCCCCGAAAGCCTCCCAGTGGCCATACATCCCAAAGCCCTCCTTATAGCACCACTCCCTTAGCCAGCTATTTATCCTCACAATTCTGTCAGCCCTTTGCTGTCCTTCTCTAGGAACAGGCAGAATCCCACTGAAGATAATCTGAGCCTCAACTTCCTTAAGCGTCTTCCCCAGCCTGGCATAATCTCCCTTAATTCTCTCTAGCGAGAACCTAGCCGTGTCGTTCGTTCCTACGTGAAGGATGATCAAAGGGTTCTTACCCGCTCCTTTTAGGATCCTTTTCAACCGCAGGTCCACATCCCTTATCTTAGCGCCCGGCAGACAGCACACCCTTCTGTTTTCAGGGTCCGCTCTGGTCACAGGCCTGTCCAACCTCCTCAGCAAGGAGTCTCCAATCACATAAACCTGCCTTTGCCTGGTGACAGTACTCTGTACAAATCTATCCCCTGTTCCCTGTAGTCGTACCTCCTGTGTCTCTCTATTTTTCCTTATAGTCCCCCTAGTGCCATCCTCTATCCTACTGGGGCCCGGTATTGGTGCTGTCTCCATCAACTCCTGCCCTCTCTCTATTGGACTAGCTGCTCTTCTCTTCTTCCTCTGCCTCCCACCATCAGTTACCACCTGCTGCCTCTCCTCCTCGTTATCCAAACACTCAAACCTGTTCCTGAGTTCTATTCCCCCCTCACTAGCCCTCCTTTTCCTTGGCCTGCTCCTCACAGTCACATGCTTCCACTGATCTTGCTCTGCCCCTGACCTTCCCCCCTCACAGACCATAGCCTGTGCTTCCACCTGCACCCCTGAGCATTCCCCTTCTGCCACACCCAGCTTCTGCTCCATTAGCTGCTCGAATCCCCTTCTAAACTCTACCAGAGTATCTACCTGCATCTGGAGCCCTCTAATCTTTTCCTCTAGCAGGTCTATTAGGCGACATTTCATACAGACATACCTTTGTTCAGGCTCCCCAGGGAGGACCATGTACATACCACAGCTGCCGCATGCAATCATCTGCATTGTGTCCCCCGCTGCTTGGCTCATGGCTGCTGTGGTCTCTGCCTGCAGCTCCTGGGAACACAGAGCACACCGCCCGCCGCACCCTCCTGCCTCCCCTTCCACCTCCCCCTGTAAACTCCCACTTAAACTCCCCTGTTAGCAGCCCTGTTTGCCGGCTCCTGGGTGCCGCTGCTCGGCTGGGAGGCCCCTTTTATAGGCCCCCTAATCAGCCAAGCTCTGCCCCCTAATCAGGGCTCCGGGCTCAGCAGCCCTCCCAGCACACTGCCCCTACAGGCCTCTACACACACAAGCACTACAAAGAGAGACGCAAGTACAGGTACCTTCTCCTCCAATGAGACTCACTCCCACTTAAACTCCCCTGTTAGCAGCCCTGTTTGCCAGCTCCTGGGAGGCTGCCCCAGGAAGCCTGCAATGGGCTAGGGAGAAGGTCTGGAGGTGGGCTGTATGAAGGGTGTGGGTCTCTATGGTGCAGGGCTGCTTGGAATCCTAAACCCAGATAGGGAGCTTCCATTTTTAGTGGGTGAAGTTTATGGAACTTTTTGTTTAGTTGCACTTTTGTTTATGCCATAAGGGAAGGATATTTGTTGGTTTGGCTAAATTGTGTTGTCTTTTGTTTTAAGTTCTCCAGCTGTTTGAATAGAAACTGAGGCAATGGATGGTCTAATGCCAGGCATGCCAGAGTTGCACCATCATTTTTACGTAGGTTCTGAACTTAGCAAAATGAGTTATCCCTTACCTACAAATTACTTGCCAGTTAACTTGTCTTAAATACCATTTCTTCATTCTCTTTATTGGCTGGTTAATAACAGTCACCCACCATCTAGCCTTTAAGAGCCATCTGATGTCCATAGGCCTACTGGCCTGTCAACATGACAAACTTAAATTAATGATCTAATTGGAAGGATTTTGAAGAATGACTCATGACATTTTCTTAACATTTTGAAAAATATAGCAAGGCAGGGGAATGTTTTATCTGGGTCACTTGACTGCAAACATAAGTTATTCTTTGACCTTTATCTCCTACATCCCACTTTGAAGAGTTAATAAAACATGCTTTCCAGGGAAAGATCTGCAACTACATTCTGTAGGCAAGAGTAGAAATAGTTCACCCTGTTCCAAAACAAATTAAAACTTAAAAGTTTGTCTGTTCTTCCCCACTCCTCCCCCATTTCAGCACTAGTTGACCTTGTATGCAGTGTGAATACAGTAACTTTAATATAAAAGGTGTCTGGATGACTTTTGGTAAGCATCCAAATCCCTGAAGAAACTTTCATAAACTCAGAAACTACTGTGGCTTTGTAGGGTGCATGCATTGGGAGAAAACTCACTAGCATAGGGTTAAAAACATGTCAAGGGAATTAATGAATTCCTCCCTCCTCTCCCCAATAACTTGACATTTCAACAAAAAAACAGAAATATGCAAAACTTTGACCAGCTCTACCTGTGAGTCTTCAAAATTTAGCTATTTAAAAATGAAAGACATTCTCTAATAAGGCCAAAGCAGCTCCCTAATGGTAGCTTGGATCCCAGTCTCAATTAGTCACTCCTCAGGTTGGTTGGGAAAGGACGTTCTTTGAAAGGAGTGTTCTCAGACCAAAGGAGGGGGAATGACAGGGAGTTTCTCCTGGGTTCCTGTGACAATGGTCATGCTGAAGGAATAGGGGTGAAGGGCTTTAAAGGGACTCTCATGCAGTCCTCCTTTCCCAAACAAAAATATTTACTTCAGTATGGAATGGGCCCTCTAATGAAGGTGAAAATGGTGGGATCCTTCCTGTGAGTCTCCCTTACAGCAATCATTTTAGCCCATGCTCATTTTCTCAGCTATCAAGTACTATTGCCATATTTTCATGTGTCAACTCTGTGACTGAACTGATAGTTCTGTAGTAAATTACAGTAAATCCGGCTACAGTTTAAAGATAAATAGGGTGGAGATTTGGAGGCTCTAGGACAAGGGGTAAAAGTAATTTAAAGGACTAACCGGTACGCCAGTGTCCTGACTGGGGGCGTGGCCTCAACCAGAAGAGGCGTGGCCTCAACCGGAAAGAGGCGGGGCCTTTCATGAATTAAAGGCCCTGGGGCTCCGGCTGTGGCTGGAAGCCCCAGGGCCTTTAAATCATCCTGGAGCTACCAGCTGCAGAAGCGGCTGGGAGTCCCAGGGCTCAGGGGCGAATTAAAGGGCCCGGGGCTCCGTCCACCACGGAGCTCTAGGCCCTTTAAATCACCGTGGGAGCCCTGCCGCTGCAATAGCAGGAGCACCGGGCCCTTTAAATCCCCGCCCAAGCCCGGCTGCAGGAGCCCCGGGGCTCCGGCAGCGATTTAAAGGGCCAGAGGCTCCGGACGCTGTGTGGAGCCCCTGGCCCTTTAAATCCCCAGCAGAGCCCGGCTGCCGGGGCCCTGGGGCTCCGGCCGATGAGCTCAGGTGGGGATTTAAAGGGCCTGGTGCTCCCGCCACTGCGGGGAGCCCTGGACCCTTTAAAGCGTTGCTGGAGCTCCGGCAGCAGGGCTCGGGCAGCGCTTTAAAGGGCCCAGGGATCCCTGCAGCGGCCGGAGCCCCGGGTCCCTTAAATCACCGCTGGAGCCCTGCCGCCACTGCCCCGGGGTAGCAGCGGCAGGGCTCCGGCGGTGATTTAAAGGGCCCAGGGCTCCCGGCAGCAGCTGGAGTCCTGGGCCCTTTAAATTACTACCGGAGAAGCCGGTCCAGTCCGGCACGGCGTACCAGACTGTACCGGCTTACTTTCACCTCTGCTCTAGGAAAACACACAGAATGAGGACAGTAACCAAAAAGCTGTTATAAGTTTAAAAAAAAATTATATTTTTTTGTATTCTAAGTTATAAGCTACACTCACATACCCATTGACACATCATGAGAGAATCTATGCACTGGCCAATGCCATATCCATACTCTCATACCCAAAGATTTTAAAGAGTTGAGTTGATCTCTCAACAGGTGGTCATTGAGAGAACAGTGGTTACTGTTGGCCTCATCCAGTGAGGTCTTCCATGGGTCCTCTTCCCACTTCTACCTAACCAGGGAACCTCTTTTATGTTTTTGTTCTGACCATACCTGACCACATGCATGGGGGTTTCAATCTTCCTTTCCTTATTTGTACTTCCGGGGCCCCATTTGTCATAGGGTTTTTTTTCTTAATTCCCCTTATTCTCATTAGCATCGATGCACAGCATGTGTCCACAATAACCTGCAGTCAGAACAGGACATCTCATGATATTACAATCAGGTGGCTTGCAGTCTAGATGGGTACATTACAACGTATTTCCTGTAACATCACCTATTGGCACATCTTTGGCCTGGTCCACACTAACCCCCCACTTCGAACTAAGGTACGCAAATTCAGCTACGTTAATAACGTAGCTGAATTCGAAGTACCTTAGTCCGAACTTACCGCAGGTCCAGACGCGGCAGGCAGGCTCCCCCGTCGATGCCGTGTACTCCTCTTGCCGAGCTGGAGTACTGGCGTCGACGGCGAGCACTTCCGGGATCGATTTATCGCGTCTAGACAAGACGCGATAAATCGATCCCAGAAGATCGATTGCCTGCCGCCGAACCAGGAAGTAAGTGTAGACCTGCCCTTTTACAGTAATTTTGTAATTTTACTGGGATAGGATTATTCCTAGGTCACCCACTCATGTCAAGCATTCTAAAGCACAGTATGGCTAAGCTAACATCTTACAGGCCTCAGCCTGTAGGACTTGCATTCCAACCATGCTTTATTTACATACCTAATACCCACTGGTCTTGTACTTCTATAATCCTACAATTTAAATCTATTTAGCATACACTGATTATGTATGAACAAATTTTTTTTTGTTCTGTGAACACAAACTTTCACAGAAAGTGTTTGTTCTCCTTGAAAAAAAATTTTTCCCCCAGAAGGCCAAAAACACAAAACCTGAATGTCTCAGTTGCTGAAAACTGAAATTTTTTTGGTTTCCATTATTTGACAAAAGTTGACACTTTTTTCTTGGTGGAAAAATCCAACCAACTCTAGGCAATATGCCTGTTAGACTAAGAATCAAGTAAGTATTGTAGACCTATAATGTCTTGTGATATAATAGCACTCAGAAGTGGTGATAGCAGAGTTGTAAGGAGCTGACAATGGAGTATTATTAAAGCAAAACCCATTATTTAAGAAATGAACCATCTCTTTGTAGGGAATGATGGGTTTGATTCTTCCACTGTCAATTATATAAAAGAACAAACCTTCCCAGAGTTTCATTGTCCTTCTTACTCACTGTCATGGCCTCTCTTCTCAGAGATGTTAGATCCTGGAAGATAAAAATCTCTTTCCAGCAAATCATATTGTCCCTGTCATCTTGCCAACTCTTTATAGATAACAACTAAGCTGCAACTCTGAACTTAGAAAGAAAAACTCTTTAATGACAGCAAGCTGTGCTTAACCTTATAAAAGCATCTTGCAATGTCTGGGTCATAAAACATTTTCTGCTCTCTCGTGACTGATGTAATTTTACTATGTTTCATCTCTTAACCTTAAGAAATACCAAAATACCTGTACTTGGAGATTGCCAGGATGAACCACACTGTATACATTATGCCATTTCTTAGAACCTGCTTGGTGTACAAAAAAAATCCTTTATTACCTCAATCTCTCACTGCTCAAAAGTGCTTATTATGGTAGTGGTAGGCAGAAAAAGGGGGCAAGAGGAATTTATGACACCCCCCCCACCAAAAAAATCCATCACTTGAAAATAAAGCTTGAAGGAATTTGTGGGCTGACAAACACCTGTAAACAATTACTATGGCTTATTTTTGGGCATCCTTACTTCTAGGGAAATTCCCGAAGAGAAAATTTCCAAATCATTTCATGGTGCTTTTCCTATGCACCAAAACGAAAGGGTCCCAAGGATAGCTTTGGAAGAGGTTTGTCCACTAGGAAGAAAGTTGAGAGACTGACAAAGAGAGGAAGGTAACTTTTCAGGCAGCTCATAATGGGCAAGCTAATATATTTTGCTAATTAAATTTAATTTATACACAGCATTTGGAGGAACAGTGGATGGAACTTCAAAGGAGAACCTTCTGTATGCCATGCTTTCACATATTTAGGCCCCAGTTTACCAACACACTTAGGCATGTGCTTTGCTGAAGAGGGGCCCTTTTCAATGAGGTTTTCTTTGCCCCTTTGTTTTTTAAAACAATCCGTATATGTTGTGATTCCATAGTAGAATTAGATACACATTTCCCTTGGTTAGTTCTATTTAGGATTTGGGTAGAGGTAGCAAAGGGGCTGGTCTGTGTTTGATTTGCTGCCTGGGTTTCATAATAGGTTGTGTACACTGCTAAATGCATGGAGTACCCTTGTTACAGTGTATGCCAACTCCACACAGGCCCAACTGATCCCAGAGGGAGTCAGACCAAATGCATAAGTGGAGATGGCACAATGGTTCTGTGCCTGTTCCAGGTCCAGACCCACATACGTCACTGGGCGAGTAAGAAATCTATGCAAATGAGTTCTCCACCTCCTTCCCTTGGTCCCCCTGCACTGAGAGAGGCTACAAGAGAAGTTCTGCAGTGTGAACTTCCTGTGAAGTACCTGCAGGATATAAAAATGAGGTGCAGGCTGAATCTTTTGCAATGAAAAACCAAAAAAGTATCTTTTAGTGGAAGTAAGGTTGCTGTGTCTTCTGCCCACTTTCCATCTCCAGTTCTTGTTGGTAATGGAGGGTGGTAGTCTATGAACTAATGGCCATCATCTAAAGTTTTCACCCAAGACTACACAGAGGCACTGGGCGTGCATGCTGATTCCCTAATGTCACCATCTTTGTTCTTGCTTAAGTAGAGTGAGTAGGACTGAGTGAAAATTAGAATTTCTATCCTGTAGGAAATTGCAATATTTCAAGAGGGTTTTTTGTGTTTTCCCAGATTGGGATGAAACTTTTCAGGTCCGTTCAACAAACTAAAATATTCTCATTTGGGTCTATTTTCCCAATGGAAAATTGGAAAAACCTTCAGCAAAAACAAAATTTTCCAGAAGAATTTGCAGAAATTGAGTTTTCCACCAAAATTATTCAAACAGAAAATTCCAGACCAGGTGTATTACAGAGATCATACAGCTGGGATTTGGGCCTTAGACTGTAGGATAAAATCATCACTGGTAGTTTGCAGATGACGCAAATTGGGGTGGTAGATAATGAAGAGGATAGGTCACTGATACAGAGTGAACTGGATTACTTGGTAAACTGAATACAAGAAAACAATTTGTGTTTTAATATGGCTAAATGTAAATGTATACATCTAGGAACAAAGAATGTAGGCCATACATACAGGACAAGGGACTCTATCCGAGGAAGTAATAACTCTGAAAAAGATTTGGGGGTCATGAAGGACAATCAGCTGAACATGAGGTCCCAGTGTAATGCTGTGGCCAAAAGGGCTAACGTGATCCTTGGATGCATAAACAGGGAAATCTCAAATAGGAGTAAAGAGGTTATTTTACCTCTATATTTGTCACTGGTGTGACTGCTGCTGGAATACTGTATCCAGTTCTGGTGTCCTCATTTCAAGAAGGATGATGATAAATGGAAAGGGTTTCAAAGAAGAACCACAAGAGTGATTAAATGATTAGAAAACATGCCTTATAAAGATAGACTCAGGCAGCTTGATCTTTTCAGCTTAATATAGAGAAAGTTAAAGGAGTGACTTGATTATTCTATACATTCCTACATGGGGAACATATTTGATAATGGACTCCTCAGTCTAGCTGAAAAAGGTATAACACAACTGACTGGCTGGAAGTTGAAGCTAGATAAATTCAGACTGGAAATAAAGTGTAAATTTTGAACAGTGGGAGTAACTAGTCATTGGAACAATTTGCCAAGGGTAATGGTTGATTCCCCATCACTGGCAATTTTTAAATCAAGATTTGATATTTTTTTTCTAAAAAAAAAAAAAAAATCTGCCCTAGGAATTATTTGTGGGAGTTTCTCTGGCCTGTGTTATGCAGGAGGTCAGACTAGATGATCTCAATTATCTCTTCTGGCCTTGGAATCTGTGAATAGTACAGGATTTATCAGATGACAAAGTTCCTACCACTGTAGGGCAAACCCTGTACATCATATTCTGGCAAGACTCCTACTGGTGTCAACTAGAGTTTTTATGCAGTGTTGTTGCAGCTGTGTTGGTCCCAGGATATTAGAGAGACAATATATGCTTCCCAATACACACAAAGATGCACAGAATACACAAGGGAACCCAGGCAGACCCAATCTGGCCACAGCACTCTTATTGAAGGAATATCAGGATTCCTATGAACCATCCTCAAACCACTCCCCGCACAAAGGGCTAGCTTCCTCCAGGACACAACCAACATCCTCCACGTACTCTGCAACATTAACAACCTCCCTCAGAATACCATCCTTACTATCATGGGTGTCACTTCCCTATACACCCACATAGCTGCCTGCCTCAAATATTTACAAGACAATGGGCAACCCTCAGATATCCACCCCAAACACATCACCAAACTCATCCATTTAATCTTAACCTAAAGCAATTTTACATTCAACAACAAACACTTTGGCCAAACCATGAGAACTACCATGGGTACTAAGATGGCTCCCCAATATGCCAACCTTCTCATGGGTCAACTTAAAGAAGAATTTCCTGAAAAATGCACCACAGAACCAACGGTATACCTGAGATACATCAATGATATTTTCATCCTCTGGCCAGACATCTTAAACTCCCTCATAGATTTTCATCACAAGTTCAACACTCACCATCTGTCTATTAAACTCTCTCTGGAACACTCCCACACTAACGTCAACTTCTTGGAAACCATGATCAGCTTCAATAATGGAAACCTAGAGACAACTATATACAAGAAACCCATGGATCACAATAACTACCTTCATAGATCAAGTAACCACCCTAAACACACCAAGAAATCAGTTATCTTTAGCCAGGCACTCAGATACCACAGAATATGTTCCAAGAAGAAAGTCTAGGATATGCACTTTAATGCACCCAAAACCACCTTCACCAAACAAGGACCACTCCACCAGAGAAGTAGATCACATCATGGAATAAGTCATCCCAACCCCCCTGCTTCAGTACAGAAATAAAACAGCCTCTGACCACACACCCGTAGTTTTCACCTACTACCCCACATTGGAACCCATACAGGATAGCATCAAACAAGTACAACTTATATTTGATGGGTACCCCATCCTGAAAGAAACCTTTCCTGAAGGCCCTTTTCTGGCATTCAAGCAACTCCACAATCTCTCCAAGTTCATTGTCAGAAGCAAGCGCCCCATGGACCAGGACACACCAACTCAAAGCAGTACCAAACAGTGCCAGAACAATAGATGCAAACATATCTTCATGACAGACATATACCCACTCACTACTACAATAAGTAACACCTCCACAACATAATCAACACACCTTTCAAGATCCAATGGATCCTACACATGCCTATCATAACGTGGTGTACTTCATCCAGTGCACTAAATGCCACAATAACAACTGTGTGGGTGAAACCAGACAGTCATTACACACTTGAATGAACTCACACAGGAAAATAAAAGACAAATTCATCCCATCACCGGTGGGGGAACATTTTTCACAAAGCGATCATTCTATATCTGACTTATCAGTCCTTATCCTCAAAAGAAACCTGCACAACACTTATAAAAAAAATGAGCCTGGGATCTTAAATTCATAACTTTGCTACATACTAAAAATCAGTTTTGTATTTAGCTATGCCACTCACAGTACCTTTCCCAAACCTGAAGAAGAGCTCTGTGTAAGCTTGAAAGTTTGTCTTTCTCATCGACAGAAGCTGATCCAATTAAAGATATTACCACACTTGCCATTTCTCTCAATTAGAGCTTGGCAATCACAATTCAGGAAAGATCTAAAGATACAAGACATTGACCACATCTATTTACAATAGCTCTTATTCAAAAAGTCAACATTTACTAATAATTACTATAGTTATCTGCTCTTCTATGCAGAGGCGAATACTGCAGTATCTCTGATGCTACTTCCATATAATGGATGTCCTTAACTATTTACTGTAAGAAAAAGTATTGCAAGTAGTAATGATATTGCCCATTATACCTAGAGTGGTTACTTGTTTGTTCTGGCATACCTTACTCAATGGTAAAAGTAATTTTTTTTAAGGCGGTCATACTGCTACTGTGGCAAATGCTGGCTTTTCAATGGCAGACTTTTTATTTGATTTGAAATACATATTTGTGTTTGGAAAAATGAATTCAGTCCTATGTATTTTACCTATGTTATTATTACATTAAAAAGAGAATCTGATACCATTTCTCTCTCGTTGCATAACAACTCATTCACAGTGTAAACAGCAAAAGATCTGGGCAGATTTTTCATTCAGGGCTTGTTTCTGTATTGTACACAGAGTGTCTCGCTAAAGATTTAAAAGTGAAAAAAAAAAATAAAGCAAAAAAAAAATTGAGTATTCTATATAAGTTCTTATACTACCTTCATCACTGTAGGATCAAAATGCCTACCAATAGTGAATTAAGGGATGTTAGTAACATCTGTCTTCTCAGGGGGAGAATTGTGTAGTATAATGTAGTGTCCTGTTTTTGGATGGTTTGTTAGTTTATTAAATGTCCATTCTGCTATATTTGTTAGAGAAGGAAAGGTCGGAAAAAAGTGCACCTTTCACTTGGAGAAGGTAGAGAGGTTTGAGATGGTCAGAAGAAGTTATTATAAAACATACCAAAAATGCCCCAAATTTAACTGCTGTCTTGAAAATTGTGGAGAGGGCCAGAAGAATGGAAAGATAATTTGTTCGCTTATAAAAATGTAATAAGAAAAGCCAAAAAGGAGTTTGAAGAACAGCTAGCCAAAAACTCAAAAAGTAATAACAAAATGTTTTTAAAGTACATCAGAAGCAGGAAGCCTGCTAAACAAACAGTGGGGCCCCTGGACGATCGAGATACAAAAGGAGCACTTAAAGATGATAAAGTCATTGCGGAGAAACTAAATTAATTTTTTGCTTCAGTCTTCATGGCTGAGGATATTAGGGGGATTCCCAAACCTGAGCCGTGCTTTGTAGGTGACAAATCTGAGAAATTGTCACAGATTGAAGTGTCATTAGAGGAGATTTTGGAATTAATTGATAAACTTAACAGTAACAAGTCACCAGGATCAGAAGGCATTCACTCAACAGTTCTGAAAGAACTCAAATGTGAAATTGCAGAACTATTAACTATGGTTTGTAACCTGTTCTTTAAATCAGCTTCTATACCCAATGACTGGAAGATAGCTAATGTAACGCCAATATTTAAAAAGGGCTCTAGAGGTGATCCTGGCAATTACAGACCGGTTAGTCTAATGTCAGTACCAGGCAAATTAGTTGAAACAATAGTAAAAACTAAAATTGTCAGACACATAGAAGAACATAAATTGTTGGGCAAAAGTCAACATGGTTTCTGTAAAGGGAAATCATGTCCTACTAATCTATTAGAGTTCTTTGACGGGGTCAATAAACATGTGGATAAGGGGGATCCAGTGGACATAGTGTACTTAGATTTCCAGAAAGCCTTTGACAAGCTCCCTCACAAAAGGCTCTTACGTAAATTAAGTTGTCATGGGATAAAAGGGAAGATCCTTTCATGGATTGAGAACTGGTTAAAAGACAGGGAACAAAGGGTAGGAATTAATAGTAAATTCTCAGAATGGAGAGGGGTAACTAGTGGTGTTCCCCAAGAGTCAGTCCTAGGACCAATCCAATTCGACTTATTCATAAATGATCTGGAGAAAGAAGTAAACGGTGAGGTGGCAAAGTTTGCAGATGATACTAAACTGCTCAAGATAGTTAAGACCAAAGCAGACTGTGAAGAACTTCAAAAAGATCTCACAAAACTAAGTGATTGGGCAACAAAATGGCAAATGAAATTAAATGTGGATAAATGTAAAGTAATGCACATTGGAAAAAATAACCCCAACTCTACATACAAAATGATGGGGGCTAATTTAGCTACAACTAATCAGGAAAGAGATCTTGGAGTCATCGTGGATAGTTCTCTGAAGACGTCCACGCAGTGTGCAGCAGCAGTCAAAATAGCAAACAGAATGTTAGGAATCATTAAAAAAGGAATAGAGAATAAGACAGAGAATATCTTATTGCCCTTATATAAATGCATGGTACGCCCACATCTTGAATACATGCGTACAGATGTGGTCTCCTCATCTCATAAAAGATATACTGGCATTAGAAAAGGTTCAGAGAAGGGCAACTAAAATGATTAGGGGTTTGGAACGGGTCCCATATGAGGAGAGATTAAAGAAGCTAGGACTTTTCAGCTTGGAAAAGAGGAGACTAAGGGGGGATATGATAGAGGTATATAAAATCATGAGTGATGTGGAAAAAGTGAATAAGGAAAAGTTATTTACTTGTTTCCATAATATAAGAACTGGGGCCACCAAATGAAATTAATGGGCAGCAGGATTTAAAACAAATAAAAGGAAGTTCTTCTTCACACTGCGCGCATTCAACCTGTGGAAGTCCTTGCCTGAGGAGGCTGTGAAGGCTAGGACTATAACAGGGTTTAAAAGAGAACTAGTTAAATTCATGGAGGTTAAGTCCATGAATGGCTATTAGCCAGGATGGGTAAGGAATCGTGTCGCTAGCCTCTGTTTGTCAGAGGGTGGAGATGGACGGCAGGAGTGAGATCACTTGATCATTACCTGTTAGGTTCACTCCCTCTGGGGCACCTGGCATTGGCCACTGTTGGCAGACAGGATACTGGGCTGGATGGACCTTTGGTATGGCCATTCTTATGTTCTTATGCACCTCATCCTCGGGCTTCAAAGAAGACAATATTTGAAAAACTGATTTTTACTCCCCCTCTCCTCCAAAATTAACTGTATTTAGCCTACACTGGAAATCAGAAAATATAAACACACTTAAAAGAGGAAACCTAGTTTACAAAGCTAAGTATGGAAAGCAAATATATTTTTGCACAATATCTCTGGTTAATTATTAAGTAAAGGGATCTGGTTGTTAACAGTGTGCATTATATGGTTTAAATATCACTCCTGGGGCATTACAAGACAGAAGTGGGTACATTTTTATCTTATTATTCCCTAAAGTTCCCTTATTTTTAGGTGGAATGTCTTTATCATTGCAAACTCCCTGAGAGTGTTGGAACTACTACGCTGTGAGTCTTCAGAATTATCCTTGCCCTGTGAATGCTGAATGGCCAATCACAATGATCCTCTAGTATAAACTGGGATTTTTTGGAGCTGTGTAATGTTGTTAATGTTACTAAGGGAACAGGGAGCAGGTGGAAGCACCATCTGTCATCTCTACCTCAACTGGTAATTTACATAAAAGTTTTAAGAACAGCAGCTTAGCACAGAAGCAATCAAAGTAGCAGAGTAAACTGAACGTAAAATCACTGAAATAATTACTGATACCTAATACTTTTGTCCCTGCTGGTTTCTCCTTGTTTTACATTGTTTCCAAATAAGCATGGAGTTGGAAGGAGGATGCCAGATGGACATGGAAAAAGGAGACATAAAAAAACATGTGGACTCCTTTTCTTTTTCCTCAGCGTTTAGGGGACAGTTATGACACATTTACACGGAGCAATATTGCTAGCTAGCTGCAATTTGCCAAACTAACAGAAATACCAACTTCTTTGTTTACTTTCCCTAGTTCCAACTCTTGTTGTAACTTTGGGCCAGATTCTCAGCTGGTGTAAATCAGCATTGCTCAACTCAAGTGAATGGAACAATTTACAGTCGCTGAGAATCTGGCCCAGTGTTTTACTTTTCTTCATCTCATTTCTCTCTTTTTTAAATGTACATCTTAGCATAATTTTAATGTCAATTTCATACTTCTAGTTAGTGCTGTTAGCTGACTGCTTAAAATTTTGGAGGAGTAAGACAAATACAGATACATTCAGACCTTTTAGAACAATTCCTCTCCCTCTTTTAAAGTAAAAGGGCATTCATTCTGTGTTGTATGCTTGTATCAATTATCTGTTCCAGACATGGTTATTTATGGAGTTGAGCAAAAAAAGAGGAAAACATTTTTCAAAAAATATTTGTTCCAATTCCAAATGCTCATGACCTTTTCAAGTTAGTTCTGCCCTAACCTTTTAAATTTCATTTAAACTTTACTAATATGAATACTCATGAAAAGTGAATTAAGCACAAGTGCTCTCTGATTTTCTAAAAGCAAATCTTGAATTGCATATTCAATATTTGTGATTTGAGAGTCACCAAGGTTGAGTGAGCGAGTCCTGGAGTAGGAATCAGGAGACCTGTGATCTAGTCTTGTTTCTGCCACTGACCTTCTCTGCAACCATGGGCAAGTCACTATACTGCTGTATGCTTCTCTTTCCATTCCCATCCTTCATCATGTCTATATAGATTGCAAGCTCTCTGGAAGAGGAACCCATTGTGTGTTTGTATTGTATATAAAATATGTAGCGCAAAGGGGCTTCTCTGTGAGTTGTAGCCTCAGATGCTACCATAATACAAATAAGTATGCCAGTCAAGGAAAATAAACAATAGCATGATTTCAGGGCCGGCTTTAGAGCGATTCAGCCGATTCCCCAGAATCGGGCCCCGCAACATCCCGAAGGAGCTGCCGCCGAAGTCCCGCCACTGTCTTCGGCGGCAGCTCAATCGCTGCCGCAGAGGAAGGACCCTCCACCGAAGTGCTGCCAAAGGCACTGGCAGCCAATTGAGCTGTCACCGAAGTCCCGGCACTGTCGGTGGCGGCAGCTCAATTGTTGCCGCTATCTTCGGCATTTCAGCGGAGGGTACTTCCTCCGCGGAAGTGATTGAGCTGCCGCCAAAGACAGCGGCGGGACTTCGGCAGCAGCTCCTTCTAATCGTGCCCCGCAGTGCTTAAAGCCTGCCCTGCATGATTTATCAACACAGCATGCATTTTGAAATTCAAATATTCTCCACAGCCCATTTGTAAATGATTCACATAGGGAAATACATTCCATTATGGCTTTCGTGACAAACTTTCAGATAATGAATTTGAGAATTTCTCTGTTTTCAAACAATTCATTGAGACAAAATTGAACAATTAATTAATTATGAGCAATTTACCTCACATTGTTTTATCGCTGATTAATTACACTATCTTCTGTAACTCTTCTTTCTTTGATCTTCATCATCTTACATAGATGAAGGCCATTTGGCTTAAAGTCATGATAAACTCATGATAGAGGTGGTGATGACTGATCGGGGAAGGATAGAGAGGAGCTAGTGAACTCTATGGCCATCCACTTTATCAAGGTTGTCCATCATTCCCTGTCAGAGGAGTCCACAATCTCTTCATTCTTCTAGATTAATTTGTGCTCCTGGATTCCCTGATAGCAACAGTGGGGAGTGACATTGTGGGGAGTGACATTCATCCTTGTAGGTCGTAAGGCAATGCTTCTTTCCTCTGTGATGCATATCTTGCCATGACTGAGTATATCTTGAGTTACCACTAATGAAATGAGCTGCAACTCGGGCTAACTACAAAAGAACCAGATGAGAGTATATTGCAGTTGTGCTGTGCATTGTGTGCCAACTGGGTAGTGTTCATCTACTGCTTACTTTTCACATACCCTGAAGAGGCCTCACATCCTAATCAACTGTCTCTGTCGGATTTGCTGTAGAAATGGTATTCATCTGGAATGCCTACGTTAATCCTCCAAATGGTGAGGCTCAAGAAACAGCAGGTCAAGACATTGCTTGTGGCAGGCCCTTGTCTCAGGAATTTACTATCACTCAATATAATCACCTAATCCCCTAGCCTGAATACATTTAGAAAGCAGGGTAAGATTTTTTCCCCTAGGCACTGTGATAACAATTATCCCCATTTCTCTATTATTGAGTTCACTGACCAGGACTTCCTCTTCTGAGTCCTGGGTTATTAGCTTCTGAAATGTTAGTGCCTTACTATAAGTGACACCGTGAGTGTCCACATACTGCACTTGTGCATGTCATATATAAACATTTGTAGTAATGAGCATATAACTTGTGGATAATAGGGCAGTTTGAATAATCATAGAACACTTGGCAAATCATTGTTTTAGGATTTGACAGGAGGTAAGTGGTCATTTGATGCAATCTTACCATCTAAAGACTTTTGTAGTAGCAGCTGCTGAAGATTTGGGGAAAGAAGTGGGAAGGGGTATTAAGTCATTAGATCTCAGAAGATGTTCAAAATAAGGTTATGTGTTATAGTCCAATACTAATCCCCTTGTAGTTCATTTTTTCACTACTGGTACAACATGTTTATCAGCAAAAGAGCATTAGAAACTGCGTAGTGCACAGAATTTTGTGCTATCATTTGAAAACTAAGCAGGATTTCTCTACCTGCTGTGTTTAATTTCAGAATTGAGTACTATCATTACGAACATAGACACCTGTTTGCTCTTTCATTTTTGAATCACCTCGTACCAATGTTATCAAAAATTACAAACACCTCCTGGAGGAACAATCCCTTCATTTACCCCTTCCTCTGTGTAAATTGATGTGTCTGATATATGACCCATACAGAGGACATTTCTGTGCTTTTTTGTTTGTTTGTTTTTTAAAACCCATTGGGAATACCTGTCCTTATCACTCCAGAAAGTTAGGTTATGTTACTGAGCAAGGATAAATAGCCAAGAAGAGAGTAAATACTGGAAAAAATATACTTCATAGCAAGCCTTTTTATTTATTTATTTGCTTTTCAGTGGAAATCTGGAGGAGCAATAGTCTACACAGGAAATGCTTACGAATGGTCAGACTTCTCTGGAGCGTTTAATATACTTACTCTGGCAGAGAATAAAAATACATATGCGGCAAATTCTGGTGAGGATGTGCATAGATGTATGCTCTAAAATCTATGAGTAGGAGGGGATGCAATGGGTGAGATTTGTCTGCTATGGGCTACCTTCCACCTCAGTGGATCTATACCATTACAGGTCCTCCATCACCTGTGCCATAGACAGTTACTCCAGTAGGACTTGGTAGGCAGCAGGTGTGGAACATGCATTCATAGCCATATTTCACTAGTGGAACCTATTCTCCCTTCTTAGCTAAGATTTGTTGTGCGGAAGCTCTGATTGAACTGGGGGGAGAATTGAGCAGGGCTCAAAACCCAGCCCTGTTTTGGGCTGACATTAGTGATACAAAGACACTTATTAATAATAGAGAATCACAGGACTGGAAGGGACCTCGAGCGGTCATCTAGTTCAGTCCCCTGCACTCATGGCAGGACTAAGTATTATCTAGACCACCACGACAAGTGTTTATCTAACCTGCTCTTACAAACTTCCAATGATGGAGATTCCACAACTTCCCTAAGCAATTATTCCAGTGCTTAACCACCCTGACAGTTAGGAAGTTTTTTCTAATGTCCAACCTAACACGCCCTTCCTGCAATTTAAGCCCATTGCTGCTTGTCCTATCCTTAGAAGTTAAGAAGAACGATTTTTCTCCCTCCTGCTTATAACAACCTTTTATGTACTTGAAAACAGTTATCATGTCCCCTCTCGGTCTTCTCTTCTCCGGACTAAACAAAACCAGTTTTTTAAGTCTTCCCTCATAGGTCATGTTCTCCAGACCTTTGATCACTTTTGTTGCTCTTCTCTGGACTTTCTCCAATTTGTCCACCTCTTTCCAGAAATGCAGCACCCAGAACTAGACACAATACTCCAATTGAGGCCTAATCAGCGTGGAAGAACTACTTCTCATGTCTTGCTTAAAACATTCCTGCTAATGCATCCCAGAATGATGTTTGCTTTTTTTTTGCAACAGTGTTACATTGTTGACTCATAGTTAGCTTGTGATCCACTATGACCCCAAGATCTTTTTCTGCGGCACTTCTTCCTAGGCAGTCATTTTCAATTTTGTGTGTGCAACTGATTGTTCCTTCCTAAGTGGAGTATTTTGTATTTGTCCTTATTGAATTTCATCCTATATACTTCAGACCATTTCTCCGGTTTGTACAGATCATTTGAATTTTAATCCTATCCTCCAAAGCATTTTCAACCCCTCCCAGCTTGGTATCATCCACAAACTTTATAAGTGTACTCCCTGTGTTTATGCCATTATGTAAATCACTGATGAGGATATTGAACAGAACCAGATCCAGAACTGATCCCTGCCAGATCCCACTTGATATGCTCTTCCAGCATAACTGTGAACCACTGATAATTATTCTCTGGAAATGGTTTTCCAACCGGTTATGCACCCACGTTATAGTAGCTCTATCTAGGTTGTATTTCCTTTGTTCATGAGAAGGTCATGCGAGACAGAATCAAAAGCCTCACTAAAGTTAAGATGTACCACATCTACTGCTTCCCCCTATCCACAAGGCTTGTTACCCTGTCAAAGAAAGCTGCTAGGTTGGTTTGACATGATTTTTTTTCTCAACAAATGCATGCTGACTGTTGCTTATTACCATATTATCTTCTAGGTCTTTGCAAATTGATTGCTTAATTATTTACCCCATTATCTTATCTTTCTGGGTACTGAAGTTAAGATGACTGGTCTGTAATTTCCTGAGTTGTCCTTAT
Source organism: Terrapene triunguis (assembly GCF_002925995.2). Taxonomy (NCBI): domain Eukaryota; kingdom Metazoa; phylum Chordata; order Testudines; family Emydidae; genus Terrapene; species Terrapene triunguis. The sequence continues at coordinate 7,001,239 of NW_020699449.1, read as the reverse complement.
TTTCCTTTTTATAGATTGGCATTATCTTTGCACTTTTCAAGTCCTCTGGAATCTCTCCCATCCATGACTTTTCAAAGATAATCGTTACTGGCTCAGATATCTCCTCAGTCACCTCCTTGAGTATTCTAGGATGTATTTCATCAGGCCCTGGCAACTTGAAGACATTCAACTTGTCTAAGTTAGTGTATACCTGCTTCTTGGAAGGATTCCAATGGTTTGTGTCATGCAGCCAGAATTTGGTAATTGAGCTGGATTATGACTTGAATTTGCAGCTGGTGCCAGGGTGATGAAAGCCTAGTGCTGTAGCAGGAGCCAAAAGGACAACCTTGTCTGATGTAGTGGGAAATCTGCAAACTTTGTGCAGAGTGCACTCACCCCAAATCCCTCCAGTTCAGCAGTTCTGCAGTAAATGATGGCCTGTTCTCCATCTCCATCCATTCTGTTATTCCACAGCACCTGTTTTAGAAAAGTAATTAAACTGTCTTTATTCACTTGGTCCAAACCCTGATGTCTGCAGTCACGTTGTGGCTGGCCTCCATTCCTGTGCCCCATTGGGGATGGAGGCTCCTTGTTCCTTCTCTTCCCCACTTTCTTGTGCACCAGTGGTGCCAGACACACTACCCTTAATGTTTAAACTGTGAACTTGTGATACGTGGTTTTTTTAAGTCTAGAAGCATTAAGGCCCCAAATAATTACCAGCTGTCCTGTATCACCCAATTTACTCATCTAACTGCTGTGAATCTCCAGACTACGTGCACAGTGTTGGTCTGATCCAAAGCCCATTGAAGTCCCTGGTAGTGTTTTTAATGATGTCAGTGGGCTTTGGATCTAGTCTAATCCCGAATGTCTAAGTATAAAGCTTTATCACAGTTAAATTGGAATGACATATTCATGAGGAGAACAAGAGACAGAGGGCTGGTCCACACTACCCGCCTGATTCGGCGGGTAGAGATCGATCTTCTGGGATCGATTTATCGCGTCTCATCTGAACGCGATAGATCGATCCCAGAAGCGCTCCCCCGTCGACTGCGGAACTCCTGCTCGCCGAGAGGAGGAAGCGCTGTCGACGGGGGAGCCTGCCTGCGCCGCGTGGACCCGAAGTAAGTAAATTTAGTTCGATCTAGGAAACGTCGACTTCAGCTACGCTATTCTCGTAGCTGAAGTTGCATTTCCTAGATCGATCCCCCGCCCCAGTGTGGACCTGCTCTCTGATCATTGAGCAAATTATTTGCTGTGAATTATTTACACTGCTGTGTTCTTTATCCAGTGATTGACAGGAAATACCTGACCCAGAGGTGGCTTTTGCTTTTATAAACTATGAATATGAAAATATAATTAAGTAATTACTTTTCTGTTTAGTTATAATGGGCAGGAATATGGTGTTCTGTTCACAGTGCTAGTCTTTTCCTAGCAAAGACTGCTAAATAAACCTAAAGGGAAGCAACAATGCATTTACATTTTTTTAATTTTGTGTTTGTGTAGTATTATATTAACATATAAACTATAATCATACACAGAGTACCTTATCAATGCTATTGGGCAGATGACCCCAAATAAAGTTGGAATAGGTTCTTCCATGCCTACAGAAACATTCTGCTATCTTAATATATTCACAAAAATGTTTGATCTGTTTCTTATTTCTGAATCTATTCCAGATTTTCCAGTCAATAATCATGCAAAGTGTCATTGTAGTCATACAAACAACCCTATGCCATCACATTTTCACTACCTGGTTCCCTAACACAAATTACTCTGTGATTCTGTAAGGGGATTTCTCCTCCTACTATGAAATTGGACATAGGGACTACTCCCATGTTTGATGCTTAAAAGCCAGTGCAGAAATCTTTGACACCCTGACCTGTGTGCATGTAGGTACATACACATATCTGGTGTGAGAGGGGTGTAAGAAAACATCTCGTTAGCATGTTAATTTCTTCTTAACCCTAAATGGCCTCATTATTTTAGCAGAATACTGTTGCATCCAATAATAAACTCACTCAAATAAATATAATTTACAGTGGCTAATCAAGGCTGTGGCACTAGGTTATCAGGGTAGCCAAGCCTATCTGCTTCTAATGAATAGATCAATCAGAAATACTGATGTTTTGCTACAGCCCTACCGAGAAAAAACAGCTGCCCTCCCACATGGCTTCCAAGAACCTACAAGTTCTAACTAGGTTTTGTGTTATAATGAAAACCCCAAAAGCACTGGAACTGCAAATCCATCAGCCATTGGAGGGCTTATGATGTGTTTTTCACTTTGATGGGGAAATTGTGTTGGGTGCTTTCAACCCAAAAGTACATGGTCATATTGACTAAAGTCTCTGTATAGGCAATCATATTCATCCTCAAGCTCCTATATCTTGATGATAGTTTATCATCTTCTAGTCTATAGATAAAAAGAAGTATGGTCTAAACTAACATAGACCAACTTAAAGCTAAAGATGATAAGTAGCACTCTGACATCACAGTGCTGTAAAGATGTGTATCTTGACTTTATACATATAAGATAATCTTTATATATACGTAAAAAATAAATTGAGGTCTGTCCTGAACAATCTGTCTATCGATGTTTCTATAGCTCTTCCCAATGGCAGTGGATTATAAAAACAAATGGGAAATACAGTTCTTTATAAAGACAGAAGAAATACTTATTTTTGTAATAATCTGTTACTGTTATCTGTCCACCAAGCATTTTCAATTCAGCACCTTGCAAATGGGGAGGGGAGGGAATAAGTATCACTTTTGCTTTGACCTGCATGTACTGAATAAAGCATCATATTATTAGTAACACATTTTACTTACTCATAGCTCTGCACTAATTCAAAAATCATTTACAGTTCATATTTCATCTTATTGTTTCCATAAGTATTTTTCACAGCAACTCACAAATTCAGATTTATCCTACAACCTCATACTTCTTCACAACAAGCTCAGCATATCTATTCATTTTTTTCCATACAGAAAGTGGTGAATAATAGAGCAATGAGTGACAAAGTACTCATGTGAAAATGCAATTATATTCAAAACGTATTTCCCCCCCAGAATTCTAATCACTCTTGTCATAAAATTACTGGGAAACTGTGTGGACAATACAAGCCAGTTCGTACAGACCTTTGAATTTGGGAAGAAGGGGCATTAAAATTAGATCCAGGCTGAACAAGAACAGGTCATTGGAGTAAGCATTTTGATGCAAATAGAAAAAGAAAAATTTCCTGCAATAATGAAAGAGGCTCAAAGGAGTTCAGAATGACTGTCTATGAGAATTCCATTCCACCCTATACGGTACACACCACCTATCTCTTCTCAGGCTCTGTCCAAACTCATTAGAAAGGTAATTGCAACTGTCTGCTCAAATACTACACAACAGCAATTGCATTTTTCCCCCTGTCCTTCCTTTCCCATTTGCAGGTAATCTCTGCACTGTGTCTGCAGATGATAAGAGGCAAAGTATGCAAACACTGTATTCCATCTAGCCACCAGTCTATTCAGTTCTGAGCCTAGAGACTGGCAATAAATGTATTTAAAACAGATTGTAAAGAAGTATTGGTGTACTTAGTGGGAGTTTAGTCACGTGAACTCCAAATTCCAGTAAAGCCAGGGTTACTTTCCATTGTGAAAGGGAAACAGCTGTAAAAATGTCTAGACGTAGTAAGCATTTAATAAGCCACTTATGCGTCACTGTGAGAAGAAGCCATAGAGACAAAAATATATTTCCAATATGGAATATTTGATTAAATATTCTTCACTGTACATGTGCACAGAATTGAGCTAATTAAATACCACTCAACACATTGTATCAAATTGGCAGCATTTAAAAATACATTAAACATAGTGGGCCAAATTCGTCCCTTCTGTAACGCCATTAAAATTAATGGGGGTACAGTAAAGATGAGCTTAGTCTATTACATTAATGTTTTATGTACTATATTGTTTTAAATATGCATGTATGTGTTCGTTGCAATTTATTCTACAATCGGCCCTTTTGAGCATATGCAAAAATAAGTAATAGAGCAAAGAGATAAAGATCAATGTCTGAAACATTCAATCCTCTCAGCCCTACCACACTACTTTTATGCCTTCATCCAGTACATCCAAGTCAAAAAATAATCCTGAGAGAAAAGATGAGCTTTGTAGCATGACTTGCAGGTCAACAATGGTGAGGCAAGATCATCAGTTGGTGTAAATCAGTGAAGCAAATTTGACGTCAATGCTTATTTACATCAGTGGAGGATCTGTCTTCTCCTCATGGTTTAGTGGAGCACAAGGGCTGAAGTCCTTTCCATGAAAGCCCTGCCTCCAGACTCTTCCTGGTTAAAGCAGGGAACAATGAACAGGAGGGATAGCTCAGTGGTTTGAGCATTGGCCTACTAAACCCAGGGTTGTGAGTTCAATCCTGGAGGGGGCCATTTAGGGATCTGGGGCAAAAATCTGTCTGGTGATTGGTCCTGCTCTGAGCAGCGGGTTGGACTAGATGATGTCCTGAGGTCCCTTCCAACCCTGATATTCTATGATTCTAAGTCAAGTGCCTCAGCTGATTTTCTCTGTTGCAGTATCCGGGGGGGGGCAGTCTGACGTACCCAGGACCTGAACCATTTTTAGAGCTTCAAAGGCTGAACACAACACCTTACACTATACCTGGAAATGAACTGGAAGTCAGTGAAGCTCATGGTGCATAGATTTAATGCTCCCTGAGAGAAGTACCAAGAAGCAAGAGAGCCGCTGCATTTTGTATTAACCGTATTTTTCAAGTGACTCCATGTGGAGGACACTGCAACAATCCATTCTGGTGACAAAAGCAAAAATAGCTGGGGTGAAGTCTTACATCCAAAAGAAAAGCTTACAATATCGAAGCCATTCAAAAATGATTGAAGTGATTTAGGGATCCAAAAGCAAGCCGACTAGCTTGTGAACCTGAATAACTGGAAGTGGGAATACACCCTATTGATAAAACCAATGTCATCTACGTTATTCCTTCCTATCCCCCAGCCAGGTTACATTATCTTGGACTTGTCTGGGTTTAGCCTCAGCCATCTTGTTGCCATCCAAATCATCTTCCTGGATGGGCAATCTGAACTGAGTGCAGTGCAATGGAGAAATGCAGCAAGGAAAGTGAAACTCAGCATCTGATTTTTTTCATTAGAAATTTATGGGCTATGAGAGAGAGTGCAACTATTGAAAGAATTTGGTGCAAAAGCACAATTGTGCCTAGGTTTACTCGAAATCCTGAAACAGAAAACATTTTTGCAGTTCTGTGCATCAGTTTTATTTGTCAGAGAGCCTGTCGTCTCCTGCCCAAAGTTCCCAATCCTTATGAGACAGCATCTACCATTCTGCAGTATTCAGGTTATAAACAGTTTGTCATAATAATTATTTGAGCAACTGCAGAAGTCATTAATACTGAAATGCAGAAGTGGATTACTTAAATGTGTAATTTTTTTATCCTAAAGGATAAAGTTCATGGGGGAGGGGGAATTATAAGCTTTATTTTACCTTCTTTGGTTGTATCTAAAACCAGACTTGCATGATGAAGAATTTGTCTAGATTGAGTCGACACCCAAAGATGCTGTGGACATGACTAGAATTTCATGGTAGGCTATTGTTCTAGTGTGATATGAAGATATGAAGGGTGGTTTTAATGCAGTTTAAACACCCCAGGACTAACAGCCCAGGAACAGTGTTCCTTTATTCTCAAGTCTTATCAGACAGCACCTTGTTAGATCTGATTTGTACTGACATTATGTCCATTACTAACTGTGCCAAGGAAGTTATCAGTGAAACTGCATCATTAAATTATTTAATGCAAATGACAATGTCCTGAAAACATTTTTGTGGTGTGCATGATTTCTGGAGCTAGTCTAAACTAGTAATGATTGTTAATTCATTTAATCTCACTATTCTATTTCTCATTTTCTGATTTAAAAAAAAAGTATATAAAAACCAGTCTGTAAAAAGCAAATGTTAAGTGCAAAACTGTGATAAGATAGATATTTATTATTTTAACTGCATGGTTGTTTTTTTTTCTTTTTTGTTTTGAAGTATGGTTTATAGTTGCACTGAAAAGCAACCAAGATGTCAGCATGCTTTTTTGTCTCTTGCTGTCTCTAACTTCAGATTTGTTCAATTTGACAAACAAAAGGACTCTTCCCCCTCCCCCAACTACCAACACTGTGAAGTCAGTTTGAGATTAGAAAGTGAAGATGGATTCTCTCCAACTCACATCCTCACTGATTAGGGAATATTACTTATCTGTAGTTCTATTTTTCTGAAGATCTCGTCACACCTCAGTTTCACTCTTCACTTCTCATTCATCCACAAGACAGGGCTGAATTCTTCTAGCTCTAATATTTTAACCCTCCCAGATATTAGTGGGGATGGAAGGATGCTACTTGAATTGATGTATTTCCCTGGGATTTCAATTATCCCAAACCTTGGTGTTAATTTATCAAACGTTTACGTGTATTGGCTTTTGTTGGCATCACTTGTTCTCATAGGCTTCAGGAGCTAAGCGGGAGGTTCTGGGCACCATGGAGAGTGACACTTAGTGAGGAGCAGTGTCTGCAAGGAGAGGAGAGATCTTGCACACTAGCAGCCGTTACAGTTGCATTGGCCCCAATTCAGGAAATCTATTCAGGATGGCCCTTAAGTGTGTGATTAAGTGCAGTCCTGAAATGGTGACCTGGATGGATACAGATCTTACAGCCAGAGCCGGCTCCAGGCACCAGCTTGGCAAGCAGGTGCTTGGGGCGGCCACTCCGGAGAGGGGCGGCAGGTCCAGCTATTCGGCGGCAATTCGGCAGACGGTCCCTCACTCCCGTTCGGAGCGAAGGACCTTCCGCCGAATTGCCGCCGCAGATCGCGATCGTGTTCGCGGCTTTTTTTTTTTTTTTTGGCTGCTTGGGGCCGCCAAAACCCTGGAGCCGGCTCTGCTTACAGCTAGGGGATTCCCATCTTGTTTCACCCTTGGAACCTGAGACAATGAGAACATTGTCCTCATAGTATCCTTAAAGGAACAAAAGCTTCTGCTACGGTAATATAGTTAACAACTCAGTTGATGCATAAGCCGGTACAGAATCCAGCTCCCTCTCTCTTAGCTGTGTTTGGTTCTTCAGGACTAACGGGTATAAATTAGTCAACACTCAGATCTGTCACTCATGGCAGCAAGTCTGAACACAACCAGGGAGAGGATCTTTTGAAGATAACACTGCTTTTTCAGAGCCAGCTTTGTAATCACATTCTCACTTTGTGTAGGTTTCACTATATCATGGTTGATCAAATATTTTGCGTTTTTTGTGTTCTAAACAGAATTTAAACATTTGATTCCACTTATCCTAAAGTTCAAGGGCATTTGAATCCAGAATTGGGTTCACACCCATTTTCTCTAATTCATAATATTGTTATGGCAAAAGGTGCTAATGGTTTGTACACTGTACATTGTCCGTGTATAAGCACCCAGGATGAAACGGCCAAAGAGTTAGACGCCACGCAGTAAAATCAGAGAATATTAGGGTTGGAAGAGACCTCACGAGGTCATCTAGTCCAACCTCCTGCTCGAACCACGACCAACACCAACTAATTCATCCGTTACTTCAATCAGTAATTGAACCCAGATTTATTACGCATACAGTGTGAATTAAAGCACTTTCCTTTGTCTTGCACTTGACTCACTGAGGTTTCTTCTGTGTTGCAGAGTACATGCCCAGGCCATGTGATCTTGGGGTGCTGATGTGGACTCAGGATTTCTGGGGACTGGGTCAGGAAAAGGGCACTGTGAAGCAGGGAGACTAGTTAGAGTGGGACTGAGATACAAGACAGTTGTTTCTGGGGATATCAGAGGTGCCTTACTTGAGGTTTTGCAAAAGGAGTACCTGTATGCAGTGTTTTAAGGAAGCTATATGTGTGAACCCTTTGTAAGTAAACAAAATACACTAAGAAAATACATGGTTCCACATCACCAATGTCTACCCCAAACACAAAAGTGGCCTGCAGGGCCGCAAATTTCTGCTACTGCTTGGCAAAGTGATAACAGGATACCCTGGTCACAGTGGTTCTTTGGGATACAGGCTATTTGTTCCTATGTTGCTTGGTAATGCCCACAAAAGCTGCAGCACAGAATCAACTCTCGATTTATATGAAGAAATAAGAATATACTCAGCAGCTCAGCTCCTTCCGTGGAGGGATAGCTCAGTGGTTTGAGTATTGGCCTGCTAAACCAAGGGTTGTGAGTTCAATCCTTGAGGGGGCCACTTAGGGATCTGGGGCAAAATCAGTACTTGGTCCTGCTAGTGAAGGTAGGGGGCTGGACTCAATGACCTTCAAGGTCCCTTCCAGTTCTAGGAGATAGGATATCTCTATTATTATTTTTTTCCCCCTTGGATTGAAGGACATTATTTCATAATGCAAGACTGACAGAAATATAAATTGGAGATGGTAATATCGGATGGAAGAAAATGCGTCCAAACAAGATTAGCTAGGTTTTACATTTATTACATTAAAAAGTTAGATAGCTAATTCGTTTCTGTATTGTAAACAGTGCTAAATATGATACCCAAAGATTTAACCTGAAAAATGATTTCAGTGAACACTTTAGTATAATGTTAATATAAACTATTTTTAAATAGTGCTAAACCTAGTGCACATTTCAATCCTATTATGAATTTACAAAGATCTCAGCCTATCCTTTAGCTAAAGGTCACGTCCATTGTAGAGCAACAAACCTAGGGCCAGATCCATTTACTTCAATGGGTTTTGGATCAAGCCCGAAGGTCTGTTGTATTAATTTAGATGGAATATGCGGGCTCAAAGATGTTAACATAACCCAGTCACTGTCCAACATTAAATGGTGTTAAACAAGCTCTGGGATTCAGTATACAGAGACCTCAGTCTGTCACACACCAGAAATCCTTTTACTCTGTTATTAAAGATAAAGAAAAACAGTTAAAGGATTTGAAATGTATTGAATAAGAATTCATTATAATAAAATCCTTTGTTCCATTTCCCTTTAGCTGGAAATAGTTTTTAGAGGGAAAAACCCTCTTGTTTGACAGTGTGTTAGATGGTATCAAAGGTGGGTAATAACTGTTCTTCGAGTGATGGTCCTATATGCAGTGGTGAGCTGGAGCCGGTTCGCACTGGTTCGCAAGAACCAGTTGTTAAATTTAGAAGCCGGTGTAGAACCAGTTCCTAAAGGGGCGGGCGGGTGAGCAAACTCTGGTCCGCGGGCCACATCCGGCCCGCGGGACTGTCCTGCCCGGACCGCCTGAGCTCTCAGCTGGGGAGGCTCCCCCGGCCCCTCCCCCGCTCCCCCCCATCACAGAGCCCCAGCGCGACGCGCCTCCGGCACCAGCGCTCTGGGCAGCTCTGCAGCTCCTGCTGCTTTGAGCAGTATGGGTGGGGCTGTGAGCTCCAGCGGCCGCGCGGCATCCTTACACAGCAGCATGGTAAGGGGGCCAGGCTGGGGCTGGGAGGAGGGGTTGGATAAGGGCCAGGGAGCGGTTAGAGGGGGCAGAGGCTCGGGGGGGGGGGGGGTCAGGAGAGGGGAAACGGGGGGGTTGGGTAGGCGTGAGAGTTCCGGAGGTCTGTCGGGGTGGTGGTGGATGGGGTTGGGGCAGACGGGGGACAGGGAACGGGGCGAGTTGGGTAGGGGGTGGGGTCCTGGGGGGCAGTTAGGGTGGGGGGTCTTGGGAGGGGGTGGTCAGGGGACAAGGAGCGGGGGGGGGTTGATGGGTTGCGGGCTCTGAGGGGGGCAGTCGGGGGCAGGACGTGTGTTGGGGTCGGATGGGGGTCGGAAACAGGCATGTGGGGCTTGTACTCACCGCACGGTTCCCTACTGGGTCCTCGGTGGCCCTTCGGTGGCGGGGGGGGGGGTATCTTCACTCGCTCTGGGTTTTCAGTGGCATTTCGGCAGCAGGTATTTCACCTGGAGCGAGTGAAGACCCCCCGCCCGCTGCCAAAGTGCCGTCGAAGACCCGGTAGGGAACCCTGCGGTGAGTACAAGCCCCACGTGCCTAAGTGCCACCGAGGACCCAGTAGGGAACCGGTTCTTAGGATTTTGGGAGCTCATCACTACCTATATATATTCCAAACCTGGATGTGCATGTGCGCCATGTACCAGAGCCAGAAGTTTTCAGTAGCAGTGTCTGTTGACCCACACATTTGTGGTACGTTACCTCCTGCTTCAGGTGAGGTTATAAGAGGCTGTGAGGGGCGATGCTCCTTCAGTTCCCTCTTCCCGCTGTATGGTTGGCGTTGAAATCCTCTTTACTCCGTACTCATAGTCTGACTACGAGAACGCTTTGTCCATTGTATATAGTTAGCTACTTTACCTTTCTTAGTTGTGTAGCTAGTTCATAGTTGGTTAGTGTAGTCGGTCTTGCCCACTCAGGGCCTGCCCTGACTTTACTGGGGGACTATGCCCCTTGTTCCAGGGTTCAAAAACCATGCATCCTGCCCTCGCTCGTTCTCAGTGACCGATGAGCAATGCCGCTGCTTGTACTGCTTGGAGGAGGCGCATCTCATTGCACAATGTGAGATCTTCACATCCTTTCCCCCATGGATCTGCGAGGCTCATCTTTTACAACTCTGGAAGATCCTCATGGAGGAGGCTCTCCAGCTGCATGGGGGGTCTGATCCTGGATCGATGGTACTGATGGTGCCCCACCCACCGCCTCCTGCCCAGATCCGATGGTACTACTGGCATAGGACAAGTCCAAGCAAGAGGGCTGTAAGTGCTCTCATGGGCATTGCAGCATTTTACCTCAACCAGTCCATCTATCTCCCACTCTTCCATCATAAGCTGCACACCACTCTGGCAGACAGGACACTGCACTTACTGGACATCGGCCATGCATTTGCATTCTACCCTGACAGAACCCGCCCCTTTCGTGCCTCTCCACAACTTTTCATCGCCATTGCGGAGAGGTCGCAGGGCCAAGCCCTCTCTTCACCGCGCATGTCAAAGTGAGTCTCTATATGCATCACAGAGCGCTATGAGCAATCTAACACCCTGCCGCCTGGCCCACTTCACGTGGGCACACTCTGCCACCTCAGCCTCCTTGGCAGACATTCCCTGGCATCAGCATCACAGAGCGTTATGAGCAATCTAACACCCTGCCGCCTGGCCCACTCCATGTGGGCACACTCTGCCACCTCTGACTCCTTGGTGGACGTTCCCTGGCATCACATATGCCAGGTGGCAACCTGGCGCTCCATGCATACCTTCACCACTCGTTATGCCATCACTCAGGGAGTGGCAGAAGACATGGTCATGGGCTGTGCAGTCCTGCAGAAGGCAATACCTCTTGCATCCTTGCACCTGCCTCCAAGCTGATCACTGCTTGATATTCACCTGTGTTTGGAATGCATATAGGGACCATCACTCAAAGAAGAAAAGGAGGCTACTTACCTTTAACTGGAAGTTCTTCAAGATGTGTGGTCCCTATCTGTATTCCAATATCATCCCACTGTCCCCTCTGCTGTAGACTGCGCTACTCAGCGGTAAGAGAGTGACTAAAGGAGCATCGCCCCGCACAACCTCTTATAATCTCACTTGGAATACAAGGCAATGTACGACGCCCGGGTGGGGCAATGGACACTGCTACTGAAAACTTCTGGCTCTGGTGCATGGCGCACATGTGCACCCACATTTGGAATACAAATAGGGAGCACACCTGAAGAACCTGCAATTACAGGTAAGTAACTGGCTCTTCTCTTAGAGAAAAGAGAAGAATTTAGTTGAGATGTTGTGACGGGTCCCCAGGTGCAACCTGGATTTGGGACCCCTGAGCCCTTCGAACCCAGCAACCTCGGCTGCCTCTCACAGAGTGATGCTGATGTCAAGTTACAAGCCTCTGACAGCCACTGCACTTACACAGACATCCACATACCCAGTGATCTCCCAGCCACTCGTGAACCATCAATAGGGAGGCTTCAGCCAATTTCCTGCAACTGCCCAATTTTGCACCCCAGAACTGTACCATCTTGCATTGGTCAGAAGCCTGGCCAGTGTAAACTCATTACCGACTTTGCGACTCGCTCAGTCTGGAATGGACATACACTAGCCTTTGTTGTAGGAGCTGAGATTTCCCAAGCACTGTTTTAGGTCAAATATAAAACAGATTTATTAACTACAGAAAGATAGATTTTAAGTGATTATAAGTGATAGACACAAAGGTCAGATTTAGTTACCTTATGAAAATAAAATGTAAATACGCATTCTAAATCCTAAATTTTAGTCTAAGCCAGAGTTGAATCAAACCACTTTTTTCACCCTGACAGATGGTACAAGCAGGTTACAGTTCCTCTGTACAGGCTGTGACTACCTTCCAGCCTGGGACCAAACTTCCCCAGTTCAAAGCAATTTGTCTTCCAGATGTGCTTCCAGGTGTTGAGATGGTGGGGGTGGGGGACGGGGACCAAGTGGTGGTATTGCTGTCTCTCTTTTATACTTTCTTCCATATTTGCTGTGACATACCTTAGCCCACCCCCATGGTGTATGTGTCTTCTCAGAGAAGTCTCTGGGATAGTGGATTGTGTGTTAATGAGCCATTAACATTGTCTGGCTATGGATGGCTACTCCTTTGTTGTAACCGAGAGGCTGGTTGTGGATGTTCCCAACCTCAGAATATATTTCAGTAAGATATATACCAGTACTTCATAACTTCACTTATAATGATAGCACATACAATTCAACAGAGCAAGACTTTAAAAATGATATCTCACAAAGCATGCTTTGTACAAAATGTATCATAATTGTATGACAGTGGTGAATATGGGGGTTCCAAGGTGCTATTTTGAGGTACAGAGTGTCACAGAGGGCTGGATTTGTTGTTGTTAAGTCTGATCTCATTTCATCCCAGTTAGGGTTGGGATTCAGCTGGAGCCAGAAGGGGTGGCAATGCTATCTGTGTCCCTCTCTGACCCATTGTGGTCAGAACATCTCTCAGGATCCAAATGGCAAAGGCCAGGGTCCCAGGAGACAGTGGGGGTGGCATCTATGATGGTGAAGCTCACTCCAGTAGCCAATTTTTCTCCTTAAAGTCTTTCTTTAAGGACCCACAAAGGGAACAGTGGGAAGAATAGTTCATCCCTTCATTATTTTGTCCACCATTTAGGCCTAGTTTCCGACACACCTATTTTGATTCACAGATTTCTGGTTCCACTCTTTTCTTGTTTACAAAGCATGGTCTTACCAGAAGTCCTTGAGTGTTATCAGTGGATATTTTTGTTTAGACTAAATCAGTCTTTCTGTTTCCCTTTCGTACCTTTTCACACCAAGCTTTGTTCTTATAAGTCATTGTGACATCTTGTGAACTTTCATGTACTTTTGACAATTGAGCTCACTATTAGGGTAAATTTTTAGGCCCAGTTGTAACAACAGGGCTCAATAATGCAAGGTACTGTGTATTCTGGCCCTAATCCAGCAAAGCACTGAAGTACAGGCCTAAATTTAAGCATGTGACCAGTCTCAATTACTTCAAGTTAAGATATTGTAAGTGTTTTGCAGGGTCTGGGTGCTGCACCTTGTAGTAATGAGTCTTAAATGAGTCCATGCCATACCATATTCTGACCAAACACTGTTTGGTACTTCAAAGTGTTATGTTGTCCTTTGTGTAATAAAATAACTTTAGGAAACATATTGGTATTTTGCCAGAGATTATTAACTGAAAAAGGATTTGAATTCACAGTGCTTATTGAAGCAAAACTCCCATGGGGGTCGAATTCAATTTGCCCAAGCATGGTTTGCATGATTGGCCCCTGAGCATATTGTTTTCCTGGAAAGCTTTATTTTTAATACTAAACAGGTATTTCAATTATTCATTTTTCTTTAGAAAATTGGCCATTGCGAAAGGAAAATAATTCAGGATATGAGGAATAAGATAACATTTTCCTTTAGGACTTCTAAAGTATTGGGTACTGTGTATATTAATATGGCCACTAGGCTCACAGAGATTCAGCTCAGTCATGCCTGCGAAATTCCTGGGAATAAATATTGGTATGACCCTTGTTCCTAAAGATCTGTGGCTTTCTGTGAACTAGAGGTAGAGTACAACTTCAGTTATTGCTGAGCCATTCAGAACATCTCTGGAGAAACAGTAGAGAAAAGAAGCTCCACTGTCTATATATCTACTATTATCAGAATAACTTTGATTAAATTAGAATGAGCATTTAATGAAGAAGCATTCATTATTAGGTGGATATTGTAGCAGACACTGGAAATAAACTCAAATGAACAAAATATCATAAACCCTGACATGTAAAGGTGGCATAATAAAACGTATATATTTTTACTCTCTTTTTTAAAATTTTCTACAAAATTGTAAGTGATCAAGATTTATTTAGTACATTTTAAGGTTTCACCCTCAAGCAATTGCATCAGGAGTGGTATATTTTTATACGGTATGGTACAAAGTGCAAAGGATGGGTCTCCCAGTACACTGGCATAGAGGAAATTAAACATATCAGGTAAGGATGTGATGGCACCTTTTGAAACTATGGATCTGCTGACATGTGGATTATTAAGTCTTCTGAATGCAATGAAAGAAAGTAAAACTGTGCACCCCAGCCACTTAGATTTTACAGCAACCCAATTACTCTAGCAACAATGCCTTGCTCCTCTTATCCACTAAGGGAAGAGAAGCAAAATTACGTTACCAGTCACAACTAACCAAAGCAGTTTCAATGTCAAGTATTGAACATTTGTTCACGATCAATGCACATAGCTTGCCAAATAGTAAAAAATATCAACTGGCAATTATTCTGGTGAATATAGGTGACAAGTTTAGTTCACCATGAATCACAGAGTTAGATTCTATCATTCAGACAGTTACAAGGTACTTGTGAAAATGTTTGCTAATCTCCATGAGATTTAGCATCCCAAAAATTATTGAATATATTCAAAGGATAAATTCATTCAAGGAAATTATTATTTGCTTGGGGATTTCCACAAGCTTAAAGGGTTGGGGTATGATGTTAGATACGTGCAGGAGCTAGTAAGATGCATAAAATGCACCAACCCTGGGAGTAGCCCCAGGAAGCATTGTCACATACATATATCTGAGTCATTGTTCCTCTCCTGCAAGATGTGTGTGTTAGATTTGTTGTAATTTACTACTGGCCCAAATAACAGAAGACTATTACCTTCCTTGCCCTGGTCCAGCTACTCTGGCCAGTAAGTACTGAGAGTAGAGTGCAGGCTCTGCACATTCATTGTTCTTTCCTGCTCACCTACTCTAGGAAGGAAGGAAGCCAGCAAGTACCCCACTTATGTCTACACAAATAGAGTGAACTCCTGGCTCCACTGATGTCACTGGCAGTTTTGCCATTTACTTCAGTGGAGCCAGGATTTAACCCCTAGAAAGTAGGTAAAATAGCCCACATAAAAGTATAATGAGGGATTCCAACTCCCTTCGGGCTGGAAGATAAACTGAGTCAAGAATCGAGCCCTCAAAGAGGGTAAATGAGCTGAATACATTATTCACTCATTGTGAAACACGATGAACTGACATGCTAGTCAGAGGCTTTGGGGGAAAATACAATTACACTGAAATGTGGTTTGGGTTTTAAAAAGTGCCTTTGCAAGAAAAAAGGGTTATATGTCCAAAACAAAATTGTGACTGCTAGAACAAAAAGTGGGTATTTTGCCAGTTCCGTCTCATTTTTACATGCTCAGAAAAATCTGTACAATTATGTGCACTGAATTTGTAACTAAATTGCCCATCTCCTGTATGTAAGTCTTACTAATGTAGCTGTGGCTCATCAGACAGATGCTGCTCTGACGATGCAGTACACAATTAAGACTAAACTCTATAAATGAAAAGTCATAAAACCGTGGAGGCATTATTGCACTATCAAAACAACATACTCATTGCAAATACACACGTGGCTGTAAAAAAGGGATTTAAAACAATGGGGGACTAAAGAGAAAGTCGGGGACATTTTGGCATCGTTATTGATTTGGGGCTAGATGTGTGTGGAGTTTGAGAGAAAATTCCAGTTTGCTGTTATAGTCTGTCAGTCTCAGGGGGTTCCAAAACTGTTAAAAATAAATCTGTTAAAATTGTGAGGAAGAGAGACTAGAGTAAGACCAAATGAGCTTGGACAGAGCTTTCAAGTATTTATCTGACAAGTCCCAAGTGTGACCTGGCATGTACTGTATAAACTTCTCTTTTGGATAAATGGAACTCTGCTAAAGAAGAGATGGGACCAGATGTTTGCTGTTCATAACTGTTACCATCTCTGTTGAACAGTTACATTGCCACACTTTTAAGTGTTTCTATTTTAGTAGATTACATCCTACACTGTACAAGCCCTGGCATAGGCTACTGTGACGATTTACCAAATGGCAATGCAGGAACACTCATCATTGCAATGTAGTCATCTACCAATCTCAGGAAGGGCATTCAGTGTTAAAGTGTTAACATGGCACAGTATAATGCTAAATAAAAAAAACCCTTATACTCAGTTTTTCTTTTTTATATTGCATACATATCTCTTTTCAATGTCTTATTAATGTTACACATTATTACATTTCCAAAGGCAATATATTAAAAGCACTAAGACATCTAGGAAATGCATTATATTCATTGTGAAAGCCAAAGCAAATGTAAATTGTCTGAAGAGGAAATAATCGGAATTATTTTTCTTATTGCTTCACAATAGATTCTTTATTTTTATTACCCAGGCTACATTTCAAGGATAAGCATTCTTAACATTTGCTTTAAAGCAGTACTCTGCTAGCACTTGTGGTAAAGGAACAAATTCAATACGTTGAAATATGCTGTGCCTGAAATGCCCTTACATGTTCCAAGTTTGGAAGTCTCAATTATAATCTGTTGGATCAGAGAAGTTTAAATCATATTGTATATAGGTAATATCCCCAATCTAGTTATATTGAGATGCCAAGATTTTTTTTTAAATGGGTTCTTAAAGTATAAATTTAAGAATCCACGTTTAAGTACCTATTTTTGAAAATCATCGGCAAAAGGCCAGATATAACATAATTTATATTGATATTTTGCATTTTTAACAGCTACTTATTAAAAGCAATTTTGTGCTCAGCATTTTGTTAAATTAGCAAGCAGCCTCATACACAGGACTGGTAGCACCACCTATTAAGATTGCCCAACATTTCCTATCATAAGAGCTTGTTTTCAAATGCTTATAACTTTTCCAAACTCTAACTGCGGGGGCTGAAATTTTCCAGGCTGGGTGTCTGCCTCAGGCTGATTTTAATTTCAGCAATAACAGTTCAACCATTTCTGAGAACAAGATTAGGGGAAAATGTTGCTTTGCTCGTGTTACATTCTGGTGACTTTTTCTTTGAGAAACTTTGGCGTCACCATGTTTTGGATCAGAGACTTGAAATTTGCCAGAGAGGGTGGCCTTTGTGTCAAGGATGTGCCCTTTTCCATCCCCTTAAAAACGTCTACATTTAGCCAAGTTATAAGCCTTTGCAAAAATGGAGTTTGTACACGCTCAGTAGACTTCCAAGATATTAGCATTTGCTGTTGATTCCATGCACACTGAGCATGCTCCACCCCAGGGCTGAGCAGGACTTTCCCTGTAGTGACTGCTGTGGACAATGCTGGATCTGGGTACTGGAACTGAGAAGAGATTATCTCCCCTGTGATCTCAATGACCACCTCGCTGGGCCCAGCCAACGTGGAGGAGGAAACTGTATAATTCAAATGCAGATGGAAAAAGAGCCAGACCAAGGGCATGGAAGTAGATTGGGACAAGTAGTCTGGTGGGGAAGGAGGAGGATGGGACTGGAGGCTGGTGATTGCAGGTGGGGAGGGAGAAGAAAACTGGGACTTGGAGATAGAGTGGGTGCAGATACTGGGCCTGGCTGGGCAAAGAGACTGGAACAAAGAGGGAAATGGAAGAGGGAGACCAACTGGGACCAAACAGGTAGTGGGGAGACTGTGAGCCAATGAGGATCCAAGTGGGGAGAGTGGGGCTGGCCCCCTTGTGAGTATGCAGTATGATGCAATCTTTAATTACATGATCACATGCTATTTTTTCCACAGGACCCCTGCTTCATTTGGTGCACAAAACAGACCTGAGGAAAATAGTATGTTGTTATGTATTTTATAAGTGGATCATAATGCATACGCACAAGGGCACTGAATTAAGGTTGCATATGAATTCTGCATATGAATGCATAATTCTGGCATTTACTAACTTTTGACCATTTGACTTTGCAACCTTCATAATACCATGTACAGGCAATAAATTTTGCAAAGATTTGTATATGAGAGTCCTTCCTAAGTATAACCTAAACATCTTAAGATGCTATCAGGATTATATCTGAGGCTGTTTAAAATCCACTTCACTTACAGGGGAACAATTTCACCCTTCGTCCTGTTGTTCAGTTGCTTTTGATTTTTCTTTTTCTGGCTCCTCCTAGTCTAGTCTAATCTAGTCTCTCATATTGTTCTTGTATCATGCTCATCACTGTAGTAGCTGAGCGCCTGAGAAAGGAGGAACACCAAGTAGGCTTCATTCTGATGTACACATTGGGATTCCAGGAGACTTAGTCTTCCATAGAGTTACTCAGTGCCAGGCATTCAGTGATAAGTACTCCGTATATGGTGGTCAACATGGTTTGATTGTTTAGCTAGGCAAATCTAGGGTGGAATCTTGGTGCTGTTGGAGTCGATGGGGGTTTTACCATTTGAATTCATTGGGGCCAAAATTATACCCCTGGACACCAGTGGAACAGTATATTGCATATTAATATTACAGACCATATTACACAATAGACTGAATCAACAGAAGCCAGGAGATTGTTACTGGGAATAAAAGGGACAACCAGGTCGGCTCAAGAAATGTTCGGATTTTGGGGAGGGTTCCAGGAGAAAGGAGGAAAAGCATCTCCTAATAGCATATAATGTGTGACATCTGTTCTATAACTTTCTACTCCCTTACACATATTTAGTTTATAGTCCTATTGATTTTCAGTGGCACTATTTAAAATAAGGAGGCAGAATAAGTTAATAAAGAGCAATTAAGATTCATTTTCAAAACAATGGGCCCTCAAAAATTACCAGGTATAGGTAAGAGTTGATTAATCAGCTTCCGTAAACTCCTGTTCAGCCATTTCTAATTCAGTAAAATTGTAAACATTCATTTAAAAATGATTACAGATTTTTAAAAAAATTCCTAAAAGCACTTTTCAATTGTTCTCTTTATCTCCATTGTGCACTATGTATTTCAGACATCCCACAGCTGCTATTTACTTTTAGGAAAATAACAAACTGCACTCTGATTCCATTCTGCTCATCATGCTATGTCCTACATATTGTGTGTTAATAATGATACAATATGCAAAATACTTTCAAGTCAATGTCCAGAATTATGTGCTGAATATATGTAATGCTTTGTGATCATCCTCCCAACAACCAACATATTCTGTTGAGATGAAGACCGCTGTTTGGTTAAGCTCGGAGACGTGCTGGGGTTTGTAATAAAACAATGTATTTTCTTAGTTTTAATATGAAAGACTAGATCAAGGCAAGAGTGGTTTGGACTTTGCAAGATCCAGTGTAACGGTGTATACACTAGCTAACTGTCCTAAAAAAGGCCTTTGTTTACAAAGCTTTGAATATAGAACTGGTCAGAAAAAAATCTTTAAAAAAACTTTTTTTTAATTGGAAAAATTGCTACATTATTTATCCATTTTTGCCCAACAATAATGGATTTTGAATTATTTACAGGACACTTGGATAGCTGGAATATATATTTAAAGTGCCTATAAATGTACCTGAGATGGTAACAGTTAGTGTTTATATAACTTCAAAAGACTTTACAAAGGGTAGTAAATAAGTGAGGGGGGGAAATCATTATGCCAATTCTACAGATTGGGAGTGGGTGGGGGACAAGGATAATTGACTTGCTCTGGTCCATAGAAGGAGTAATTGTTAGATCTTGAACTAGAACTTAATGCTTTCCAAAATACACTAGAATTACAACACCCATGTGGAGCACTGTGGCTAAAACCCCAGTAAAGTTAATGGGACTCTATGTGGACTCGGGTGCACCCAGACAGGTCCTATGGCAGAATCTATTCTGAGGCCAGTATGTCCTTTCTGAGGATGTAACCTTGTTAAGTGTGATGGTTATTGTGAGGGACTACTAGAAGGCTAACTTTCAAATTGTGCATTGTAAGCATTCAATCAGATGCATCTATGTGCAATAGTTGTGTTTGTAAATAGACAGGGATATTTTCATGAATACAACCTCAATGCTGAATGAAAGTGAGGATCAGGGATGTGGCAGGGCCAGTCATCTGTGCAAAATATCGCTAGATTAAAAAATAAAATAGGAGGGTGTTTTGTTTTTCACACTTAACAATCAATCTGGTGCCCCCAGGCTCATTAATACTAGCGTAATGTGAACCAGCTCTTTTTTTTCTTTCATTGAAGCAAATCATGACTGGTGTAACCAAAAACCAAATTAGTTGCAGGCAAACTTTACTGTTACGGATGCTGAGATTAAAATGTTAATTAGCTGAAAATGTGGTTTTTTTTTTTAATCTTCACACCCCCTTTCGATGCCAGCTATTAATTATTGTTTAGTCCAACCTATTCCTCTGAAGTATTTGCTCTTCTGAAAGACTGTTTGTTAACAAATCATTTACTTCGATCTCTAATCAATAACCTAGGAAGTACTTCTTACTAATCAGCCCTTTATTTCGGTACATATGATGAAATCCTATGAGATCGTTGAGACTTTGACGGATTTGTCAGTCATTTCATTGTTCATTATTTACTAGAACTGTGAGAATAAAGGTGCAGTTTCTCTCCTGTGACAGAGCTCTGTTTGGTTTGAGATTTGTGGGTAGGGGCTGGTAATCATTCTCCATTGGAGTCATGCTATCAGGACATTCTATGGCCACAGCCAGCTTGCCCCACGACAGAAGGGCTCTGTGGAATAGATAATAGAGCCAGGAACTGTAGGACCTTTCCCTGGGAATCTCTGTGCGGTTGATGATACACATCCCCCAACCGTTCATCCTGCACAGTCCTTTCCACCCCCTTGATCCTGATCTTCTGGAGATCCCGTCACAGGTTCTCTGAGTGAAGGGGAATGTGCAGGCAAACAGAGATTTCTGGGTGGGTAGGAGCCTCTGCGTCTAGCTTTGGGCACAGAATCTGGCCCATAGTGCTTTTCAGTAAGTCATAATAACATGCAGGTGTCAATACGTAACTGAAGTAAGTTTGTTTATTTAAGGCTGTGTAAATGTCACATACTGGGTTGGCATCTGGGCCCCTCACACTTATTAAAAAAATACAAAAAGCACAGAAATTAAAATATTCTCTCATCCAGCTTCACTGGCAATCCCTAAACAGATAAGTCTTGCTCTGTTTCCCAAAGCTCACCAAATCCAGTCTCTGAAAGACTTCCAAAAGCAGCAGGTGCCGTCTGTGGTGCCTCTCTGCTGATAATGCTTTGCCACCGGTCGCAGAGATCTCAAATCCAAGAATCTGATGGGCAGAGTGTGGGAATGGAGCTGTGTAACTCCTGTGCTTCTGTTTTCTGGGCTCTGCACCATTGTGTCAACCTCAGTCTGGGGTCTGTTTGAAGAGCAGTTGCTGTTTTGTGAGACAGAGAGGAGGCAGCATGTTATGGTACAGCCACACATGCTGTGCTCTCTTGGTATTCCCCGGGAGGAGTTATTCTTGATGCTCAGAGGTGTAAGTGAGAAGAAAGTCAGGTTCCTAATATTTAATGGCTCCCGGTGAGCTACCTGGTAATTTTTGTGCTCTTAGATATCATCTATGGAAAATGTTAGTATTTATAAGTAGAGCTACGTGAATAACAGATTGTGTTGTGTTCTTATATACATTAAAAATACATGTTTCAGGTCAACCTGAAAACAAATTTATTTGAATTTTTGGCTAATTAAAAAAGACAAAAAAAAAATAGTTTTGGGTCAACCAAAACAAAAATTTCATTTTGATTTTGAGCCTTTTTAATGTTTTAAAAATAAAATGAAAGGAAATTTCAAAATGAATAGTAATTTCTAATGCAAAATTGAAATGTTTCATTTTCACACAAAATGAAACACTGAAAGGTTTGGGGATTTTTTTTTTTTTACTGAAATAATTTGGTGAAATCTCACCCAGCTCTATTCGCAAGTGCAGTTCTGAGCCCACAGAACAAGCAACTCAGGTGTATCTAATGTTCTTTTAGTGTACTATTATGCTGATGAATTGTGTGGGATTCAGAGGCCAAGAGATTGCTGTGCTATTTATCCACAGATTAAGTGTATTGTAGGTAAAGCAAGCTTCTCCATATTATTCAGTCTTGATCTGGGGCAAGAAGTAACTCTAGGGAGTTAGTAAAGTGGGGTCATTCTCTTCCTAGCCCTAATTGCACCTTGGACTCTAGTAATGCTACCTACAAGGGTGTCTGTCCACTACCAACTCATTTTTTATGGCTCCAATCAATTGCTGCTACTTAAAATGCAGTCTTAATTTGTTCTTTAATGTGTGTTTAAAATTACTACTGGGCAGCTCCAATTAGTTGCATAGCAGATATGTTTCAGACTAATACTGTCACTATTGCAGAACTGCATGTTGCTTTTTAATATGGATGGGTATATTGAAAATAGATATCTTATGCAAAGTATTGTGCATAGCATATCTCCATTTTAAAATGGACACCAGTATCAGGAGTGTTTAGATCCTGTATTGTGTCTTTATATGTACACATTGGGCTGTACTACAGTTTTTAAGACACTACCTAAATATGGGCGGAATTGTGGATCTAGCCCAATGTAAAACACACAGGCCGGATTTTCTTCTCCCATAACTCTATTTCATGCTCATGTAACTATTGACTTCAAAGGAGTAATTTGTGATTTACACCATGTAACTGAGAAGGGAATCAAGTCCTGTTTCTGTGCTTATTTAATATATTTAATAACTAAACCAGTATAGTTCAGTGTAGCTCCATAGACTTTGGTTGAGCTTCACCAATTAACACCGGTTGATGATCTAGCCCTTAAAGCTTCGTTTACTAAGGGTTTGGCATTTGATTTACATTGAATAAAGTTAGTAGGTTTTCAGTTTCATGCAGTTTCTGCTGATGTTATGCACCACACTGGCCAGGATGCCTGAGGGGGGAATAAAAAAAAAGAATAGAGGAGCTGACTCAAAAGCCTTGCATGAAATGACTGAAGGATTAAACTCGCTGTTTGAAATAACAGATTTTTATCATGTGATCCAGCCCATAGAATCCGGCTACCAAAGGACAAATTGGAGAAGGTATTAGGCCAATATAATAGTCACACAAGTATCGTCTAGGTGAAGAGATGTTTTTAAATTATTTAACTCATTTCTGTTTAGAGGGAAAAGCTTTGCAAAAAACATTAATAGGATAGACTGCAGGGAGAGGGGAAAGGGGGAGATTATGGAAGGTGGGGGACACAGTGACTTTAACCGAAAGTGGAGGTCTAAGGGAATTAATCTACTGAAAGCTGTGATGCAATTTGACTTAAAAGGGTGCATGTGAGAAGCATCTTTTGACTCCTCATTCAAGGCTCCATTCATCCAAATATCTTGAGTTCAGTGATACAAAGAGTTTTAGTAGTTACAATACAGTTTGGTTTCTCCACCCCAACCCCCTAGTCTCGTTCTATCCTCTTTGGCAGGAGAGGGAGAACCACATGTTTAGTAGCCACAGGAGAGAGGAGAATTGCGATGTTATGTGGTAATGCAGGACTTTGCCTAGTTGAGAATATGTTCCAGGGAAATTTCTCCAAATAAACTGTGGGTAGCGGTTAAAGTTACAAGAGTGAGAGCTCACCCATGCTGGTGGCTGCATGCTGCCATGGGGTTGACACCATGTGGCAAAATGACACATCATGTAGTGTCATCCGATGCAGCCCAGGGAAGAGAGTGGGGACAAGGAAATAAATGTAGCTGAGAGGATTCCACGTGTCCAAGCAGGACCATAACTAGCCACACAGGAGTGTGGAGTTGTGTAGGGGAATGTTGCATTGTGCTCTCACTCATACGCCTCACCTTTATCTCACTTACACCACACCACAGTGGTATAGTAAATGGCAGGGCCATTCTGTCTCCTTGGATTCTGGCAGGTCTCTTTTCCACTGGATGAGAGGGAGAGCAGGGAGGGTGCAAACTCTCCCTTGGGAGAGGAGGCAGCAGCAGAGGGAGAGAACGTCTTGTAGGAGAAAGTAGGCAGATCCAGGACTCCTGGCTTGCACAGTTCTTTTCCAACCAGATGTCAGTGCTGCTCCGACTACTGATTAGGAGGCTTGGAGCCTCATAAACTCTTTAGCCAAGCAACAGGTTCAACATCTGCTCCTGCCTGGTGAGTCCTCATTCCACAAGCCCGTAAAGAGATGGGAGGAGAGGAGGTCGGTCACACCCAGGCAGAGAGGAAGTGGAACTCAACCTCTCCAGTTAAGAGGAAGGGAAGGTGCCCTCCCCTATGCTCCCCCAGGCTTTAATTCCTGTCAGCATCTTTAGTTTGCTGAGCTGATATCTGATGACAGGCCCCTGTGAGGTAACTTGCATAGATGTCACTCTAGAACTGTCATCCTGGAACAAAGCCAACAACGACAACCAAAAACAAAAACCATGGTCAAAGAGCTCATTAGTTCATGATTAAGAAAGTTATCAGATGAGGAATTTTTGCCTGTAGGAAAATAACAGACATTACTATAATCAATAGAGGTGTTGGAAAAAGAAGCAGCAACTGGGATTCATGAGGCAATTTAGGACCAACTGGTAGATTGACTGGGTTACATTAAAGATTATATTTTTGAATCAATTACACTGCGCTTCTGCCAAAAACTACTCTTCTAATAGACTAGTGAATGTACATTGGTAATATTACAACCTTCTTAAATGTTGAACTTCTTTGTAAATGGGCTAGGGTTGCCAATTTTGTTTGGATGTATTTTTGGAGGTTTTATCACATGGCATAATCTTTAATTACAGATTAATCTTTTATCCTGGAGACTCCAGGACAATCCTGGAGGATTGGCAACCCTAAAACAGGCATTTCCAGTTTAAAAAAAGGACGGGGGAGGAGGAAGAAGAAAAGAATCCGAGTTTGCAGCTATGTTATTTGTACATATAGATGTGTTTGTGAGAGAAATCCACAGTGGTGTGGTTTAGGAAGTTGGAGGTTTCAAAAACACTGTGTTGGCCTAACTCTGCTCCCACTGCTATGGGAGAAGAGTTAAGCTAACATTGAGTGCATTGAAAACCCCTCCCTTAAGATCTTTTTTTTTGTCATGAGTTTGAAATGGGTGCCTTACTCATCAGTGGCAAAGTTATGATGGATTGATTGGGCCATATTTACTATTAATCCTAATGTAGAATATTCAGAGGGACAAACCAACATTAAAAGTGAGCTAAAATAGTTTTATTTCTGTACCGAAAATTACCACTCATTAAAATGCATTATCTTGGGGGCCTTTCCATGGCTAAAAGTGAGTGCTGGAAATCTGCACTCACCAGTGGGATAAAGCTTCTATTTCTAGCTCTGCATAGTGTGAATACATTACCACATGTCATTTAAATTGATAACATTGTTAAGTATAGAAAAGCTGTCATTGACAACACAGGGGTAATTTTTTGGGGAAAAAATTCTACTGGAAGGTTGATTTAATAGCAACTACTTGAAGCTGCGGAAAGGGTTTGGCACATTAGGAAGAAAGTCCCAAGGGAGATGGATTGGTTGGAGAGAGCAGGTGAGGTAGTTAAACACGCAGGGTAAATTCGCAACACATAGCTCTGCTTAGCACTTGGTTCTCCTATTTATCACATGGTCATCATCGCCGCATAGCATATACTTGTTAACTCAGTGTCATGAGGTATTATACCTGAGGTGACACAGCCATTATAAAAATAGTGAAGGTGAAGGATGAGGCTCACTATACTTTGTGGCATTCTTTGCCTCTCAGTGTAAGAGAACAGTACAGCAAATGACACCTACTTGTTTTTGAAAGTTTCATTGATTAGTTAAAAGTGAAAACTCCTTGCTCCATTTATAATCATCAGTTCAATAAAATAGTTAATTTCATTTTACTTTTTTGAAGACCCTAATACAATAAATGTGATTTCTAGCTGTAAGACAAGTAATCTCTTCTGCCTAAACAGAATGTCAGATGCCTAAAAATGACTTGCTAATATTTAAAAATAATATTTAAAGAAACATCACCCTTTGCAATGACTGCTGTTGATGAGGATGGAAAGTTTCACTGTTTTCTAATCGCTGTCGACAGTGCCCATAACCGGCTATAAATTTTATTCTTTTCATATGATCAGTATTCTCTCTCTCTGTCTCTCTCTCTCCCACTCAGAAAGCGTTTCCAACAAAGTTTTTATCTAAATCAACACATCTCTACAGAATGGTTCACTTTCTATTAAACAGCATATTTCGACAAAATTTCATTTAAATGAAAATGTTCCGACTTGCTCTATTTACAGCTTTCTATCTTGTCACTGATTACCACTGTCCATGTCAGGAATGTCAGTGAATGATATCTCAGGATAACTAGAAAATGGTTTCAGACTGGATTGGCAGAGGTAGATTCTTTCATTGATAGTTGACTTTTCCACCATGTGTTACCACAAGTCCAGGATAAGACTCTTTGCTGTTTCACTTCTACTAGAGTAATTCATCCCTTCTCTAATATTGATCGATGCTATATTAGGTGGTTCATTTAATAAGATGTTCTGTCTCTCGCTCTCTCTCTCTCATATCGATGCTGTATATGCACATGAGCAGCATTAACCTTTTGACTAACTTGCCTTGGAAGAAAGGATTTGCAGTTACCAACAAATGTGAGCAGTGAAACCTGAGCCAGACATATGGCGTTAGGTTAGTTCAATCCATAGGGGTAAACCACATCAAACTGTTACATGGATTCCAGCCTAGTTACTTCCTTTTTAATGATCATATCAGCTCAGTCGCCAAGGCTGACACATACCACCTCCAGACTATTGCTAAATTGCTTTACTATCCCTCTCCCAGAAGGTTGTTGAATTGCTTATCCGCACCTTTGTCACAGTTAGTGTGCATGATTATAATTCTCCCTCTATTTGGAAGACATCCAGCAACAGTCTATTCATCAGTTACAATGGATTCAGAAGGCTCCTGGTGGGACTTTTAAACTCCCACTAAAATATATTCTAATATTTTACCTGTGCTGATGATGTTACCTTGTCTCCACAGTAAAATATTGGTTTGGTTTCAAAATTCTGCTGCATTTAAGGCATTTTATGGGCTCTGTATTCACCTTAACTCACCAACCTTGATTAAACATGACAAATCTGCACTGCTGTGGGGCTGGCTTGTCATCTTCAGCTAAAGTTTCATCACAAAGTAGAAAGAGCTTAGACTTTAAACAAATTACAGACCCCAGTGGCTGGAATTCCATGCATATAATTCATTCCCCACTTCTTCCTCAATTTGACATATTTAAAATTAAAAGTCTTATCTTTTTAAATTAGTATTTCATTAGCAATGACATTTGTGGGGTTTTACTGCCTCTTACCAAATGACTTGAGAAATTTACAAAGGATGCTGCTGAATTCCCTTGTACGGTGTGGGATTAAGTTTTTTCATTCCTGCTATCAGTCTAAAATCAGTGACATTCAGGCCTGCAGATTGTAGAGCTATTGTGCCATGAAATGGAATCACAGAAAGCCACAAAATAATGCCAGCATGATGTTCTGCCTTCGGAGTGTGGTGATGATTTAGTGACATTGCCACATGTCATTGCAAAACATGTCCTGATGCATGGTGTTTGGGACTTGTTGGTGCTACTGAAATAGAGATGAGAATGCCATGATGTAAACATCAACCCAATGGTCAAGATGCTGTACTCTGGTGCTTTGACTCCATTTATCCTTTGTCTGCCTGACCTTCTTTCCCTCCCTGTCCTTTCTGGCTGCATAGTGCTCATTTAGAGCTTGACGGCGCTTTTTCAGCCCCTCCCCATCCCTCTGTTTCCCAGGAGAAGCAAGAAAGGACCCTGCCAACTCCCTGTGTTGACTTCGCACCCCCATGCGGTTCCTTGCAACTGTCAGGCATCAAGTAGTGTGCTGTGGTGATCAGTGCTCTGATCATGCTGCCTGAGACTAGGAAGAGCTCAGAGGACACTGAAGAACCACATGGGGTTTGATTTTCCTCTCTCACTGGTTTCAGATCAGGGTAACTCCATGGACTTCAACAGAGTCTCTCCTGATTTACATCTGTGGAAGTAAGTATTGCCTCAGAAATGTGTAAGATTTGAACACGTGGTCTCAAATTGCTGCAGCACCTATGGAGGCATGCGTTGAGTATTGCTGTGCTAAATAGAATGTGTAGAAGAATGGCCTGTAAGGCTGCTCCATCTTTCTGGAAGGCTGTGATACTGCGTTTGATACCTTTTAAAAGGGAGAATTGTACAGAGTGCGTAACTATATACACTTCCATCGTTTTTAGGAAGTTACGGTCATCACTGTAAAAGTGGTCATAGCACTTGGCACTGTCTTTTCTGAGGTCAGCTAACTTTCTTAGTAACACTGCCTTCCTGCTGCGATACGAAGAGTCACTATGGGGCTAATGATTAGAAAGGGCAGTATTAGGGCACATCTGCACTGCCTTGCAGTTTGCACTACCGGGGTGTGAATAACAGTGCACACTGAAGTGCTGCACTGTAATGTCTCCATGTGGATGCTGAGGCATGATCTTAAACAGGGCCGGCTCCAGGCACTAGCTGAGCAAGCTGGTGCTTGGGGCGGCAGATTGTTCGAGGCGGCGTTCTGCCCAATCCTAGGGCCGCTTTTTTGTTTGTTTGTTTTTGTTCCGCTCTGGCCGCCCTGTAGGGGGCGGCGGCGCGGAGAACCAGAGCGCCCTGCAGGGCAGTCATCTTCCTTCCCTCCCCGCCAACCAGAGCGGAGCCCTCGCGGCAGGCAGCAGGAGGCGGTGCAGCGGGAGGGGCCGCGTGGCAGCGCCCCTGCTGTAGCCCTGGCCGCCCCCTTCTCTCTCTCTCCCGCCCGCTTCCTCCCTCTTCCCCCCCTCCAGCCGGTCCCCCTGC